>NC_066641.1:15000261-15333028 GCF_025201925.1 Gopherus flavomarginatus | reverse complement strand
AGTAATAGCCAAGGTAGAGAACCATTAAGGTACGTCATTTCCCTATATCTATTTTGGTAGGGAAGGGAATTAAGAGGTTGAGGACTAGTTAGTGCATTTGATGGTGGAAAAAGCCTAAATCTGAATCCTTAGTTGTTAGTGCTGTGGAAAAGAACAGGATATGGAGACATTACATCTTACTTTCAGACAAGCCAAATGAAAGATTCAAACTTTCACAATAAAATATAATTTCACCCCAAAAACTAGCTTGTTGCATCCAATTTTAGAAAACACAATCAACAGTAAAAGGGAGCGAGATTGGTGGGATTTAAAGAGACAAAGAGAAAAAAAAACAGATGATAGCATAATTATGACTCCCAAGGCTAAAAAGGAAAGGGAGAGAAGCTTCGTTTTTAAAGTTTTCACAGATTAATCAAACAAAAGAACTTCACTATGATTTTGAAATAACATAACCAAATTGGATTAGTATTCAAGGCAACTTGAGCTTTACGTTAAGTTTACTAAGGCCATGTCTACACTGTATTAGCCATGTGCTCCTAGTGTGGAAGCAGTTTATAGCAGCAAAGCTGCACTTTTACCGTACTGCCACCACTAAAGAAAACAAGATATACCAGTAAAAGTGCAGTTTTGCCAATATAACTGCATCTACGCTAGGGGTTCCTATGGGCACAACTACATTGGCCAGAGAGACTTCTCTTCACATCCCTGACCAACACAGCTACGCCAGCAGAAATATGTAGGATAGACGGAGCTTAATGAAGTCTAGAGGATCTTGTGTTTAACTGCATCAATAAAAGGAACTTTAAGAACTTCTTCACAGTGGCAATTATCTATTTTTACCATGCCCTTTAATTTGCTTTTCTCAAAAGAAATACAATTGCCTATATTAAAAATAAATGTTCTTCAATTCCTAGACTTCTATGAAAGTTGGAAAGAGACAGGATAGTATACAGGATCCATCAACACAATTACAAAACTCACCATGGCTTCTACATCAGCCCAGGTAGTGTTTGATGAATCTGAAACCAGGAAACTTTGAGTCTCACCTCTAAAAGTCACACTGAGGTTTACCTGGGGCTCCATGCTGTGGGGCTATGGAAAAAGAAAGATTGTTACCCTAAAATATGTTAAGACATTTCAGGCCAAAGTCTCTTCTGTGGAAACGGAATGAACTCCACTGACTTCACTGGAATTGTGAATTTAGTCCTTAATATTTAAGATTTGAACAAAGACTGTTAAAACAATAGAAGTGATCTTAACTGAAATGCTTGCAGCCCTTCTGTTTGTCCAGGAACTAATGACAACTTTGCTCACACAAAGGACACATGAGTTTTCAGCTACTTCTCTTCACAAATTAGCCATCCAACAGAGACTTCAACAGGAGTCTTGGCTCCGTGTCAATACCGGAAATTTGCTACACCTCTTCCAACAACTGTTTACATTGCAACCTAGAGTCAGGCTACTCGCAGCAATTCCTTCCCTCAGTCCTGAAAGGGCTAGGATGTATTCATGACTGATCACACAGCTGAGTGAGTGATCACTGCCCTTTCAGGCAATTTCCACATAGCTTTTCTCTGTGCTTCAGGTAACCAAGCTTTTCTGGCACTCTGTTTTGTAGTCAATACATTGTGAGAAGCAGGAAACAATAACTAGATTTTGCAGAACCTGCATTAACCTCACTGCTGCTAACCTTAGAGCATCAGGCAAGGACGCTTGTGGTCCAGAGGGCCGCTCCCAGGCCATATTTCCAGACGAAACTGCCCTAAAGCTGATGCCAGCTGTGAGAGGGCTGCCCAACTCCTCGATAGGATTTAAAGCCAAGGCCACTCCTTTCAAACTTGGATGCCCAGAACCCAGCTTTCAGGAGCTGAATAGTCTGTGAGATAACAGCTACCAGAGAACAGCACCCATGCAAGGCAGAGTGGGTGCCTGACTCCAGGTGTGGGATTCGCTGCCTGTGCTAACAGCGCAGGCCCGCAGGGTGGTCAGGTAGTGAGAGTGCAGTGCCTTGTCCATGCCTGGAGCCTGAAAGCAGTATCGGGCCAGGTAGAGGGTACAGAGTCAGCGGGGGGGGGGGGGGGGGGGCGAGAAGATCAGGCCAGGCAGAGGACTGAGATAGACCTGGCCAGGCTGAGGGAGCAGTGGGGGATCAGGGGGCTGGCAGGCCAGGCCCGGTGTCAGTGGGGCGTCAGGGGGCTGTGACCAGGCTGGGCCCAGGGACAGTGGGGCATCAGGAGAGGGGGCATCAAGGGGCTGTGACTGAGCCAGGCCCAGGGAGCAGGCCCAGTGGGGCATCGGGGGGGGGGGGGGGGCTGTGACCGGGCCGGGCAGGGCCCAGGGGCGGATCGGGGGGGAGGGAGCTGTGGCCGGGCCGGGCCGGGCCCAGGGGCCAGCGGCGGATCGGAGGCGGGGGGGGGGGGGGGCTGTGACCGGGCCGGGCCGGGCCCAGGAGCGGATCGGAGGGGGCTGTGACCGGGCAGGGCCAAGGGGCCAGCGGAGGATCGGAGGGGGCTGTGACCGGGCCGGGCCGGGCCCAGGGTCCAGCGGCGGATCGGGGGGGGGGGGGGGGGCTGTGACCGGGCCGGGCCCAGGAGCGGATCGGAAGGGGCTGTGACCGGGCCGGGCCGGGCCCAGGGGCCAGCGGGGGATCGGGGGGGGGGGAGCTGTGGCCGGGCCGGGCCCAGCGGGGGATCGGGGGGGGTCTATGACCAGGCCGGGCAGCCGCGTACCCGGCTGGGGAGTGACGCTGCCACTCAAGATGCACACACAGCCCGGGGGCCTGCAGCGAGAGGCTTGTGAGGGCCCCCGAGCACGGGGGGCGGATCGGGGAGCCCGCTCGGAGTTCATGGATCTGCCCCGGGGTCGGGCAGGGGGCACCGGCGGAAGTACCCGGCCGGGCACAGTCTCCCCCTGGGCCGGGCCACACCGCCGCTGGGGGTCCTTACCCGCCTGAGGCCGGTCCCGGCAGGGAATGGGGGCGGTTCAGCGGTACCCTGGGCAGGGGGAAGCTCGCGGCGCCGCTCGCTCCTCACTGTTGTGACAGAGGCTCCTAACATGGCGGATTCACCTCATCTGCCCCGCGCCATTTACTGCCACTCGATTGGTTTGCGCGCCTGCCACTCAAAGCCTCCCTCCTTTGGATTGGTCTCAACAGAAAAGGGTGGAGCCACGTGTCTGGAGACCACAACAATAAACAAGAGGAGAGAGAGAGGCTGGATCCGGGGCAGAGCGGGTTCCAACACCCTCCACTTCCGGGGTGAACTACCGCTGCCGGCACGCAGCCCCCTTAGGACGGCAACTCCCGGCATGCACAGCGTCGTCGCCACAAGTTTCAGCTCACGACGTTCCCCGCCTCACCCAGAACCACAACTCTCAGGATGCCTCACTCTGATTACTACAGTTCCCAGCATACACCACTCCCCAGAAGGTCCGCCGTGTGCAGTGCACGCTGGGAGCCGTAGTCCCTGTTGGGGTGGCATGTACCTCCTAGGCTGGGCCTGGCTCCAAACATTGCCCCACTCTGTGAGGGAATCCAGGCCTGCACGAACACCAGGCCTCACAGCTCGCTTTCCGCCCGTGACGGAATAAACCAGTTCAATGGTCACATGGGGCAGCACAGCCAATTAGGTGTTCTCCTACCCTAAGTGACCCCCCCACTTCCGTTTGCGCGAACAGTCATGTGGCTGTGGGGAGCCAATAAGGAGACACTCTTCTCCCCATGTGACGCAAACTCAGATATGTGATTGGCTGCTTGGGTGCGGTGGTTTCCTAGGTGATGGAAAGGGCGCGAAAAACCTTCAGCTCGGGTGAGGTGCTGGGAGGGTGAGTATGCGAGAGGAACAGGGATGTAGGGTGGTGGGTAGTGCCTGGGATGGGGAAAGGGAAGAGGAAATGTATGGGGCAGTACGGGAGGGGTAGCGGCTCGTCGATGGAGCAGCACGGGGAAGAGGTTAGGCCTTAAGCTGGCAGGGCTCGGGTGTGGGGTAGGGGCCCCAAACTGGCATAGGTCGCGGGTGGGAGTGCATGTGTGGGGTAGGGTGGGGGGTAGGCCTTAAGCTAGTAGGGCTCATGGGTAGGGCAGGGCCTGGAGGGGGTTAGGCCCTAAATTGGCAGAATTCAGGTGCGGGATAGGTTCCTAAGCTGGTATGGCGTGGGGGTGCATGTGTGGGGCAGGATGAGGGGGTAGGCCCTAAACTGACAAGGCTTGTGGGTGGGACAGGCTTTGGGTGCAGGCCCTAAACTGTCAGGGTTTGGGGATGGGGGTGCATGTGTGGGGCAGGGCCCTCGGCGGGGAGGGGGATAGAGCTCTAAACTGACAAAGTTCAGGGGCTGAGGGGATGTGCAAAGCAGGACCTCTGGGGGTTAGGGGCCAAGCTGATGTAAGGGGTAGGCTTGATTCTGGCAAGGTTTAGGATGAGGGACGTGTGGGGCAGGATCTGGCTGGATAAGCCCTAAACTGACAAGGTTTGGGGGTAAGGGGCATGGCGTGACAGGGTGTGGGGAGTGGGGTGCAGTGAGTAGGAGCCGGAGAGAGCTGTGGTTGGGGGAACCATTACACTCTCTTGGTTTGGCTGCCTGGGCCTATTTGTCTGAGGAGGGCCCCCACTGTTGTGGTTCTGGGGTGTCAACACTAATTCTCTTTAAATGAGGGGCTGCTGTGATTGCCCTTGGGCTCTGCAGTTTGCTTGCCTGTCTATCCCTCCTTTCACCTGTTCTGTTTGTGAGGGCAGTACTAGGCTGTCTGCCTCTTGTTGCTCTCTCAGTTTCAGCGTGGCTGATTCTCCCTCGGTTTTTTCTGTGTTTACTTTTGTCTTTGCTTCAGTGTAAATTTAAGGCATTGCTGCCCCCACCTGTCTGGGCTTCAGAACTGAGTCTATGCAATAATCCCTTTCAAATGAAAAGTCGCATACCGGGAAACTGCCGTCCTTGAATAAGGTGGCACAGAGCGTCCTTTTGATTCAAAATCTATGTAATTACCACCTGCTTCTGCTGCTGAGTGCTCACTGTGACTATATCATGTTTTGTTTCTGGTCTCCAACTGCACATCATCTGAATAGCCCTTACTTGTAAGATCTAAACTGAGTTCAATCAATTTTGATTTGTGTACTTGTGCCCTGATACCCACAACTCCAAAAGCTAGTTTTATTTCTTGTCTGATCTAATAGGTTTTCCAGATTCCAAGTCTACTATGTCAGCCAAGAAGGTATAAGATTTCTCATTCTGCAGGCGTATGATGTGCATTGCCACTTGCTCAGCTACAGACCTATACTGGAATCATCAGCAAACAGCAATAAAAGTAATAATAATTATGTTTTTGTCCCATTAGAATCTTTGCAGTGGCCTCTCTAAAGTATTTCACTATGTAGGTATTAAATGTAAAAAAAACAACTTTGTAGTAGGGTGGTGCCCAGAATCCACACTTGAGATGAGGACCCTATTATACTAGGTACAGTGTTTACACATTGTAAGAGACAGTACCTGCTCTGAAGAGCTTATGGTCCAGATGCTTAAATAATGGGGAGGGATAACAGGCACACAGAGGTGAAGATCCATTTTGTGCTTTCTTGCATTTCATGTGAGCAGCGGAGCAGTTATGTACATATAGAGAATCCTTTCTAAAGATTTTATGCCGGGGGCTAAAGGGATTACCGTTATCAGATAATTTCTCATGTTTTCTGCAAGTTAATGTAAGAAATGTTAAATGTTTTATGTAAATCTATTTAGCTTTTCATTAGCTCTGGAAACTGTTCATGTGCAAGGCCCTGATCCTGGAAGCATGAGTCAGTGGAGCTCAGGATTGGACCTCCTCACAACTAAGGCTGCACTGCACTTTCCTTGGTAAAACTTTTGTCAGTCAAGGGTATGAAAAAAAACTACACCCCTGACTGACAAAAGGTTTACTGATGAAAAGCGTTGGTGTGGACAGCGCTTTGTCAGTGGGAGACGCTCTTCCGCCCACAAAGCTACCGTCCCTTGTTCGGGCTGGTTTTATTTTGTCGGTGGGAGAGAGCTACACTGCACGCCTTACAGCAGCATGGCATAGCCTAAGATACTTGTATACCCTAACCATTTCCTGCTTTGACTATTACAACCTCCTCTGGCTGGTGAGTCTTGCCCACGTGCTCAGGGTTTAACTGATGGACATATTTGGGGTTGGGAAGGAATTTTCCTTCAGGGCAGATTGGCAGAAGCCCTGGGGGGTTTTCGCCTTCCTCTGCAGCATGGGGCACGGGTCGCTTGCTGGAAGGTTCTCTGCTCATAATGGTCCCTTCTGACCTTAAAATCTATGAGTCTATGATTCTTGACGTGCACCTCATCCATTTCTCTTCTGTCCAAAATTCAGTTGACAAAATAATTTCCTTGTTAGCTGCTATAACAACATTTCCCCCACAACCCTGAAAGCCCTGCATTTGTTCACCAACCCTCTGCATATTAAGGTCAAATTCTGGCCTTCAGGACTATGAGATTCAGTTCCTCTCTATATCTTTAATATAATCTACTTTCATGTCCTCATCTGTTCTGTCCACCAGTGATGCCAGCTTTTGACTTCTCACATAAATCTCTGCTGTTTTCTATGCTGCCTTCTGTGTCTAGAAAACTCTGCTGAAGCCTATTCGCTAAGGCATCACCCGCACTGCATTCAGGTCCCTCCTAAAGACTTACATCTGCCCCAAAGCCTCAAAGAAATAAACTAATTCATATTTTAAATGAAAGCTTGAAAAAAAAGTTGTTCATCAAGAAGCGTACATGAGTTCTCTGAGTCGCCATTTGATCTTATTTCTGTTACTTTCCCCACTCTACTCTATTCCTCTAGTTTGTGATCACCTTCATATGTAATGTCAAGTCTGTATGCTCGATTGTAAACTCTTTAGAGCAAGGATCTATCAAATTCTCTGAGGAGCCTAATACATGCAACATAGTACATATTAAGGTAGTAATGTTCACATTGCAGGCAAATGTGAATGAGATACTATGTGCCAGAATAAATTTCTTTTTTGTAGATTGCGTTTGGAATTGAGGAATGGAGTCGTCTGTGGCTGCCATTGGAGATGTGCAGAGTGTGCTTTTGGCTATGCAGAAGAACTTGGAGTGCCCAATATGGTATGTCAGGGGAAGAATCTGGACTTCATACTGCACCGGGGTGGGCAAACTTTTTGGCTTGAGAGCCACAGCGGAGTTCCGAAACTGTATGGAGGGCCGGGTAAGGAAGGCTGTGCTTCCCCAAACAGCCTGGTCCCTGCCCCCTATCTGTCCCTCCCACTTCCTGCCCCCTTACTGCCTTCCTCAGAACCCCCAACCCATCCAACCCCCCCCTGCTCCTTGTCTCCTGACCATCCCCTGCCCCTAACCGCCCCGCCCCCGGGACCCTACCCCCTATCTAACCCCACCACCCCCAGTCCCCTGACTGCCCTTACCTCTATCCACACCCCCACCCCCTGACAGGCCCCCCTGGGACTCCCACGCTTATCCAACCGCTCCGTGTCCCCTGACTGCCACCTGGGACCCTCTGCCCCTTAGCCAACCCCCTTGCTCCTCACCCCCTTACCATGCCACTCAGAGCACCAGGACTGGCTGCTACACCACCTGGCCAGAACCAGCCACGCTGCCGCGCAATCTGGAGCAGCAGAGCAGGCCGACAGTTCTCGCAGTCGCGCTGCCCGGCAGGAGCTCGCAGCAGAGTGCTGGCAGCATGGCGAGCTGAAGCTGCGAGGGAGGCGAGACAGCAGAGGAGGGGCCAGGGGCTAGTCTCCCCAGCTGGAGCTCAAGGGCTGGGCAGGACGGTCCCGTGAGCCGCAGTTTGCTCATCTGCACTTACTCTATGCACAGCCACAGCTGGGGCCCTTTGGAAAATAAATATTTGGGTTTTATGAGGTCCAAGCTTTCTGTATCTCGGAGAGCTTATTGAGAAAATACTTACATCTGCTCAGATCTAAGCATGAAGAGTTAACAGCACCTGGATACATGTAACAAACGTGTTCTAACAAATCCTGCCTTTATTAACAAGGAAGCTTGAACCTCCCTTAACTATTCAGTAGTGGGGGGAAAAAACTGGAACTGGCTGGATCCAAGTGCAGCTTGTGAGAGAGCCTGGATCCTGCCTGTTTGACTCTACACAAGGTACATAGTCCTTCAAAACAAACAGGATGTTAAAATGTTAAGGGTCAGAGTTAAAGCTAGGAAATTCAGAACTCTTGATAAATTTAGGACAGACTCTTAATTTCTAAGAACCACATATGTGGTAGAGTGCGCATTTAGTATCAGATAATTCAGGGATGAAAGGTCTGAGTTGAGTTTTAAACAAGCTTAACATCTAGCTTTTGCCCCAGTGACTAGAAAACGACTTGGCCTAACTGCAGTGGACATGTGATAGTGTGATCTCTTTCATTGTAAAGCCACAGCGTAGGAGACTCTCTATTCTTTATGACTAGTCAAATGTCACTGTACTACCTCTTCCGGAGCATTTAGGGTGTAATAATGCTGTGCGTCTTTGGTAAATCTCTGAATCCCAGCATGATTTGTTATAATGACAATAAATAGTGAACCATTTGAGAGCAGCTAAAATTAAAAGGTCATAATTGCTCAGAGAGAAAATACAATCCAACACAGTTGTCAAGATTTTGCTTTCAGGTTTCCCTGGTGCACATTTTCTACCATGTTCTGTTCCCCATATGTGTGTGAAGCTCCCTAAAGGACAGTAGAATATCTTGTGTGAGGAGAGAGTTTTGCCCAGTGGAACTTTCACCTCTCATTGATGGGAGAACTCTGAGAGGCAACATGGATTTGATTCTTAAAGCTAACAGCGTATTTGCTAAATAATAAACCATGGAAAAATGCATAGTCTGACTTAAGAACCACTAAGCCAGAGAAGCAGTAGATGGCAATATTAAAAAATACTTATGGGATTTTACAGCACTTACTAATCTCTCGTGATAGTAATTGTGAAGTGAGAAAAAAAGCTATGGATACTGTGGAGGTTGGGTCCATTTATTTTGCATTTTCATGAGAATCTAAGTAATAAAAGTGTAATGTTCTTTATTACTCTAGCAAATTATCAATTTTAAAAGTTAGGAGACTCATAAAAATTAAGGATGCAGGAATGAGAGTTAATGCTGATGCTGCTTTTTTGGCTACTATTCTTGTAGATTTTGGTATTAGCAATTATTATTTAGACTATTTTGCAGCAGAAACTGCTTTATTTGCTTTGACCAAGTAACAGTCATTTTGATGTAGCCTTTTAATTGGAGTCATTGTGGTACTTGGCAAAGTTTATATAGCATGTTTTTCTTCTCTGCTTTATTCACTGAGGTTCATTGAGCTAAAATCCATTTCTGTGGCAGCTGTTGAAGAAGAATGGTAGCAGTGAACAGAAAATACTTAGCCTGTTCTTACATGCTGCTAATTTCTGAGATTCTGGGATTCTGAATGATCTGTCCTCCTGATGTGGATACAAGAACTGTGAAACCCTTAAGGGTTTCACAACATGACTCGGCCTGTTAACAGCATGCTTGCCTAGATATATGACATTTTATCTAAATAACGGGGAATTTTTCCACATGTCGAAGGTAGGTTGTACTTGCTGACTTTAAAATGGCTAAAGCCTGGAAACTGTTCAAGTAAATCCATTAGGAGTGTATCTCAAAGCCACAACAACAAAGGATTCAGGGTCAAAAGTGAGTTAATATTTTGAAGCCATTCCTGTCTAACATGTTTTAAGAACAGCTGAAAGAGTTAAAATGACTCAAGCCAAGTTATTTACTGAATGTTTCTTTCTGTACCAGGTGGATTTTGCTACTATAATTCCCTACTGCATTTATTCGTTTTATTTTTGTACTGAGGCTAGAGCAGATTTAACTGTTTTGACCTTGTCTGCCCATGCTCACAAGAAATGTAGGGTTCCACCCGGTGTGCCATAACTTAGTTTTGAAAGGTAGAGGAAATGGAATTTAACTGTTCTACTAAAAATCACAGTGAGGCAAAGGACTTCCCCCAGTGGAATAGTTTTTCTAATCCCTTTCTGGTTTTCTTTTGTTCTTACTCCGTTCCCTCTGTCCCGCTTAGAAATGTATTTCATATCTTCCCTCTAGCGATGGTTGCTTGTATGTGGGAATGGGGGAGGTAAAAGGTGGGTTGATAGTAGAAGATCTTTGGAGTCCTTACTTCCTATTAAAACATAGTGTGTATTGGATTTTTGGATGGCGGGGGGGCTTAATAATATTATTCACTGATTGAGCAGGTCCTGTATTTATGAACCTTCACCAATCCAAAGATGGGTGTGTGAATGTTCATTATGAAACGTCATCCTGAAAAATAAGATGCTGAACATGGTGCAGTGAGCCATTTTAGTCAAAGATGTGGCAGAGGAGGAAATGTCTCTCTTAGCCTTAGTCAGTGTTTGTAAGACAAACTACAAGAATGGTTTCAATCCTGTTTGGTTTTTTAATTTATTTTGTGTTGAAATTTTCCTGTGTTCTGAGTTTGTTTGCAGGATGTCTGCCTGGTTTGGGTTATAATTACAGTGCTGGAATGTAGTTATTCCAGTTCTGTGGTATTAGATGAGCATGTGGTACCCTAGCTAGAACTTGCTTCCCAATAACATTGACTTCTGCTGTCTATGCTGTATCTCAAAAAGCAGTAGGGTTGTATCCAAGCAGGGATTGTCTGTTTGCTTCAAAGCTTTGAGTCAATCTAGCCAAGACATGAGAACCATCATAATCATAGTGAACTTTTTGAGGAGTTTCCAGCATGGTGCAGTTTCTCTTAATTAAAGTTGCACTACTGTACTATTCAGTGCACAGTTTAGGAGTGCTTCAAAGTAGCATCTGCAAGTCACATGTTCTAGGAGATTGGGTCCCATCTCAACAGGCTAGAGCAATGGTCCCCAACCTTTTTGTGGCCAGTAGCACATTCATGTTTTCAGAAGAGTGTGGTGAGTGCCAACAATTTTTCAAGGTTTATTTTGTATTTGTACATTAAATAATACAAAAAACATCATATTTAATATAATATACGAATCCAGAGAGAAGCCGGAGAGAAGCTGCAAGGACCGAGAACTCCGGTGCCTGCGGCCCCGGAGTTCTTTGTCCCCAGCAGACACAGGGCTGCGGCTTCTCGCTGGCTTAAGCCACGGCCCCATGCCTGCCAGGGACCGAGAACACCGGCGCCCACAGCCTGCGGCCCCAGAGTTCTCTGTTCCCAGCAGGCGTAGGGCAGTGGCTTGTCTTCCCTGCTGGGCACTAGGCAGGCCCCGCGCCTGCTGGGAACAGAGAACACCATGCTCGCAGCCTGAGTTCTCTGTCCCCGTCAGGTGCCAGGCCACGGCTTCTCTCCCCTGCTGGGCACTAGGTGGGCATACATAAATGCCCTGGCAGGTGCCATTGCACCTGCGGGCACCATGTTGGGGACCACTGGGCTAGAGGAATGCTGTCTAATTGGGAATGAAGCTGTTGGCCCTCTGGAAACTACAACCAGTATGGAATGTGGCAACCGATCTCCCCAGCAACATGAGCTACTGCAAATACATCAAACTTGTCTTCTGCTCTCTTCAGGGCCTCACTATATACTACTATGTCAATTCAAGGACTCAGTCCTTATCTTCAAGACACTAAATGGTTTGAGTCCAGGATATTTAAAAGATCCCTAAAACTCTAGGACGAGGACTGCAAGTGAAAGTGCTGCTTCTCTGGATCAATGGAACTATCCACAGCAAAGATAAAGGTCATTTGTGCAGGAGACAGAACTTTCACGGGGGAGTCTATCCAAGACTGGAACAGACCCCCACAGGGACTAAGAACTACCACAGCCATCTCCCTCTTCTGCTCTAAATGCAAGGTTCACATCTTTGACCTTGCTTTTGCTAATGTAAACACACAGCAAAATGTACATATATTAAATTGATATAAATAAATAATTTTTAAAAATAGAGTAAACCACTCCCCACACACAGTTTCTTCTTGGGAGAAAAACAGAAAAAGAGGATCACACATGACCGATACTAATCATATCACTTAATGCACTTCTGGAAAATGATCATATTGCAGTGATGAGGGTCACATAACCTGAGTAGAATAGAATTGGTATAGGGAAGGCTTGTATTCCCAGTGTTTCCACAAGGGGACAGAGTGGAAGAGGATGTGTTTTGTAGCTGCAAAACAGCTTGTCCCCTGCCATACTGAACTGGCATTTCCAGAAAGCATGCCTTTTAGGTACAGAGGAAGGAAGAAAGAAATTGCTTTAAAAAAACTAATACTGTGCAATAGGCTGCACAACTGGAAAAGTCAGCCACCTTGCCTGGTGCCCGAACAAAAATTATGTTGAATATAATAGCCCACCTTAAATGATTACTTTCGTTATAGTTTGTATGGCATTTTTTCATTTTGTGTGTGTGTGTGTGTGTGTGTGTTTGTGTGTGTATAAAATCATATTTTCCACTACATGCATCCGATGAAGTGAGTTTTAGCCCACGAAAGCTTATGCTCAAATACATTTGTTAGTCTCTAAGGTGCCCCAAGTACTCCTCGTTCTTTTTGTTGAATATTCTGCTTTTCTTGGCAAAGATTATGTTTTGTTTTCTAGTTTAATCAAGTTTTTGCCTTTCTTTATTTATTTTTGTTGTATTGTCTTTTCAAATGTATAACTGTAAATATTTTTTTCCTCTTTCAGTTTGGAGTTGATAAAAGAGCCAGTCTCAACAAAATGTGACCATATATTCTGCAGGTGGGCCTCCAAACTTCTTCAGTGCATAGTGCTCTCTGAGCATACTCTCTCCCAGCAATGCTAATGGAGTAGACTACTTAATAAATTAATGATTAGCTATTTCAAGAGAAGAAAATCCATTCCAGCTGGAACTAGCTGCAGCTTCGGAGACCATTTCAAAAGCGATATGCTCAATTTGGTTTAAGCTCTGTAGTAATAATGTAGGTACTCAGTTTGACAATGACAGATCTGTACAGAGATGAGGTTATCCTAGCAAAGTGAAACCTATCAAAATGGGTACCGCTTTTTAGAAAAACCAATTTCTTCTGTTAAAACGTATTACCAGCATGATTTTTCCTCTTTCTTTTAATAGATTCTGTATGTTTAAACTTCTCAGCAAAAAGAAAAAAGGCCCAGCTCAGTGTCCACTGTGTAAGACTGAGGTTATCAAAAGGTAATGTACTCTCGGGACCATGGCGTTGGATAGAGAGAGAGCAGATGGAACTCTAAAACAGAAGATCTTGTTTTGTGCAAATGTCTTCACTAATAAAGAACAAAAATTTGAAAGAGTAGAAAAATAGGAAGAATTGTCTCTTAGCGTTTTCTGTGACCATCTCCAAAACAGCTGTATGGTTCAGAATCTACTCCTAGGAAATGTTTGTGCTGTAAAATATCTCAGATTTCACCATTGTTTAACCATCACAGGCAGTTTCTATGCTAAAACTACATTAGAATAATTAAGTATAAAATTGTAAGGATAATGTGTACCACCTCTTGGTTTATTCTGAAGTGAATAATGCTTTAATTACAGTAATACCGGCTATAGCATCTTTGGGAATCGAGCCTTTGCTCCTTGGAAACAGTTCTTAGCACTGCCTCATTTTCCTCATACCCAGTTGCATCCCCCTCCTTACTTAGCTCAGATTCCCAGGCAACTACTGGTAACTTACCCATGCCTTCCTCTTTGACACACATCTGTTGTTTTTGTTTCAGAAGTCTTCAGGAAAATCCGAGATTTAAGCAGCTAATTGAAGGATTACTGGAAACTATCCATGCTTTTGAACTTGACACTGGAATCAAGTGTAGGTATTGCTTGTCTCCAAGGGTCTGCACTCATGGTAAACTTTGGGGCATTTGTGTCAAAATTATGCATCCAGTGCCATAGTCACTGTGTAAAACTCCATGGGGTGGGTTTTTCAGAAGTGCTTAGTTATTTAGGGCCATAAGTTGTAAAGAAAGTCACCCCGGCACTTCGAAAATCCCATCCCAGGACTTCGAGGATCGTTCTGTGTGTGGAATGACTACGGTATCTGACCATATTTTCAGTGTTCATCTGAGATATGTTTGAACTTGTGTTAGCTAATTTTAATTCTATAACCATGTCAAAAGTCTTGTCCTGCTTCCTCTCTTCCCGCTGCCCCCAACTCCTCTTACTGTGTCTTTAGTTTCTTCTATTTATTTTTTTAACTAAACTGTGATATAATTAATTTTTAGCCTAATGAGACTGAACTGTGAATCACTGCACTAATTACATTTAAATGTACACTCTCAATCATGTTCTGATATGAAACAATCCTTTCTAGAACACTGGAACTGGTAGACTTTTAGATACATATTTTTGTTCGTATTTTGGGATAGGGCTTTTTTATGGGAAGGTGTTTTGATATATGGACTTGGACAGTTCTCCTCAGTTTTTTTAATTGTTTTGCATCACTTTAAAATTACTAGTTTTAGACCCTGATCCTGCAAGCTGATCCATGTGGTCGTACCGATTTGCCTGGACAATCTGTTTTTAAGATTGGGGCTTCAGTAAATTAGTTTGTAAGGAATTTCTCATGAGTCTAGGTTAGGGATAGTTTTGTAGTGTAAAATTAATGCTAGTAATTTGTTCATTGCTACTCTTAAAATCAATAACTTTATTTTCTGGGGCTTGGAGCATTATGTACAAGATACAATTGTACATACAGAAGCTCCCCAACTTAAGCAAAGTGTTCTGTTTTGGAAGGCCTTGCGTAAGTTGAGTTTTGTGTAAGTCGGGAACGTACTTTTGACAATTATGCGCCAAAAAAAAAGGTGTTTATGGAACTTTTTCCGTAACTCTGGGTTTCCGTAAGTCGCGTTTGCGCAACCTGGGGAGCGTCTGTACAGGACTTCTGTTACTGTTGCACATGATGTATTAGTGTCCAGTTCATGGTTATTTAATGGTTATGGTGGAAGAAAGTTTGTTTCCTAATATTTTTCTTCTATCATTTCTCAGTTTTAAACAGTCAGGATTTTTCTAAAAAACCTGTAGAAACCAGTTCTACTGAGCTTCTGTGGAAGGAAGGTTCCATTATCCAAAGTAAAGGCTACAGACACAGACAAAAAAGAATTCAAGAACAAGAAAATCCAACCTTGGTAATTTTTCTCTTCTATTTATTTTTAATCTGGAATATCATCCGATGGCTAGTGATTTAGGAATGCAACTCTGAATTAATTTAAATGAGCCAAAATCCTTATATTGTGTTTGTTTTTAAATGACTATTTGACTGAAATAACTCTCCTTAAAGATGTTGCTTGAATAAAAGGGCTTCATTACTTTTTATTATGCAAGGTTGTAATATATATTAATTGTTGCTGAAATTACTGCTATGAGGTTTTTTCTACTAATGTATAATGGTGAATCCTAACTGAATAACTATTAAAAGGACGTTGCAGACTTTAAAAAAAAAAACTATAAAAGAAAATTACTTGACATTGTAATAGCCCATAATAACCTTGAAAAATAACTTTTCAAATGTTGCCTTTCCACTTGCTTCAGTGTATCTCCTGTGATAGCTGACAGTAGCATGAGCTTCTGTTGGATGGTTTTTCTAGTCCTGTGCAACTGGTGATGTTGAGGAAAGAATTGATTTTTGCAGCAGAGCTTTAAAAAAAAGGTTGTTTAGTTTACAGTCTACCTAAACACTGGCCACTGTTTTTAATTTTTTGGTAGTAAAGTGATGAATTTGAAGAAAATATTCTTGGCTATTTATAATCAAAAAGAGATTTCCCAAATGGGTGGTGGTTTTTTTTTGAGCCTAAGCTCGTTCCCAGGACGCATTAGGACACTTGTCTGATCTGCCAAATGTTGAATACAATCCTATGCTAAATGTGGCAGAACTGTAACAGAAATGCTTTGAAATGTTAAATGACTAAAAATTACATTTCTGCTTTTACAACAGAATGTTTATTAATTGCAGAATACCTCTCAAATAAATCAGTTAAAGCCACTCTCATGAACTGCCCATGTTAAAATTCTATACTGAGTCTCCAGATACTTTATGGAGCATAAGGTAGAATGGTTGTATCTGACCATCCTACTGATTATATAATTCAGCCTGACCGGCTTACTTTTGTTTTTTGAAGTAACCACTTCCTCTGTACTCTTTTATTGGCAGGAAGCTAATGCTGATGCCCAGGTTGCAGACAACATGGTCAGGAGGAGTTCCCTCAGAAACAAAAGGCAGAAATGTGAATCTGGTAAAGCAGTGTACATCGAATTTGGTAAGAACCGCTGTGTGTAAATGTACTAATGTAAAGCATCATAATGCTTGTTTAGCACCTTCTGCCTGTGAATAGCAAAGTGTTTTACAAGCAGTTCTCTCTGTTTCATACAGAAGAACAAGGGGACATTTTAATTGTATTGGGTGGGAAATTCAAAACTGATTAAATACTTTTTCAAACAATGTGTAATTAAAATCTGAAACTCACTGCCACAGGCAGTCTGTGAGGCCAAGAACTTAACAAGATTAAAAAAGGATTGGATAATTATATGTATATCAAGAATATCCAGACTTGTTAAAAATAATGATGGTAATTAAACCTTATGTTTCAAGGCTTAGGCCAATCTCTAACTGCTAGAGATCAGGATGAGACCTAATGTTCGGGGCAGACTATCCCACATCTGCCTACTGTGGGGTTTTGACACCTTCCTCTAAAGCAGCTGGCACTGTCTGCTGTCAGAAACAAGATACTGGACTAGGTGGACTTCAGGTCTGATTCCATATGACAGTTCCTGTGTTCCTAATTAATTTAGACTTGCACCATCCTTGGGAGTGCAGAATTCTCCACTTATTGAAAGGAGATAAACTGAGCCACAGAAGCCTGAGCTGGGATTAGAATATAGCCAGGGCTCCCAACTTCCAGTCTCATGCTTTAGACACTAGCCAGTGCCTTCTGTATTGGGTGAAAAATTAGAAACTCAGATCAGAACTTTTCTTCTTTCACTAGCTGGCTCTGTATAAAAAGCTTTAGTACATTGTTTTGTGCTGGGGGCAACAATGTATCTGCACAGAGAAATTACACCCAGCATAAATTGCTGGCATGATCAAGATGGAGTTCACATAGTACAAGCTGAAAGAACTTAATTGTGAGAAAGACCAGGGAATAATAGTACAATGGAGTTCACATAGTACAAGCTGAAAGAACTTAATTGTGAGAAAGACCAGTGTGAATACAGCACACTGAAACAATGACAAATCCTGGTTTGCTTTTTGGGTCTTCTCAGCCGGAGTGCTAACAGCTGATTTGGGTTTTTTTTCAGGATCTGATTCTTCTGATGATCTTTTTAAAAAAGCAGGTGGTGGTGGGTAAGTAAAAGAGAACAATACTTGGAATGTGGTTGGTATTTTCTAGTTTATCTTGTTTAACTACTCCTTGTTGGGTCTTAGAGAATCAGATGTGCTGCAGTGTTGTCAAGAAGGACCTACAGCATTTAGCGGCACTAGGCACCTTTGATGGACTTTCCAAATAGATGGCGACAATGCTGTGGTAAACATTATTCACAAAACGTGTATGAAGACATGTTTACACTTAAATCCAGTTTCTACTCACATTCTGCACTCCCTTTACAGCTAACATTAGTGTCCCAGTATTCACATCCATAAGTCACTATGGAAAATATTACGCTTTTCACCAGTTGAACCTTCATACGTTTCCAGATACCATTGTTTTTCCACACTTTCAAAAGAGAAGACATTCCTAGTCTTCCAACTTCTTCAGAGTAGCCTCCTTGGTTGGTATGTATATGATCCCAGATAATTAAATTCATCTACTGCCTCTACAGCTTGACCATTAATCGTAATGTCCACTTGTATCATGTTGTTGTTGATCATGGGAACATACATGCATTCCATTTTTGCCACATTCAGGAATAGTCCATATTCCTGATTACATGTTTTTACAGGCTTCATTATTCATTGCATTGTGTCTGTGGTTGCAGCAAAAAGTGGTATATCATCAGCATATCTGAGGTCAGTTAAGAAGTGTCCACCAATGGAACCTCAGCTCCTTCCACTTTTTCAAAACTTTCCAGAGCTTGAATTTTAATAAATTTTGTGAACACGTGGAAAAGACTCGAGGGGAAAAATGCACCGTGGTCTCTCACTCTGCTCAATGGAAAACCAATCTCTGCTTTTCACACCATGGCCTGTTGTTGACAGAAGAGACTTGCAATGAATTTAAGTAGATGCTTTGGAATCCCTGTGTCTGCCTATATCCTCCAGTGATGGTTATGTCAGATGGCATCACGTGATCAATGGATGTTTGTACTCCTTGGGTTTTTCAGTGATATGGATATTTGCAAATTTGATCCCCTATGTCTCATTCCTCTCTGAAACCACATAGTTGTAGTGGTAGTTCTGCTCCTATCATACTTCATGGTATCCTGAATTATGTAGAGCAGCACTTTGCTCATGTGCGATATCAGGGAGATGGTACAAAAGTTACTGCATTCTGTTATATCCCTGTTCTTTGGCAAGGGCAGAAAGATTCCCTTTGTCCAGTTGTTGTCCAGCCAGTTTTTAGTCATCCATACATCATTGCAGATTTTCCACGAGGTCAATATTGTGGACACCATTTGCATTTAGCAATTCTGCTGGTATGTTATCCACCCATGGTGCTTTCCTAGGCTTAATTTTCATAATATAACACCCCACTTTCCCTAAGGATTTATGGCTTCAGCTCTGTATCTCTTCTCTGCTGTCATGTATTGTAAGTGGTTCTGATAAAGCATATAGATTGGTACAGTAATTGCTCCCCTTGCATTTGATATTATCATCTTCAGTAAGAACTCTGTCATCGTAATCTTTTATTATGGGTGCTCGTGGGGAAAACTTTTTAGTAAGGAGACTGACCACTGGGAGAATAGCTTTTTTAAAATTACTGCCTTTATAATTCTCAAGTTCCTTGCATTTTGCCCTATTGTGTTTGTTGTCATAAGAACATAAGAATGACCATTCTGGGTCAGACCAATGGTTCATCTAGCCCAGTGACCTGTCTTCCGGCATTGGTCACTGTCGGATATTTCAAGGAGAATGAAAAGAACAGGGCAATTATCAAGTGCTATAACTCCTGTCCTTCAGTCGCAGCATCTGTCAGTCTCATCTAGTCTGCCTTTGAATCCATCTGCTCAGTTCCTTGTATTTTCTCCTGCATTCTTCAGTCTCCACACCTCTCTTTCACTCTGCATTGTGTTTTTGCCAGCTCAAACAACTTCTCCATTAACTGTAGTGCCATCTGATGCTGGCTTTTCAGAATGTGTTGTTTGGAGGCTTTGAGCATGCTAGTTTTTCATTTTATCCCAGAGCTTATGCAGGTTGTTCTCCTCTTTCACCTGTGACAATGACTCAGGTGCATTCTTTACAAAAGTCTTGTAGTTTTCTTTGATTTTGGACAGGTCCAGGTGTAGTGGACCTGCCAGACATGTTATCTTAAGTTTTAATTTTATGTTCGAGGCAAACAGTTGATGGTCTGACTCACAATCTGCACTCAGGAAAAACTTTGCCCATTGGATGCTTGATCTCCAATGTCCCTGTATCATTACATGGGTGATTTGGATCTTTGTCGCACTGTCAGGTGACCTCCATGTCTATAAACGTCTAGGATGTTGGGTGAAGATGATAATTGTAATGACTAGATGATTAAACTGCAGAATTCAACTAAACACCTTCCTCTCTCATTTTGTAAACCCAGATCATTGTTTCTCATTACTTCTTTGAGAGCTTATAGCTCGAACTTTCTCATTTAGGTCTCCAGTTACCAGGATGATGTCTTTACTTGGTGTTTCAATGGGTGTCTTTTCAAACCGATCATATAACTCATCAGCTGCATTGTCATCAGCTGCTGTCGTAGGAACATAAACCTATATGATCAATGTTAACTGGCTTATCTCAAAGGCAAATTCTGATTATTCTGTTGCTGACTAGATTATGTCCAAATACATGCTTGGATGTCTCCTTGGATATGATAAATGTAGCCACTTTTTCTCTCACTTTCACAGAGCCTTCATAGTACATGGCATACCCATCCATCATCGTGAAATGGCCCCTGCCATTCCACTGCAGCTCTGAGATTTCACATATGTCTATCTTACATCTTTTTTCAATTCTTTGGTCACAATGGCAAGCTTCCCTTCATACACAGTCCTCATGTTCTAGGTTTCTATTCTGATGATTCATTTATGAAGGTTCAGATCATTCTTTTCCATGGTGCAAACATCAGGTACTGTATTTTCCAAAAGATTTGGTACAGCACCATCATAACCACAACAGTTCATTCTGTCTCTCTCTCTATCTATATGAGATAGTGAAAAATCAGGTGCAAGGGGGAAAAAGACTTCAGAAACAGTTACCCACACTCTGAGGGGAGAAGCTGGGTTGGATGAGAATGAATCCTGCAATACAATGTCTTCAGAGGAGCAGAAATAATAATAATAATTATCTGGTAAATAATCTTTGTTTGCTATTGGGTATAAAATAGTATTTTCTGATTATGTCAAAGCATTATTGCACTTGTGACTACATGGATTTTCTTTTTCACAATCCTTCCAAACAGAATGGGAGACAAAGAATTATTTCAGACTCCACCTCAAAAAGGAGAGTGTGAGGAAGAACTACAGTATGCTGAGAAGGAAAGTGAAAGTCCATACAACATGTGGCCTCTCAAGTCAGATGCAGGAGAAATACTTTCGTCAGATATCTTAGGTATGTGTGATATTTTTGTGCCAGATAGTACATATGGAGAGGAAGGAAGTTTGAAATTAGAGTATTAAATTTGACTTCCTATAAATTAAAACTTCCATTTCCATGTTTAGGTAATGTGCACTCTCAGTACTGTACTGAATTCATTTTTGTTAATGACTTTGGCTAGAGTGTGTGTCGTTATGAGGCAAGCTGTTTACAGATTAGACACACACAAATGTTAGGCATTTGATTGTCAGTATCAGACTTGTTAGCAAATATTTAACTGTGTGCATGGAAGCAGAAAAATGAACTTGTTTAAAGTGCAAAACAAATTCTTTTCTGCATGGGTTCCTATATCACCCTCATGACAGTAGTATCTGAGTACCTTCCGGTAGTGCATTAAGCATCACTGTGAACATATGTCACATGTGGTTCAGTGTTTCTCCCATCCTCTCCACATATGGGGAATAGTGTGTGCAGCGAACTGTATTGGTAGGGTTTTGTTTTTGTTTTTAAATTAAAGAAGACAAGTTGAAAAAGTGCATCTTGCGCTTGGAGTGCAAAGTGGTAAGGGTTGCGATGGTCTTTAGTTCCTGTGGGAGTTCATTCCACAGTCTCAGAGAAGCCTCTGACTCCTGCACAGATGAGCATTACCCTTATGGGAAAAGTTTCATTTTACCAGGGCAGCAGAGTAGTCGACCAGAATCCTCATCTTGGGGCTTTAGTCATGTTTTAGGTGTCCTGTGCTCAGGCCAAATAGCACCTTGAAGATAAGGACAGAGACCTTGAACTTAATTCAATCCAGAGAAATTTCAGGAGCTGCAGGGGTAAGTGAGGCTCTTTCATGCCTGTATAATCAAACTACTAACTCGCAGTTCTGTCTTTCTTTTGCTGGTGAACTTTCTGTTAGTTCCAAGTATTCAAACAAAGTCTGCTTTTGTAACCTACTCATACTGGTTGTCAATTATATTTCTAAAAATGTTTTGAAGGATTGGCAATTGAAAGACTCGTAGTTTAAATGGAATAACGTGCCCACTTAAAAATGCAGAAAAATGAGGAATGACGTGGTGTTAATTAGCCTTTGAATATCAGGGAATAGGACAGCGTAGAGGAAGTAACAAAAACTCTGAAATTAAGTATCCTGGAAAAAGGAGAGATGAGCTAGGTCTGGAATAATTAAACAAAAGATATCATCTAGTGAGTCTGATAGTTGTACCTGAGTGTGCATGTAGGTAGGTTTTTTTAAGCTATAACTAGTTTTTATGAATAACATTTAAAATTCTGCGTATTTGCAAACAAAATATTAGCAGTTAAGCACTTCATTGTTCCTGTGTATGCAAACCCTGAGGTGCTTAGCAGCTTGTAAGTCTTATGTATTTTCAGGTGAACGTGGTGTCTCAGAGGAAGACAGCAAAGGCATTTGGAACAGCATCGAAGATTTAGAGGCTGCTCAAGTGAATGTGGCTGAGGGTCATTTAAAGGAAAGCCAGGGCATTTCTGTTTCAAACTCACAGGCAGAGCAGTGTGACAGAACAGCCAACGCCAGCTCTTTGCTGAATGAGGACACAAGTTTATTCTACAGTGCAGAAGAAATGGATGCTGGGGAAACTCCGTTCAGTAGTAAAAACAAAGAGTCTGGTTTAGCACACAGCTCAGAAAAGCAATTAGATAAAAGCAAGAAGACAGGTAATGGTGTCCAGCATACTGAAGCTGTAGAAACATGTCAACCTGAGAGTAGCTCCCTGCATGAAAGGGAACCTGCTTTGGAAAGCCTGTGGCAGCCTAAGACTCTTCACAGCAATCCTTTGAGTCAAGTTTCTGGGAAAAGACTGAAGAGAAGCATTCAAAAGGTCAACGAGTGGTTTTCTAAAAGCAATGAGATGCTGTCTTCTAGTTCCTCCCAGGATGCTCCTGCTGGGGCAACTGACACAGAAGATGGAGATTCATATTTATCAGATAGAGAGTCCTGTATTTCAGAGAAGACTGACCTGATGGTAAACTGCACAGAAGTTGTGATGGGATGTGAAAAGGATAGGAGTTTGTCAAAATCAATTGTGCATAACATTGAAGATAAAATATTTGGGAAAACTTATAAAAGAGACAAGAAGTCAAACCCCCTAGTCCACATGAGAGAGATGCCACGGAGTCCAAAAATGGAAGATGTTACTACTGATGTGAAACCCTCAAGTAATTCCGGAGCAAGTAAATTAAAACGGAAAAGAAAGACTGCCTCTGATCTGCAACCTGTGGACTTCATCAAGAAGAGAGATGAAAAGGATCTAAAGAAGCATTCTGAGGGTGTTAATCAGTGCCTTGTTGGTAGAAATACTGGAAGGAAAGAAAGTGGTGAAGGTTCCACTGTTGTTAATGGGAGTCCCATGGGTGTGAAAAATGGGGACAGTATACCAGCAGAACTTCCCCTCCATGAGGGGAAATCCATATTGAAAAATGATACTGAGAAAGTAACTTGCAACAGCACTGATGGAGAGCCAGTACAGAATACCTGTGACCGAAAGAGTAGTAAAAAAATGAGAAGCTCACAAACAAAAAGAAGCAGACATTCAGGTAGGCCTGTGTGTACTCTGCAGCTGGTAGTGGATAGAAACTCAAGTTGCCCTGATCTGACTGAGATGCAGATTGATAGTTACCCAAGCAGTGAAGAGCCAAAAAAAGGTGATTCAGAAAAAAAACGAGTCAGACGCAGCCGGAGGCTTCAGTTACTGACTGAAAAAATGACAAAAGAAACCAGGAGAAGAGGTGAGCCAAATGAGAGAGCAAGAAAGCATGCCAGTGAAAGCAAAGATTCCTCCTCTGGGTTACAGAGGAATGTATTGATACATGTCCCTGAATGCAAAGACCCTGATGAGCAGCAGGATGTACTGAACCATAGCATACCTCTGTCAGACACTGATCTGAAGGGCAATGACTTGCAAGCAGATAAAACACACCGTAATCCTGAAAATTGTTCTGACGGTATGCAAACTGGAAAGGGCCTCTTCTATGTCAAAATATCAGTGGATGATTTAAATGCTTGTTCTGTTGCGCCTGATACAGATTCTCAAGTTTGTGAAAATCAAGGCAGCCAGTCACTCTTGCAGCCTCATTCCACAAATGTGGATCAAGCTGCCTGCCCAGTGCAGAATTTGTCTGAGAATAATCAATGTGCTGCGACTGAGCCCAAGAAGAAAGAGTTGTGTGCGTGTTCACCCAAGACCAATAGACATTGCACAGAAAATGACTTGGAAAGGTTCAGAAACCCAAAGTCACCTGAAGCTAAATTCATTTCAGAGTTGAACACAGAAACTGAAGACAGTGAGATAGATACACAGTACCTCCGAAATATGTTCAGACATTCAAAAAGACTATCATTTACCCTTCATCCTAGTCCAGTGAAGGAATCGGTGACAGAAAGCACTGCTTCTGAAACTCTAAGGAAATCAGGTGCTAGCTGTGTAGAATATAGGCATAACAATAGAGACTTAAAAAATGAACCTACATATGTTAAAAAAACAGTGGGCCTGGATGAGGTTTGTGAGAGAGAAGAGCCTAAAACATCTGACTCTGCTAAAGGTATTTCTGGGCATAGGCCAGGAACTCACTTTTCCAGGGACACTGAATATGGACACATTGGTGATGATGGCAAGACTATTTCACAAGTTCCAGATCAAGTGCAGTTATTCTCACCACCAAGAGCAGCCACAGCCAAGATTAAGAGTAGGGGCAGACTGCAAAAACGAAGACAACCAAAGGAAAAGAGAATTTCACCTGAGATAGTGATAGAAAGTCAATTAAGTCAGAACCTAAACAAAAGTAATGGAAGCCTAGGTGACCGGAGTAATATAGAAGAGCAAATTTTCCAAATAACTGATTTAAGCACAATGAATGAAAGAGAGAGCAATCAAGGAGTAAAAGCTGAAGAAGCTGAAAACAAAGGGCCGGTATTAAATTTACAGCCTAAGCCAGTCCTGGTATATCCTGTAGTTTGTCAACAAAGCCCTGCTGAATTTAGCTGCAAAGTAATTGAAAAGAACGGTTATGAAGGGGAATGCAAACAAGTAAAGAGTGATAAAGAACAAGTATTCCAAATTGCCAGCGTAGGTGTGCTTGAGTGCTTAATTTCAGAGGAGGCTCTGGAACAACCCACTGAAGATACTAGTGGTTTTCCATTGCTGTCAGAGACCCCTGATGGCTTATTGTGCTCTGCTGGTGACATTAAAGAGAACATCAGCATTTGTGAAATGGATAGGAAAGAAATTTCTGCTGTATTTGTTAAAAAGAATCAGGAACCCTCATTAAGAGAACTGAACAGTGGCAGCAGTAGTTCTAAGTCTAGGTCTCAAAACTTTGTTCGGGAACCCAGAAGACCGGCCTGGAAATTGCAGTCCTCCGAGGAGGAGTCTAGTGAAGATGAAGAACTACCGTGCTTTCAGGCATTAATATTTGGCAAATCAGCAAGCACACCATTGCAGCCTACAGAACAGATCATGTCTACAGTAGAGTCTTCATCCCCGGCAGAGATTCTAGCATTGCTGAACAGTAGCAGTGGCAATAATAAAGCTGTACAGAAAACGCCTGGAGTCAGCTTGAGAGATATGTATGTTTCTCCAAGCCAAGAGTCAGAATGCTCCGTTAACTTATTTTCTTCCCAGTCCAACATGTCAGAAGATTCAACCAATAGACCACAAGAGTTGAAGACGCCCATAACATTAGCTCCTTGTTCCAAAGAAATGAGCAGTTCGAATGTAAGCAGAGAAGCTAGTCCAAATGGTAATGAAGAGCTGACAGGAAGAAAAACTGATTTGGAAGGTGGACACCAACTAGACCAGAATGTGCAACCAAATTTAGGTACAAAGGAAGATATCCTTGCTCCAATTTATTATTTGTATTACTGAATAGTTAGGAGTCCCCTTGGGTCAGGTGCAGTACAAACACAAAACAAAAAGACGGTCCATGCACCAAAAGCTTACTATCTAAGTAATATGCAATCAAATCAGAAGCATAAATAAATTATTTACTTTTCTGCGTTTTTCTTCATTTTTGTTTCCTTTAAGTTAAATTCTCATAGTAATTCTTAGAGCAGAGAGGAAATGACTAAAATAGAGCCTGGAATTAATTTGGCCCCAGCACCTGTTGACCAAAGTGTTGAATTTCATATAAGAATTTGATTCCTGGGTCTGCTGACCAAACTTCACTGTTAGTTCTAAGGTGGTTTTCCCAGAAAAAATATCCACAGAAACGGAAATTGATATCTCTTGCTGTTCGGCTCTACATTACTTACTACTCTAAGACAAGTTTTTAAATTCACAGGATAATTATACTTTTTTTTCTAAAGATGCTTACATAAACTATTCTTAGGATACAGACCTAAGGTATGACGTATCAGAGGGGTAGCCGTGTTAGTCTGGATCTGTAAAAGCAGCAAAGAATCCTGTGGCACCTTATAGACTAACACGTTTTGGAGCATGAGCTTTCGTGGGTGAATACCCACTTCTTCAGATGCATGTGGTGGAAATTTCCAGGGGCAGGTATATATATGCTAGCAAGCAAGCTAGAGATAACGAGGTCAGTTCAATCAGGGAGGATGAGGCCCTGTTCTAGCAGTTGAGGTGTGAAAACCAAGAGAGGAGAAACTGGTTCTGTAGTTGGCAAGCCATTCACAGTCTTTGTTCAATCCTGAGCTGATGGTGTCAAATTTGCAGATGAACTGAAGCTCAGCAGTTTCTCTTTGAAGTCTGGTCCTGAAGTTTTTTTGCTGCAGGATGGCCACCTTAAGGTCTGCTATAGTGTGGCCTGGGAGGTTGAAGTGCTCTCCTACAGGTTTTTGTATATTGCCATTCCTAATGTCTGATTTGTGTCCATTTATCCTTTTCCGTAGAGACTGT
The DNA here is from genome assembly GCF_025201925.1 of Gopherus flavomarginatus. Taxonomy (NCBI): domain Eukaryota; kingdom Metazoa; phylum Chordata; order Testudines; family Testudinidae; genus Gopherus; species Gopherus flavomarginatus. The sequence continues at coordinate 15,306,471 of NC_066641.1, read as the reverse complement.
CCAGTTTGGCCGATGTACATAGCAGAAGGGCATTGCTGGCATATGATGGCGTATATTACATTGGTGGATGTGCAGGTGAATGGACCAGTGATGGTGTGGCTGATCTGGTTAGGTCCTGTGATGGTGTCGCTGGTGTAGATATGTGGGCAGAGTTGGCATCGAGGTTTGTTGCATGGATTGGTTCCTGAGCTAGAGTTATTATGGTGCGGTGTGCAGTTACTGGTGGATCTACAACCCATCCTGGACATCAAGGATCTACAACCCATCCTGGACAATGATCCCACACTTTCACAGGCCTTGGGTGGCAGGCCAGTCCTTGCCCACAGACAACCTGCCAACCTGAAACATATTCTCACCAGTAACTGCACACCACACCATAATAACTCTAGCTCAGGCACCAATCCATGCAACAAACCTCGATGCCAACTCTGCCCACATATCTACACCAGTGACACCATCACAGGACCTAACCAGATCAGCCACACCATCACTGGTCCATTCACCTGCACATCCACCAATGTAATATACGCCATCATATGCCAGTAATGCCCCTCTGCTATGTACATCGGCCAAACTGGACAGTCTCTACGGAAAAGGATAAATGGACACAAATCAGACATTAGGAATGGCAATATACAAAAACCTGTAGGAGAGCACTTCAACCTCCCTGGCCACACTATAGCAGACCTTAAGGTGGCCATCCTGCAGCAAAAAACTTCAGGACCAGACTTGAGAGAGAAACTGCTGAGCTTCAGTTCATCTGCAAATTTGACACCATCAGCTCAGGATTGAACAAAGACTCTGAATGGCTTGCCAATTACAGAACCAGTTTCTCCTCTCTTGGTTTTCACACCTCAACTGCTAGAACAGGGCCTCATCCTCCCTGATTGAACTGACCTCGTTATTTCTAGCTTGCTTGCTAGCACATATATATACCTGGCCCTGGAAATTTCCATTACATGCATCTGAGGAAGTGGGTATTCACCCACGAAAGCTCATGCTCCAAAACGTCTGTTAGCGCTCGTCCAGTCTACCCCCCCCGTATCGGCGGGTTAAAATCGATTGCTCGGGGATCGATATATCGCGTCTAATCTAGACGCGATATATCGATCCCCGAGCGGGCTTATATCGATTCCGGAACTCCATCAACCCGAACGGAATTCCGGAATCGACACGGAGAGCTGCGGACATCGGTCCCGTGCCGTCTGGACGGGTGAGTAATCCGATCTTAGATATTCGACTTCAGCTACGTTATTCACGTAGCTGAAGTTGCATATCTAAGATCGATTTCCCCCCCCTAGTCTGGACGAGCCCTTAGTCTATAAGGTGCCACAGGATTCTTTGCTGCTTTTACAGACCTAAGATAAAATTTTCAAAAGCTCTTAAGTTCCATTGATATTAAGAGAGACTCAGGATGGGCATAACTAGGACTCCCACGTGCTACAGTAATAGAAATAAATATTTTTCAGAAGTGCCCAAGGGACTTAAGAGCACCAGTCCCATTGGAAGGGACTTGTGCTCTTGTTACTTTGATGCTTTAGAAGGTCACTCCCTTAGGAACCTAAGTCACTTCTGAATATGGGACTTTTGCTCCTAAGTAATTTAGGTGCTTTTGAAAACATCACCCTTAATCTCTTTATTGTGAATATGCAGCGATGGGCCCCGTGGTGAGTGAGAGACGTTGTTGTTATTAACAGTACTTTTTAATATATGAATCATAGTGTCTGTTTTTCAAGGTGAAGCATCCGGATATGACAGTGAAGCCAGTCACCCAGGAGATTCTTCTGGGCTGTCCTCCCAGTGTGAGATCCTTACCACACAGGTATGCAAGTTCATGCACTGAGTTCTCTAACTGCTTAATGCACTTTCCAGATATAGTTGGATAGTATAAAATCTAGGAACTAGATAGTCATGTGCAAATTATGGAGCTACCATCACTGGATGCCACAGATCTACAGAAAAGGTGCTGTTAGTTTCAGGTACTAAGCTATCCAGAACTGCAGAGCTGCTTTAATGCTGATATTTGACAGATTTTGCCTTATGCATTAGCAACACATTCTACTACAGGTTATTCACCATATAGCATTAAGATTTTGATGCTTAATTGTGGGTTGTGTCTGTAACTTCCTTTCTGCATTCGATTAGTGCTGGAAACTTGTGCTTCCTACACCAAAGGTTTGCATTGGTAGGAATTGATATTGGATTTATGGTAAAGAGACTTTTAAAATTATAAGCCTGGTTAACTGTATTATTATCTGATTCCAGTTGTCTGTGGGGACAGAGGTACTGGATTGCTATGGTGATTAATTAGAAACACAAAGTCTTTGCCTTCTTGGTCACTGATTCCAGACCAGACTACGCTGGAAGGGTGCCTTGGGTCATATGTACTGGCTGGTTGACCTCAATCCAGTTTCTATTGGATAGGTCTCCCCACAGAACTCCCCCTTGTCCTCCTGTCACACCCTGTTGGCTGTCTCAACAGAGAATCCAAGGAAGAATAAATTTCACCTTTCTGTTGTGTGGGTGGCCCTTCCATGTTCAAACCAGTGTGTGCTGCACTATTGCAAGTCATGGTTCGTACTGGTATAGCACAACTGTGCTGTGGGTTTGCAGTGGTGTTACTTCATTAGTGACTGAGGCTTGGTCTACACTATAGAGTTAGATCGACACAATGCAGTTTTCATCAACCTAACTATGTGTCTCCACTAAAATTTCACTCCCATGATGTAACTACCCAGCTACACTGACTTAATAACGCCACCTCTATGGAGGCATAGAGTCGATGTAATTAGGTCAGTGCAGTGTTGGTGTAGACACTGCTTTTCTTTCATCAACTGTTACTGGCTTTCAGAAGTCATCCCACAGTGCCCCACACTAACAGTACAATCGATACAAGCTCTCCCGGTGAGAATGTACACCACCGACACAAGGAGTCAAGAGTAGACACATACAAGCAATGTAATTACTGCAGTGGCTGTATGCCTAAGTAAGTTATGTCGACTTAATTTTTTAGTGTAGACACGCCCTGAAAAGCCCAGTGTAGACAAGCCCTAAGAGCTTTGGGCTGGACTTATTGATGAAAGAGTTATTCTCATTTCTAGCTTGGTCAGTGATGCAATAACTAGAAAGTTCCACATGGTGGCAGTGGTGGAACTGACAATGTAATAGCCACTGTTGTTATAGAAACCACCTCTGTCAAGCTTGGAAAACTGTTTGTTTATAAAAGCATCCTTTGAAACCATGTATTCTGTGTGGTCTAAGAGGCAAACAGCATATTTTTAGCAGAGGGCACAGCAATTTTCAAGGATCAGAGACAGCATTAAGAAGGAAAGGGATGCAATTTTTTCCTATTTGAAAACAGCTGTTGAGTTTCTGAGTCATAGTAGAGAGCAAACATAAATTTTAATTAGAGGCTCTGTACTACCACTTTCTAAATAAAGTGGCCTATTAACCCTTCGTGTACTAGGCTCAGTATGCTTGGAATTCATGTAATAGGGACCTTTTCCACTGCTGAATAAATAGCATGTGCAATTTTAGGACCAATTCAATGGGCATGCAAGGGCCACTTCGTTAGACGTGTTGTCTTAGGGCATTCAACAGGTTAAGATGACTGGATGGAAAAAGTAGTAATCTATTATTTGAATTGTGTAAATCATTCTGTAAAAGCCAACGCCTGTATTTGCTGCTCACTGCGAGGCTGTGATAACTTGGAATCTATTCCAAAATGTTTTACGATTGCAAAGTGAATATTTTTTTTTCTTCTACCATGACATGGTTTGTTTTTACAATAAAAACTCACTGTAATTTTCCAAGCACCAAGTATGTAAATAAATTAGATTCAGTATTTTGGATCAGAGTTGTTCTGCTGTAGTTCCATTCACAAGGATTTTGAATAGAAATTATTTTTTACTGTTTAGCAACTGAGCTGACTCCTGGTAGCACAATGTAGTTTCTTCTATTGCAGCAGAAGGATGCCATGCAAAACAACTTAAAAAAACTTCAACAGGAAATGGCCGTGCTTGAGGCTGTGCTGGAAGAGCATGGAAGCCAGGGCTTTGAATTTCAACCCCCAGCCAGTGAACTGCCTCATTCCAGAGTGGAAGGGACACTCACAGTGGGACAGATGAGACCAGCTAGAGGTAACAGAACATCAATGAAAATTATTTTTACCTTTATTCCAAACAGCTCGCTGAGAATCTCATGATTATTTTTCCCCCAAGAAGCTGAGGTGTTGGGTTGAGCTGGCTTAATCTTAATATAGTTTTGCTTAAACTCAATTATTCAGTGAAATGCACAGGACTTAGTAGTGGCTTTTTTGTATTAATATGATTTACACGGTAAAATATGTAGGCTACAAAACACATACTTATCTGTTCCTGACTCTCAAACAATTATTCTTGCTTAAGATATTTTCAAAAAGAAATTGGGTAGGCCTCATGGCTTAGCAATACCTATCCATGCTGCTTGTTTTGTGGGCATTCATTCCAGTCTGACTGTCTTCTGTCCCTTGGATGGATGGGGGCTGTGAAAGCTGCTAAATTCCAAACAGGTCTCCACCTTCTGTCACTGAAGGTCTGTCCTTTGGCAAAATAGAATGGAGTGGATTTCTGTATTGGTTGGCTGTAGGAGGTGATGCAGAACAGGTCCAGACTGCTGACAGGTTGAGAAACTGAAAAGTGTGTTGACACTGGTGGGCCTAATTCGGTAGGAGAGATACATTATTCCTGATGGAGCTAACTTTTGAATGAGTGTTTGTGTGACATTTTCTAGATCCAATAAGCCTAAATCATAAGATAACTATAAATACTGTGTTTGAGGATTAAGTCGCGAAATCAATGATAGTTTCCTTCAGGCTACAGAGTGACTTAAAGCAATTTAATTAATATAAAGCTTGTTTTACATTGTCATGCTAGAATATGGATTTCAGGCTTTCTCATAAAAGCTTAAAACTGATTACAATTATTGATGGTTTGTTTAAAAATTACAAGCATCTCCCAAACATTAAATATTTGCCTTTCTAAAATATTTACTGGTGAACAGAGATACGTTCATGTATTTTTGAGGCTTTATAAATAAAAAGTGTATAAAATTAGCAGAATTCTGCCTTAATGTTTCTACTTTTCCCTATTTCATCATTAGTTCCACCTAATGCATCAGTTGACTCCTTGTTTTTGTAAATGATTGAATATATGAAGTTTGCTATGTTTCACTCTGGGGTAGTATTTTATACACATTTTGATTTGGGGACATGGGGATTTTAGAGTCTGTAAGATGTAACTTTTTCTTTTGCAGGGGTCAGAAATTACTATGGCTCCATTTTTTTTCATGGTTAATGCTACATTATAATTCTGCAGAATACTGAAAATTACATAAAAACTAGTCTCATTTCACCATTATTGACAGTAAATGTGCCACTGGCACTATAGTTCACTCAAACCATGTATCATTCGTACGTATCTTTGTGTCCTTAGCTGAGAAAATTGTTCTTTTTCAGTCATTCTCCTGGTGATAACAGTTGCATATACTTGTTGCTTTACTTGATATTTTGCATTTATTTTTTTTCAGGAATTCTTTCTCTTTTAAAACAAATCTGATTTGTATTAAGGTTGCTGCTTTGGAGAAATAATTGAATTCTTTCCTTAAGAACAAGGTTGAAAACACTAGTGTTTTTATTTCTCTTGGATTTTTGTGAATATTGTTTTTCTTTTGAAGGAACAGCATTAATTTCAGAAGTAGATCTTGAAAATCACAAAATCAGCAGTTCAAAGGGACTTTCAGCTGATGGGTTCCATGTAATGCCAAGTGATCATTCCAACACAAAAAATAAAGAGCTAGAAAAAGAAGGGTAAATGCTTTTTGTTTGTCATTTATGGTCTTCTATGAACAATTAGTCCCTTGAAGAAGAAGAAGGGCTGCATTTTGTTAGTATTTCCTTAATTGGCGATTCCATCTCTAGTCAAAATAATCTGGGTTTTTTATTTATTTAGATTTCATGTTGTTTGTTCTGTCATCTCTGTTTAATAAGACATGCAAACTATTTCAGTGATGCAGGATTAACTCTCTTCACGCATGCATACAGGAAACCAGAGTTTAGAGCAGACTTGTTTTTCCATCATTTGGGATAGAGAAGTAGGGGCTGTTCTTGTGTTGGCTGTGTAGAGATCAGTGGGACCTGGAAGTTTCTTTTCAAGGCCCTCCAATCTATCAGTTCAAGCAATAGGGATAAAATCCTGTCCCCTCTTAAGTCAATAATTGACTTCAGTGGAGATGGGATTTAACTAGAGATGGACTATTCCACAGAAGAGTGATTAGTTTACAAATGATCCATATTGTGTTGTGCCCTGAAATTATTTATGGCCAGCGCCTTTGGTTAGTAGAAAAGGAAGAGGTTGGCTTGCATTTTTAAAATGAAGACAGGCAAACACTGCACAAATAATTGAAGGCTGTAAACGTCAAGGAAGAAGAAGAATAGTTAAGGTTGATCTGAGGAAACTTAATTGCAAGTAACAGAACCAAATTGAGCAAAGGGGAAAACTTCAGGCTAAATATCATGGAAATTTGTCCCAGCAGTGAGATTTGCTAGACTGGAATAACAAAGCCCCATCAACTATATCCTTTAAATTTGGACTGTACAAAATACTAGAAAACAAATTGTAGAGAGCAAGTCTTCATTGGGCTTTGGAGATGGTTAGTAGGTCTTTTCCAGCACTAGTTTCTATGCTGTGTGCCCAAAATTAAAATGTTAAAACTAAAATTACTAGCAAATATTCTGGCTATAAGCATAGGGAAGACAAACCTCTTCTATGTAACTCAATGCAGGAAGATAGTTTGAAATATTTATTTATTCACTCGCCCTTGTTTGATTACTGTTCGATGGTTGATTGCTTACATTTAGGAAATACACAAACATTGCATGTGTCGGTCAAAGACAGCTGGGAGATTAAATAGGAACTTGAGGTATTGGTTGGAGGAGAAAAGATAAATTGGGCTGTCAAGCGATTAAAAACATTAATTGTGATTAATCGGTCAATTAAAAAGATTAATCATGCTATTAATAATAGAATACCATTTATTTAAATATTTTTTGATGTTTTCTACATTTTCAAATATATTGATTTCAGTTAGATCACAGAATGCAAAGTGTACAGTGCTCACTTTATATTTGTTTTTTATTACAAATATTTGCACTGTAAAAAAACAAAATAAATAGCATTTTTCAGTTCACTTACAAGTACTGTAGTGCAATCTGTTTATCATGAAAGTTAGCTTAGAAATGTAGAATTAGGTACAAAAAAGTCATTCAAAAATACAATGTAAAACTTTAGCAACTATAAGTCCACTCAGTCCTACTTCAGCCAATCGCTCAGACAAACAAGTTTAGTTATAATTTGCAGGAAATAATGCTGCCTGCTTCTTTACAATGTCACCTGAAAGTGAGAATAGGTGTTCACGTTGCACTGTTATAGCTGGCGTTGTAAGATATTTATGTGCCAGATGTGCTAATGATTCATATGTCCCTTCATGCTTCAACTACCATTCCAGAGGACATGCATCCATGCTGATGACAGGTTCTGCTCGATAACAATCCAAAGCAGAGCAGACCAACGCATGTTCATTTTCATCATCTGAGTCAGATGCCACAAGCAGAAGGTTGATTTTTCTTTTTTGGTGATTTGGGTTCTGTAGTTTCTGCATTTGAGTGTTGCTATTTTAAGACTTTTGAAAGCATTCTCCACACTTCCTCTCTCTCAGATTTTGGAAGGCACTTCAAATTCACTTTTGAATTCTTAAACCTTAGGTCAAGTGCTGTAGCTATTTTTAGAAATCTCACATAGGTACCTTTGCATTTTGTCAAATCTGCTGTAAAAGTGTTCTTAAAACAAACGTGCTGGGCCATCATCCGAGACTTCTATAACATGAAATATGGCAGAATGCTGCAGAACAGGAGACATACACTTCTCCCCCCAGAAGTTTGGTCACAAATTTAATTAATGCATCAGGTAACATTGTAAATAAGAAACAGGCAGCAGTATCTCCTGTAAATGTAAACAGACTTGTTTGTCTGAGCGATTTGGCTGAAGTAGGACTGAGTGGACGTATAGGCTCTAAGGTTTTACATTGTTTTATTTTTGAATGCAGTTATGTAACCAAAAAAAATCTACATTTCTAAGTTACATTTTCACAATAGAGATTGCACTACAGTACTTGTATGAGGAAAATTGAAAAATACTATTTTTTTGTTTATCATTTTTACAGTGCAAATATTTGTAATAAAAATAATAATACAAAGTGAGCGCTATACATTTTGTATTCTGTGTTGTAATAGAAATCAATATATTTGAAAATGTAGAAAAACATCCAAATATTTAATAAATTTAAATTGGTATTCTGTTGTTTAACAGTACGATTAATCATGATTAATTTTTTGAATTGCAATTAATTGAGTTAATCTTGTGAGTTAACTGCAATTAATCGACAGCCCTAATAAATTGGTCCTGTGAAATCAGCAAAGATTTCTGTTCTTTTTAAGGGAGACCCAGGTTCTAGCAAAATTTCTGGAACATAGATGCATGGAGGAGAGACCAAAATTAAGTTTGTTTCACAAGGCTGGATAGTGTGGTGAAACACAGCTGGTATGTTGTTAAGCAGCAAGCTATTCGCATTTATCTTTTGGGGTTAGTTTGAGAAAATTTACATGACAGTTTGACATGTCGACGTGCAGTTTTTAAAATATTTTAGTCAATTTAAATTCAACAGTACTGCTTTTGTGTCTTCATATCAGTTCTGTTGCTAATCATTCCCCAACACGTAATGCCACTATTGCTATTCAATGTCTCTGATAACTAAGGAGATGGTAAATTGTTCATAATTTTTTTTTAAGTTCTAGGTCGCCTGCCTTACACCTTTCCCATCCTAAATCCCATCTATTTAAAAAAGAAGCTCTGGAGCAAGGCCACTGGTGCCCAAGCCTTTGGAAAGCCAAAACTCACTCCAAGGAGGGAACATTTCAGCAGGTTGATGTGGCAGTGCTGTTGGAACAAGAGGGAGTGAAACAATGTAATCAGTGTAGAATTGAACCAGGTAACACACGGGACTGATCAAACCCAACACATGCATTTTGGCGTCTACTTGTATCCCAGTCATTGGCCTGGTTTATATATCTGTAATGAGAGAAATCGTAAAGAACGTGCGTTTAAATGAACTATATAGTGTTTTCTTGTGAATCAAGAGACTTTTAATCTGTTGAAACGTTGATAATTCCTTGAGAGATCCCATGCTATCAAAAGGTGCAGTTTGGGAGGGGATAATACTCTGATACAATAATGAATTTTAATATTTTAGTCCCACATTTATAATTTTTCTCAGGAAATGCTAATTGTATCCTTAAAGGTTTCACAGGTGTTTGAGCACCTTAGCTTTAGATCAGGAAAAATTATGATTCCTGGTGATTTTAAATAATGCATGAGGTAAAGGTGAAATAGTGAATAATTAAGCAGAGAAAATGACTGTAGCCTGCAAATGTAAAAGATGGAGCAACATCCTCCAGCATGACTGCAATGAGAAACTGTAATTAAAGACTGGGACTGTTTCAGTGACTGATTCCTCTTTCCTTCAGAAAATGCAGCTGAGCAGGAATTTGGAACAAGGATAAACAGTGCAGCTGTTCTGTGTGGGAATGAGAGGAGGACTCCAAACAGCTCTCCCTTGAAATTTTCTGAAAGACTTACCCACTTTCAAACTGCAGAATCAACTAATAGTGTAGCTGTATCGTGGAATGTTGTTAATGGGAAGAGTACTCAGGGATGTAAGCAGGAGAGAAGGGCATTTTCCTCTGCATCTGCTCTGCACGCTGGAGTTGTAAAAGAAAATGCCAAAAGCCCTGTGACCTGTAGAAGACAAATGTCAATTGTGGCATCAGGTCTGAACCAGAGTGAGCTTGTAAGTGTATTTCGCTATCTTTGTCAATCCCCTGTTAATATACATGTACCATGATGCCTGTGACCCTAAATAAAATTTTAACCTCTTCCCTAAAGAGATCCTATATGCAACACAACTTAATTTGACATGAATTACCCATTAATAATACCAGAGTATTTGAAATTAGATACTGCCTTGTTTGCTAGTACTGATAAATGTGAGGGTTTGAATGTAATGATGCAATTAAGTATGGTTCAGAGCTTCTAAATGGATTGGAAAGCCATCCACATAAGCAAGCAAAAAGAAGGCTCGTTGTTCCAAAGCAAGGGAAACTCTCACCTCAGAGAACATAATTTATTTATTTTTTTTATACATTTGAGTAGACCCCTTGCAAGTTTTAGAGGCTCATATTGTGGTATATACTTAAAATCAACTTACACAGAGCAGTGCTTCTCCAACTGTGGTGTAAGCAACTGGACTGACTTTCCGAACCAGTCATCCCTAGCATAAAATCATATCTCAGTTGTCTGTGCAACCTCTGCCCCAAAATTGGTGATGTTATGACTTGGCATGCTATGCCTACAGTATCTCCCGCCTAAGTTTAAATGTCTTAGAAGGTGTACTCACAAGAGACTCAGTAAGCTGCAGCCTCCCCCTGATTTGCACTCAATACTCAAAGGTCTGATGGCCAAAGCTTTCCTTGCAGTCACACAAAGTGCATTCAACTAGTGTATCTGAGGCAAACTGCTTGCTTAAAATTTTTCACTATATTTAGTCAGTTATCATGCAGCTACTACCCAGACATTGGATCTATTGCATTGGTAATTGCAAAGAATCCAGTTTGGCCTAATAAAGCAAACGGTTTATTAACTGCACTGGCAACAGCTAGCTTTTAAGCTGTGGAATGCATCACTAATGGTTAGATATATCCTAGCTTTAACTAGTGAAGGAGAAACTTTTGGTGCTATTTGGATTTGTTGAAATCTGCTAAACATAAAAGCTGTTGCTTACTATTTTATACATGAATAATTCTGAAACTTTCATTAAGTTGATCTTTTCGGTGTTTACTGCTTTAATTGAACTCTGCTCCATTGTGAGGATTTCAGCAATTAATTATAAATTGCTAATGATCCTGGTAGAGGGCAATGGTATGGGGACATCATTGCCTTTTCAGCCTGGCTTTCCCCATGTCATGTAGACTACTGGATGAAGCACCATGAGAGAAATAACTGATATTACAATATTTGTACAATATAAAAATGCTAATTTTGGTAGCCTTCATTGATAAATAGTGACTTCTAATAAAGAAAGTTATTTACCAACCAATAGTTACCAGTTATGAAGCTGGAGGAGTAACAGATCTGCGTATGTGGCTATTAATTTTATTTAGTTAATAGGTAACTGGAAAACTCCAGATTTCTACAACAATGAATGTGCTGGTTAAAACCCTTCTCCATAAGGCGGTTGAAAAGAATGGTTATATCACTGAGCCTTCACGTCATCTGGACTTTTAATGTTTTGTTGCCATCAGAAGTTGAATATTGTCTTAATGCCTCAAAACTGCAGCACGTGTTTCCATTTCACTTAGTTCATAGATTACCGATTGATCTGAATTATAGTATAGTAGGGTATTGCTTTACTTGAGTTTATGTAAGCCAATCAAATAATTTCTGTTATTAAAGGCAAAATGAACATCATTTTTGAAGTAACAGTTTTACTTCATTTCTCCATTTTGTTTCAAAGTACCGCCCCACTGTATGTTTTATTTACAGCTTCCATTGACATATATTTAATTCTCAGCCGTATTAGAAAGCTAATCTTGTAATGTGGAAACTCCTATTCAAAGCCAGAGATGTCTAATATTCCAATTAAATCAATTCTTTCTAATTCAATATTTATTTGCTTTCAGTTACTGGTGCAGAAGTTTGCCAGGAAAACCCAGAGCACTTTATCTAATCAAATTACTGAAGGAACAACCCATGTCATAATGAAAACAGGTGTGTTGGAAGCTCTGTGAACAAACCAGATATTTAATGCCACATAAAACACTAACTCCAGGCTAAACAAAGAGCACATTGACAGTCATTCAGCATGATGGTCTGAAGATGTTTGATTAGGATGTGGGATGTACAGTTCACTGTTCTTTTATTCTGTATCAGAGTTTGTGTGATCCCAAGTCTAAACTAAAACTTGAACCATCTGTCTTTTATTCCATTTTATGGAGTCCAGATGAGAAGTTTCTATTTTGGTTGCTTGTTTATATGGTATCATTGACCTGGTTACAACTAGAATTTGAAATTGATATATCACTATGATGAGCGATTGATGTCATGTTATGCCTGTAAATTTAAGAATGTGTCAGCAGCACATTGATTTTAGATAATTCACAACCAAGCAAAGGGAGAGCCAGACATTTCCTTCTTACAGCGTCCTTTGTTTGTGTTTTTAAAAAGCTCACTTAAATTCTTTCTCAAAAATCCAAATAGTCTGATGTTATCAAAAACAGTTGTGTCATTGAGTAGTATGTGTTTTTTTGGCAGCCTATCACTTTAAATATGAATCAACTTTCAAAGTTGCTTTACGTTATTTAGATGGCAAAACTGAGTATATTTCTACTCAATCTGCAGATATGGAGCTAGTGTGTGAGCGAACACTGAAGTACTTTCTGGGCATTGCAGGAAGAAAATGGGTGGTTAGCTATGAATGTAAGTATAGTACTCTTTGGAGCAGCTGTGTGTCCCATCCTCCCCGGTTTCCTAAACCACCTCCTTTATATTTCATATTTAACATATTTTAGCATCTGTTTTTCTTTTCAGAGACTATCTGAATATTTAGATATTTAACGATAACACTCAACTTGTTCTTTTTTTAAGCATCTATTGCTTCATTCAAATAACTGTAAGTGATTTCTCCCAAAGAAATACTTTCTCTTCACAATTAGACTGTTGGTGCTAATTAGAGCATCATGCCTGATTTAATGTGATCTGTTCTTCTCTGTTCTTTTTGTTTAGGGATTGTTCAGTCTTTTAAGGAAGGAAGGATACTTGATGAGGTGGGTCTGATGTCTTAAGAGTGAAATGCATAATATGTCCATTGCACTAGCATCCAGACACTATGGCGATGAGCATATTAATCATGTCTGAGACAGAAACAGGAATTAAATATTTGAAACTGAAAATTAGTTGTGGGTGTTTGAGACAGAGGAGAATTTGGCATAGGACTGAAGTGAGGCTTCTAGGCCATACCAAGTTCTGCAGAATGTAGGTATTCCATGCTGTTGAACAAAGAGCCTCCCCTGTGATATTTTCTTGACCTTTTTGTCTAGCAACAGTTCCAAAGATAAAATATGACTGTTGATGTTGGCAAATGCAGGTTGGAGGTAATTATCTGCTGTGTGTATGAAAGAATAATGTTGGAACACAACCACGTCCAAGCTCTGGCACTTAATTAACTGATCTATAGCCAACTACTGAAAACTTCCTATTGCAGCATCTTCTAACTCTGTAGTGCAGATAGCTATCTGGGACTAGAGCATGGAGTAGGTGGTGTCTGCCTCTCTTTACAGTGCTCAGATTTTCTGCCTCAGGCACAGATTTTTGCAGAACCTTGCATAAGGAACATAAGAATGGCTGTAATGGGTCAGACCAAAGGTCCATCTAGCCCAGTATCCTGTCTTCTGACAGTGGCCAGTGCCAGATGCTTCAGAGGGAATGAACAGGACAAGGTAGTTTCAAGTGATCCATCCGATCTTCTGGCAGTTAGAAGTTTAGTGACACCTGGAGCATTGGGCTGCATCACAGACCATCTTGGCTAATAGCCATTGATGGACATATCCTCCAAGAATTTACCTAATTCTGTTTTAAACCCAGTAATACCTTTTGGCCTTCACAAAATCCCATTGTTATGAGTTCCAAAGGTTGACTGCTTGTTGTATGAAGAGATACTTCACAAACTTTGGTCCAGTGCAAAATTTCATAGTTCTGATGAGTAGAAATGGATGTCTTGCTTCTGCTCCACTCTCAGCTTCTCTGGTCAAAAAACCCTAGGCTAGCATTTAAAGCCACGGGAGAAGAAAAAACTGTACTACTCCCATAAACTCTCTGGGAGACTTCATCATTCTCCATCTGGGTCCTACTTTACCCTTTATGGAGGCTCCTGAATCTCTGGTCTCTCCAGCCAATGATATGGGGCATCTACTGGATGCCCTTCAGTCTCAATCTGCTGTTTCAAGCAATGTGAGAGAGGTTTTCAGAACAGATTCAGTCTCCCTGATTATGGAAACAACTACATAAGTCTGAAGTTGGGTGAAAATATGAGTTGTCTTGTCTTTTTTTTTAATTCTCTGCCTGTTCTGCATAGAAATCTATGAAGGAGCTTTGTTAAAGTAGTGAATAATAGAGAGACAGATGCAGGCCTAAGATTATCCAATAAAGCATTGTATTTATTATTAATCTAAATGGCAAGTGAATGCTTTGAAGTAAAATAGATGTTGAAAATTAAATTAAGTTCTAGAGGTTATGTACTGATAGTTAATTTCTACTGAATGAGATTTGCCTCTATCAACTGACTGTTGCTCTTCTGAGTCAGTTCAATGTGTTGAATAGAATTTGATTAGGTTTTTTTAAGGAAACATTTATGTGATTAAGCTGCAGCAATGGTCCCCAACCTTTTTGTGGCCAGTAGCACATTCATGTTTTTAGAAGTGTGTGGCGGGCGCCAACAATTTTTCAAGGCTTATTTTTATTTGTACATTAAATAATACGAAAAAGATCATATTTAATATTACATAATATATGAATCCATAAGATAAAAAGGGTAATTTTACATGTAAAGGGTATTAATTAAATTATTCGGCAATTACTCTTTCACCTTACCATGTGAATTTGCTCTTTTTTATCTACCTTTAAGAAAAATTAAAGCTTTTTTACAAAATAAATATCATAAACAGTTTTCATCTTCTTTATTTTTAAAAAGTAAAACATTGTTGAACTGCTGGTCCAAATATATTTATTATTCTTACTTTAACATAGAATGAAGCCTGCAACCCCGGAGTCCCTTGTCCCTGGCAGGGGCGGGACTGCGGCTTCTCTCCAGCTTCAAAGCCAGAGAGAAGCCACTGCCCGGTGCCTGCTGGGGACAGAGAACACCGGTGCCCGCAGCCCCAGAGCCCGGCACCTGCAGCCTGCAGCCCCAGAGTTCTCTGTCCTCGGCAGATGTGTGGCCCTGGCTTCTCTCCCCTGCTGGGCACTAGGCGGGCACAAATAAATGCCCTGGCGGGCGCCATGGCAGGGACCACTGAGCTGCAAGATTCATAGATTCAAAGCCCAGAAGGGACCACTGTGATCATTTAGCCTGACCTCTTGTGTAACACATGCCATAGAACTTTCCCACAATGATTCCTAGACAGCATCTTTTAGAAGAACATCCAATCTTGATTTTAAAATTGCCAGTGATGGAGAATCTACCATGACCCTTGGTAGATTTTTCTAGTCATTGTTTACTTACCTGTTATAAATGTACACCTTACTTCAGCTTCCAGCCATTGGCTCATGTTATATCTTTCTCTGCTAGATTGAAGAGCCCAGTATTAAATATTTGTTTCCCGTGTAGATACTTATGGACTGTAATCAAGTCATCCCTTAACCTTTTCTTTAAGATAAATAATTGAGTTCTTTGAGTCTATCGCTGTAAGGCAGGTTTTCTAATCGTTTAATCATTCTCATGGCACTTCTCTGAACCTTCTCCAATTTATTAACATCCTTCTTGAATTGTTGGCATCAGAACTTGACACAATGTTCTAGCAGTGGTTGTACCAGTTCCAAATATAGAGGTAAAATAACCCCTCTACTCCTATACAAGATTCCCCTGTGATCATGGGATGCATAAACATTAGCTCTTTTGGCCACAGCATCACACTGGAAGCTCATGTTTAATTGATTATCCACCACAACCCCCACATCTTTTTCAGAGTCACTGTTTGCCAGGGTAGTCTCCCATCCTGTAAGTATGGCCTACATGTATACATTTATATTTAGCCATATTAAAACACACATTATTTGCTTGTGCAGTTTACCCAGTGATCTAGATCACTCTGAATCAGTGACCTGTCCTCTTCGTTATTTACCACACTCCCAATTTTGCTGTCATCTGCAAACTTCATTAGTAGTGATTTTGTTTTTTCTTCCAGGTCTTTGATAAAAATGTTAAATAAGCGTAGGGCCACGAACAGATCCCTGAAGGACTCCACTGGAAATGCACCTGCTCAGTGATGATTCCAATTTACAGTTAAATTTTGAGACCTATCAGTTAGCCAGTTTTTAATCCATTTAATGTGCGCCGTGTTAATTTAATTTCATTCTAGCTTTTTAATTATAATGTTGTGTGGTACCAAGTCAAATACATTATAGAAATCTAAGTATATTTTATCAACACTATTACCTTTATCAACCAGATTTACAATCTCCTAAAAAAAAAAAAATCGGGTTAGTTTGACTGGTTCTAGTTTCCATAAACTCAAGGTGATTTGCATTAATTACATTACCCTGTTTTCATTCTTTATTAATTGAGTCTCATACAACTGCTCTTCTATCTTGCCTGGGATTGATGTCAGGTTGACCTGCCTATAATGACCTAGGTCATCTCGTTTAGCTGTCTTCCAGCTTTCTGGAACTTACCCAATGTTCCAAGACTTATTGAAAATTAACATTAATGTTCCAGCAAGCTCCTCAGTCAGCTCTTTTAAAATTCTTGGATGCCAGTAATCTGGACCTGCTGATTTAAAAATATTTAACTGTAGTTTCTGATTGGTATCTTTGGAGGATGTTAGTGGAATGGAAAGAGTGTTATTACCATATGGTGAGACTATATCATCCGTATTTGGAGAAAAAACAGAACAGAAATATTTACTGAACACTCTTTCTGCATTATCAGTGATGATTCTACTATTCCTATCTAGTAATGGTCCAATGCCATTGGTAGCATTCTTTCTGTTCTTAATATAGTTTAGTTTAAAAATTCTTTCTAATTGTCCTTAATTCTGCTGGCCATAAATTTCTCCTTGTGTCCCTTTGCTTCCCTTATCAATTTTTCTACAATTTCTAACTTCTGATGTGTAGGCAATTGGAGAATTTCTTCTCTACGAATGCTAGGAGCCTGGGTAGCAAACAAGAGGAATTGGAATTGCTCAGGTTTTTTTAGCATAAATTCAATCTAATTGGTATTACTGAAACCTTGGTGGGACAAGTGTCTCAACTGGAATGTTAAAATCAATGGCTATAACCTATTTAAGAAGGACTGAATGAGGGAAAGTGGGAGGGGGAATGGCATTCTATGTCAAGAATAGCATTACTGGTTACCGAGTCACTGATAACTCAGAAGAATGCTCGAATGTCCTAACTGATAGAGGACAATGCTTTTTAGTCAGTCTTCTGCGTGTGTTTGTTGTAAAGTTTCCAGTTTCTGAAATCTGAGAGTCATTTCCTGCCTTGGCCCAATGGGCTCACCATGCCGACCTTTTCTGTCTCTGACTTCTGATTCTTTACATTATCTTCCAGTACAACTTTGAAGTGAGAGGAGACGTGATCAATGGGAGAAACCACGAAGGCCCTAAGAGAGCTAGACGATCCCAGGCTAGAAAGGTACAGGCATATCAGCATAAGAAACCATTCATAGCTGTCAGAAGATTATTTCAGCCATTCATAGCTGTCATAAACTGTTGTTTATGATGCCAGCTGAATAGCTGAAATATTTTTAAATTGTCTTTTATCCTCCCATGAAATCAAATGTACAGAACTGTACATAAACGGTGTAGTTGGCTCTGTCTCTGCAGTGCTGCTCCTAGAGCTTGCCAGTCAAGCAACAGACATTCAAATGTTTTTGCATACCATGAGTGAATTACATCTTTTATAATATAGGTATGGGCTGGCTCAAAGGAAGTGCTCTGCTATAGAGACAGCTCCCTGGGAAACTATTTGCAATCCCTCTGCCTGATTAAGAATCAGTGTTGATAGGTTCTGAAGGGAGATCCTATAATCCTTCTACAGAAAGTAGAATGAGTGAGATACAAGACATGTTTTTTGCGGGCAGGGTGAATTTTAACTAAAAATATGGGTAGGTGATCCTCCGGGCTCTGGGAAATGGAGGCCTGGGGGAAGGGAAAGGTATAACCAGTCTGCGCTAATTCTCATCTAGAAGAAACAGGCAATGTTTTCATTGATCACCTGCTGCTTAACCTCTGAAACTTTCTCTCTGTACATGAAACACTGTTCCCACGATTTAAGCATAGGATTTTTTTTAAGATAGTTATTTATATTCTATGTGTAGGGACCTTTTGACTAAACTGCTACAGAAAACAGTTTGCAGAGTGACAGATCTGTAAAATACTAAATGTCATGCTGTCTTGCCACTGCAGTAGGAAAGAAATGGGTTTGAACAAAACCAAATCTCAAAATGATAAATGTTGTTTATTCTTGGGTTTAGGGCTGTGTTCAAATTGCACTTCAGCTGTTACCAAAAAATGCAGCAAATTTGAATTTTTTTTCTCTCATTTATCGAATCTGGGTGTTCATTATCTTCAAGGTCCTGTGCAAATAGTCTGTGACCTTAAAATGTTGCAGGCATAATTTTTTGCTGTTTCACACCACATTGCTTATGCCATCAGATGAGACCCCAATCATCTACGTTTGGGGAAAGCCAAGCCCTTATTCTGGAACCACATGTGGGGTTTTTCCTCAAGCTCCTTCCCATTAACATTTGCCATTGTGGTACCCACCCCTCCAGTTTGCTGGGGAAATGTGTCGTATTCTCATAGAATGGCATTAGACTAATGGCAATCTGTGTGACTGCCATTAGAAGGATCCCAGAGCCATCAGCTGGAAACACAGCCTGTTGTCTCCACTGGGCTAGAGAATGAAAAGCCAGAGGTTCTCTCTTGAATTGAATCCTACTGCAAAGGAGAGAAAGAGGCAATTCATCCCTGACCTTTTCCCCCCTTAATTATACATGAATGTGCAATGCACTTATTTGGAGACATTTCTCACCCTGTTCTCTGGTTAGCGTGTTTGGTAATATTCATTAAGAAACTGTAAATACAAGAATAACCTTTAACAAGATACAAGACATCCATGAGCAATGCAACATAGCATGTCAGTTTTAAATTAACCAGCTAGCAGTGAGGAAATCCATTCATGTTTAAGTTGCAAGCATAACAGATAAGATAAGTGAGGGATGTGTTTTCCAAAATATACACTGTGATCTTGTATATATTAGCATAAGTCATATACCAAAGTCACAGGAACTAACATTTCCCAGAGTATACCTGTATACCAGGGGTTGGCAACCTTTCAGAAGTGGTGTGCTGAGTCTTCATTTGTTCACTCTAATTTAAGGTTTTGTGTGCCAGTAATACATTTTAAAATTTTTAGAAGGTCTCTTTCTATAAGTCTATAATATATAACTCAACTATTGTATGTAAAGTAAATAAGGTTTTTAAAATGTTTAAGAAGCTTCATTTAAAATTTAAATTAAAATGCCGGGCCCCCCCGGACCGGTGGTCAGGACCCAGGCAGTGAGAGTGCCACTGAAAATCAGCTCGCGTGCCGCCTTTGGCACACGTGCCATAGGTTGACTACCCCTGCTGTATACTGTTGTGCAGGGGTCTCTAGTGCTTTCAGTCTTCACACAGCTTCATGAGAGAGAGATTCCTCTTCCAGTTCCACAACCGTCCCCTGCTTGGTTGTCAAAGCATTTAATTTGTGGACTACCAGGAAGAGTTTATTGCACCACAGCTGCTTCACAAAGCATAACCTGAGAATCCCAACCATAGAGGGACCTCATACATCACTCTAATAAACAAACATTTCATTGAATGTCCATTCTGCCCTGGAACCACTACCCTTTGTTCACATGTGCCTTGTTTTTCAGCTCTTCAAAGACTTTGAGATCTGTTGCTATGGACCTTTCACTGATATGCGCACAGGTGAGGGGTTCTGGATTAAGGGAATGTACTATCATTTCTAGAATCCACAGAAAATATCTGCAGTGACCATTGCAAATTCTCCAGGACTGTTGCCTTTGTGGGCCCTTTTGTGGAGACCCACCTTTTAGGGCTATTTAATCTGCAATTTACAGTATAGCACAATGAAACATACACTAGGTTTTTTTTTCCAGTTTTATCTCCTTAACTCACAAGAGGCTGTTTGACTTTAAAAAAAAAAAAAAAAAAAAAAAAAAAAAAAGTTTGGATGGAATTCTTTGTTTTGGGGGGAAGATCATCATACCATGATACACAGATCTCAGGAGAATTCCATCTCTGTGTAGGTGGCATAGGGATGGCACAAAATAGAGTAAGATTTGGCTTTATAGAACACTTTTCATCTTGGAAGTCTGGCCCCAAAGCACTTGCAGGTGACTAGAGGCCCTAACAAATACAGTGATGGCCCCAAGCACTCCTTACAGCACAGAAATTCATACCATCATGTTACTAATGGTATGGTGTTTTTAATGTAACGTGATGAGCCCTACAGAAATGCCTATAGGTAAATTGAATAAAAAGGAAAGAACTAGAGCCTTGAGGAAAATACTGCACAGTTTAGGATTATGGAAAGTAAGATCTCCAAGTTCTGTAATGCCCACTTATTCCAATGAATACTCTTACCATAAGTAACAAATTGAAGCACTCAAGATCAGTAATAACTAGAGTGCAGTCCAGTGAAAGGGTTAGAGCAGAAGTACTTTATTTAAAAAAATTAAAAAAGAGTCTTGGCAAATCTGGTATTTAAATTTCTTTTACTGAATGTAGCAAGTCTCAGTCCTCTAAACTGTGAGAAATATCAAAGGGCTAGATTCTGTCACCCTCAAACTGAGCTGTACTTTACACTGCATGTAGTTCCACTGAAATAAACACTACTTGTGAAGCCAGGTACTACCCAATCTGAGGTGAGGATGGAAAAGTCAGGCCTGTGTGAACAGTCCAATCAGAGAGAGAGAATCTTGTCTCTCCTGGCCTCATCTGCCCAAGTGTCTGTAGAAGGCTGTTCATTCTTCTTATTACTCAGTAGGCAATTCTTAGAAGAATCTACTTAATCATGAAATTAGGCATTTCTGGCTCTGCTCCCTGATTGTCCAAAGATTTTTGCATAATGTCTCTAGAGTTGCCAGGTGTCCAGTTTTCGACAGAAACACCCAGTTGAAAAGGGACCCTGGCAACTCCAGTCAGCACCGCTGACCAGGCCGTTAAAAGTCTAGTTGGTACGGGACTGGCAAGCTCCCTACCCGGCTCTGGGTGGCTCCCAGGAAGCAGCTGGCATGTCCCTCCAACTCCTAGGCATAGGGATGGTCACAGGGCCTCCGTGTGCTACCCCCGCCCTGAGCACCGGCTCTGCAGCTCTGGTTGGCCAGAAACTGCAGCCAGTGGGAGCTGCAGGGAGAGTGCCTGTGGAGAGACACCCCCCCCCCGCCCCCCCCGTGCCTAGGAGCTGGAGGGACATGCTGGCTGCTTCCTGGGAGCAGCCTGATGTAAGTGCTACCTGGAGCCCTCACCCCCTCCTGCACCCCTGTCCCAGCCCTGATTTCCCCCTCCCCCCCCACACACACACTCCAACCCCCTGCCCCAGCCCCGTGAAAATGAGCGAGTGAGCAACTGAAGGAGGGATGATGGTGTGAGCAGGAGCGGGGCCTCAGAGAAGGGGCGGGGCAAGGGTGTTCAGTTTTCTGCAATTAGAATGTTGGCAGCCCTAAATACATTCCCATCAGTGTCTGCTTTGGCCACGTAAAATATTTTTAGACGTAATCCTTCCATTCAATGTTTGAAATTTTCTTTTCACATTAAAAAAAAAAAAAAAGGGCACGCAGATGTGTAAACACCACTTTCTCTGGAAAAAGTTTATTGAAGTTATTTGAGTACTTTTCTACCCTCACACACAGCTCCTACCCATTATCTTCTTAACAACTGAGACAGCCACAGTATAACTTTATCTCATCCTAATCTTTCAAAAGAGCAGTTGTGAGAAGTAAAACACATATTAAAGCCTGCAATTATGTACATAGGGTAAGTAGATGAAAACGATTGCAGCTTTCTCATTAGTTTAAAGCTGCAGGTATGTGGTGTCTCTTATGAAGACAATTAAGCCGCAAAACTTGTAGCTTAACTTTTCAGTAGTAAAAGCACATATCTTTCCATCTTTGCTCTTCATTCTCTTCCCTGCAGCAAACTCTGATTTGTCCAGTATCACATTTATTTCTGACTGGATGAATTATCCCCACATCTCTTGACATTTACAGTAATTACCACAGCATGTGCAGTGCTCACTCCTAGTGCTGTGATGAGCAATTACAGGCTCCTCTAATATGTTTTTTCATCAAGAGTTCAGCAAATTAATAGAAATTAAACACTCTGGCTAGTTTGTGTTAATGAGAAATTATCACAGATCTGTAACTTTTGATTACAATTGTAATTTCATGCAGTGGCTCTTTAAGTCAAGATGAACTGACTGGCAGCATTTTTTTCCAGGGGCTGTCTGTTGTCTGCCTGGGACCCTGAGGCTCCCATGGTGGTACTCCCTACTGAAGAACCTAGGATAGGACTATCGTAGTAATTGGCCTGCACAGACTAGTAAGAGCAGAGCTCCTTGTTCTCTGCTTATGCCACAAATAAAGGGGATAAAATTATTTCACTTGTAACAACCATACTAGCAAGGTATAGAGAACCAGAGCTGGACCTCTGACATGCTGGTCCCCGGGGCATCGTGATCATAATTGTAATGTGCTACTTTTGTGTGACTTAATCAGGTGATCTAGAATGGATGGTGGAGCTTTGTGGTGCCTCAGTGGTGAAGCAGCCTCATCTGTTCACACACAAAGCTGTAAGTATTCAGTGATGATGGTGTAAGGTAAACTGTCCTATTGATTTCCCCCCCCCCCCCCCCCCAATACTTAGTGATTTTTGGTGCTTGTAAAAGACTGGCATATCCAGATATAGATAGAGGTAGGTTCCATTCACACTTTTGTGGGTGAATCAGAGGTTGATCTGTGGCAGCCCTTCTCTTTCAAGCTTGGCCTCCCCTGAGCACAGTGCCGGTAGTGCCAAGATGCATGCTGGTCTTGCTGTGTTGAGGTTCACAGAGCACTGTGTACTGGCCACTTAACTCATCTCATAGGGGCTCACCTCCGGCTTCAGCTTTCGGGAGCAAAAAGGCTCTGGTGCATTAACTTATAATCACCAAGTCTCCCTGAACAGAAACTCTTGTAGAATATTTTTACAGAACTTACTACACTTTATTTTTCCTTCTCTTGACTCCTTCACTGGAGCTATGCAGTGAAGCAAAGAAATACCTAGTTATTGCTATCTGCAGACAGATGTGAAGGGTTGATTTTATGTAATACAAATAATGATAGCTATTTTTATCTTGTTTCTTATCTTGAAATCCTAGAACTCTATTGCTGTAATAGTTGTACAGCCTGATGCTTGGCTCGAAAACGCAGGGTACAGAGGTAAGATTATATGGAGCTATGGATTGCTTTGTGGTGCACATGGTGAGTGCTTATGGTTCCACTGGTTTGAGTAATAAAATAGTAGTAGGGTTCTATAAAGGAAGCAGAATAAGGTCCTGTTATGTTTGGAATTGGGAACACATTTCTGCATTTCAAAACAGACACAGTTGGTCATTCAAACTTTCCCTTTACCTATCTTGAGAGTAAACAAAGTCCTGAGAAGTGATTTGCCAGGCAGTCTGCTAGCCTGATGTGTAGTAAGAAGGTTGTAATGAAATGTGAATATAAATATGCACTAAAATAAACTGCCAAGCCATGTATCCTGCATGTCTCCAGAGTCATGTTTAACTGAAATCTATCCCTGGCAGCAGGGCTACTTTCTAAAATTTACAGAGTTCAGGAGAGGCTTTGCATTGTAGAGACCAGTGAGATCTAGTAGAAAACCTCAGCTGAGACAAAACACCCAGCAGTAAGCGGCCAACTATCTTCCTTTTCCAACCATTCAAGCACCAGTACACCCTAACCCCAAAACAAAATATAAAAACCTCACTTGTCTCTGGCCATCCACCGCACTTATTTAAAAAAGACACAGCCCCCTTGACATTCAGCCTTCTGGGCAGTGGTTGGGACAAGAGAGTTCCTTAGTTTCTTTTTCTCCCACCTCACCTAAACTGAAAAATGCATGTAACCTGGGAGCATTTTAATGCCACAAACACTTTTTGTGCCATCCTCCCCTATGAGTGTGTCCTCACCTGTCTAGAAACATGCCCCACATGTGTGTGTGCATGGAGAAACTGAGTCTGTGATCTGGAAATCCCTTAGCGATGCTCATCAAAGACTGCTCAGCTCTCTTACCTTTCGCAGTCTCTCTTGTATGGCAGTTTAAGAAGTTCCTGTGTAGATACTGACGATTTGTCAAGTGGCCATGAAACAGCTGCATTTTATGCAATATCAGGACATGTAGAGTAGTAGCCACCATGTAACTGATATGAAATGATATTTTGAACACTGTTAATGCAAATAATGCTGAAATAGAATAGCTCGCAATCTGAATCTCTCCCTGACACGCAGATATGATTTTATCATTCATATTTTGTTTTGCAGCAATCCAACAGAAGTGTACTGCCATGGTGACCCGAGAGTGGGTTTTAGACAGCGTTGCATGCTATGAGTGTCAGGAGTTTGATATCTACCTTGTCTCCCAATCATGATGGTGCTGCTGCTCTTCTGTTCCCATTGCTCAGAAATCCTTGTCAGTGCAGGCACTTAAGGACCAGGTATTTTTAGAATATCTTGTACACCATTTGTCATTTAATAAGCAATGTTGTTTCAAGACAAATTATCCAAAGTTTTACTTCAATCAGCACAAAAATATTTAATTCTGCCTTTGCACTATAAAAGTTGCTTAACTGCTACTGTTTAAAGACTGTAAAACTTCTTGCTCAAAGTAGCCCTATAAAACGTATGTAGTGAGTCAAACACATTTGTCACCTATCAGGGATTTAAAGCCCGATCTCCAAAGAGAAATACTAATGCATTATTTACCACCCCAGCCAGGTCCTGACTATTTACTCCAGGATGTTTTGGAAACATAACCATTTACAAGAGTTATATGGAGCTTGGGGCTTGAATTAACTCAGCAGTGCAAGTGCCGTTTATCTCCCTGATTTTTGCTTGCATAAATACCCACTGTATAGTGCTTATGCCAACAATTGAAATATAATAGTTTTGGGATCAATGGTACATCAACTCATTTTATTCTGGACCATGGGAAAAGCTGTTTTGAAAATAGTACAAACAGCTCTTTTGTTGTTAGTTGGCACTTAACACAATTTTCCTATCCTAAAAACTTATCTGCAAGAAAGAGCCTAAAAAAAGAAGCCAACTTAACCAACAGTCACTAACAAGTTAAAGTGAATCATTCCTTAACCTCTATTAGTGATTGCTTTGTGATAATTTTAGTTCTATTTGAGACTGTTTATAGCATCCTGAGGTAAAAGTGAACAAGATGTATTGTTACATCCTTGCTACCTATAATAAGCCCTAAAAAACTCTTTGATCCTAATACTTCATGCCTGCAAAATGAGAAGTCACAAGTAGAAAGAACATATTGCTTTTGCCTGTTGCCAAGGAATCCACCTTCATAAATAATGTACTTTCAGAGCAGAGAAACTGTTTTCATAAAGTTATATTTTTAAAAAAATGTTTATAGTACAGTTCAAAGAATTGTTTGATACGATGACCTGCACTAGGCTGGTCTAGAATATTTGTATAAAGTATATTTGTAAATGTTAGAATATTCAAAGCAAATAAATGTGACTGGCAAGTATTTTCCTTAATTGTGCAGCTCTCTAGGTGTGAATCAGCCATTCAGCCTTGGCACTGAGACCCATATGGAAATATTTCTAAATCTAATCTCCTGGCGATGGGGGGAGGTGGAGGAGGAGGAGGCCAACTGGAAGAGATTTTATAATTATAAATTGGAATTTCAGAGCTGGAGACACAATTGTATGTAGGTTCCATCAGAATGAGAAGCAGATGTGTTATCAAGTGTCAAACACAGGCAGATGTAGTCTAGCTAGGACTTACTGCGAGTAAGATGAATGCTGGGAGCATTTGCCTCAGTCGGTTTATATTGCTGTTTTTCCTTGTTTTGGTTCCTTTTTCAAGTTTGTGTGACAGTATTTCATAACTGTCACGGCTGTTCAACACAGCCTCACCTTCAGGCTGACATTCCTCTTATCTTTGGAGTCCACATTGGCTTTTTTATCTACCTCTCAAAAGATTGTAGCTATGGGGAGAGGGAGGTAAATGTTGCCTGCTAGATGAGAGGGAAAGACCGCGCTCCTCTCGCAGCTGCCACTGTGAAATTGTTCCTCTGATCTGGACATGAGAGTTGTCCTTTCCAGGAGATAATGTAATAGTTCCTGCTAGATTATTGTCAGTAGGCACAATACGTGTGACGCTGTCCTCCTCCCTCTGTGAAAAGCTACTGTACAGGTGACAAGGTTTCTGGAAGTTGTTTCTGAGCAATACCATGTGCAATACCATGTGCATAATCATCTGAGTTAAGTTTTGAGTGAAAAGTTCAATTATTTTGAGAACCCAGTTGAGGATTACTTACTTTTTTTTACGTTAACATAGGGATTAATTAAAGCTGCAACTTGCCCCTCCGCCCTAAGGTGTATTTTCTGGTTTTGGATGCATTAGAACTTTATGTTCACCAGATCGTTTTCTCTTTCCTCTTCATTCTGTTTGCCATTTAAAAAAAAAAAAATTACCAGCTTTAGGTCAGCCCAAGGGCAGTGCCTTAAGCTGGAGACTAGGTGCAATTTTCCTCCCTCTCATGCTTCAGGTCAGGAAGGGCTGGGAGTCCTGAAGAGCAGCCTATGAAAAGGGAGAGAGTCACATCACATAGTGGTGACCCTTCACCTCATGGGCAAAGTTCGTGGATGTCATAGGGAGCTCCCAGGGTGAGAGTGTGAGCCTAGAGCTCAGAGAAGGACTTGTAGAGCCTGCAGGGGGAAATTAACTAGCTTCACCCAATTTAAAATCTGGTTAAATCATATGGCTTCAATAAATTACAGTCCCATCATGAGGGACACTTTGTTAGCATAGATTCAGATTTCATATTGTATTGGCATGTTTCCTGCAGCTTTCTAGTGTCTCTGTCCTGAGACTTTTCTCTGTTCCCTGTGAAAAGGCTGCATTCCGGCACATCGCTGATGCGTAATGACTGAATCCAAGCCCCTAGGACATAGCAGATTGTTCTGCTAAACTGTGGGTATCTGCTCTAGTCTGACAGTATTCTGCAGCTAAAAGCTCAACTGCCAGCTTCATCAGGACAATCTGAGGGGAAACTGCTAGTAATCAGGATTGCGTGTGCTTTGTGATATGCTAGGGTGACTTTGTGCAGTAGGTGAATCCAAAAAAGATCTTAGACATATCTAAGGCACTACAGCTCCTTAGGATTAGAAACAGAACAAAATTATGGATGAACAAAATTATGGATGAGCATGAAGTTCCAGAGAGGCTTTTCTCTCTCCATGCTCCTGGATTGCCGGAGTTGTGCTTTGCCAATGATTTATACTGATAAATGTGTTATTGTTGGGGAAAGCATTACCAGAAAGGTGTGACTTACATTTCCATCTGAATCCAATAGGGCTGAGGCTCACTCAGATCTCTAGCTCAGCATTTCTGAAACTGAGGTCCGTGACTCTTCCCCCTCCCTCCCAGTGCCTCCTGCATGCCATGGAACAGCTGTTCAGCGGAAGGCGCGAGGAGGACAGGGGTGGGGTGGGTTCTTGGGGGGGGGGGAAGGGGCGGAGTGGAGGTGGGGCTTGGGGCTGAGCAGGGGACGTAGGGGTCCACAAAAATTTTAAAATCAAAATGGGGGTCCTGGGATTGCTAAGGTTTGAGAACTGCTGCTCTAGCTAACTAATTCCATTAAATAGCAGTTGGCAATTGCTAGCTTGCATGGCGTTGAAATTATTCAAAAGTAACAAGCTTCCCTAGGATTTGAGCAGTAGATATGAATTTAACTGGTTCTCAGGCATGGAGAGGGCTGATAACATCAGTGTGAAGTCTGAGTAAACAATATTGTGATGGCAGAACTAACACTTAGATTCAAGTATATACAGCGATGGAGAAATATCAGACTTAATCTGGATGTCTCACACTACACCAGCAGAGAAGTTGAGCCAAGTAAAATCCTTGGAAAAACAGCCATGTCTGTAACTACCGCTGCTAAAAGCAAATATTGAAGTGAAGGGATACTCATCTAGAGTTTAAGTAGTTTATATCCACTGTGATGGCTGAGGGGTAAAACATTATCTAAAGTTATATCCCTCACTGTTTTGGTTCCTGGGAACCTTCCCTGCTGGATTTGCAGAGAGCCCCAGGCCCACTATGATGCATAACTATACAGTATGGTCCCCAAAGATAGCGCATGGGATTGCAATATCTGTCACACACCCTGCACCCATGTCATCCCCTGAATGAGCCTACAGCCATTACAGAAAGGCCACACACAACAAGCAATAGCATACAGGGGCTCTGCATAAAGTTACACAAAATGCAAAACTCAGGCAAAGGGCTGAAGAGAAAGGCCTTGAGCAGTGGTTCTTGGTGCAGAGGTTTCCTGTTTGTGTCAGTTTGTTTTGGGTGAAAGTTGGATTTTCCTAGATTGCTGAGGGATTAGAACAGTTACGGCTGATGTTGCCACTGCACTTTCTTCCTGTAAATTTGTATGACAGTATGTGTGTATGGGTTGGTTTGGATGGTATACATTTTGGTGGATGGTTCTTTATTTTTGCTTGTGGTTGGAATGTTTCCTTGATGATCTGCTCCCTATTGTTACAACACAGTGTCGGGGAAATAAGGAGAGAGAATGCAGGGACAGCCTATCAATTACTGTTAAAATAGCAAGAAAAAGGAGGAGACTCAACTAATAGAATTGACACTGCGCCTTTAGTTTGCCATTGAGTTGGAGCCTTTCATCTTCACTGGTTCCAGTCCTGCTCTGGTGAGTTGTCCTCGGAAGTCCCTACCATTGACTCCTGGGAAGTGAACAGGGTGGGACCTCAGTCCAGTTCCTAGTAGTGCAGTGTGAGAGTCACAAACACAATCCTAATTAGATTGTTTCCTTTGTTGTGAGCATTGTGGCAAAGGCCTGTGATTGATTGAGCTATGGAGACTGACTGAATGCCCCTCTCACACCTGGAAAGGGATCATTGAGATTGCTCTCCAAATAAGGTGGTAGTAGAGTTGCATCTCCCTTCCTTCTCCTATGTCTCACTTTTACACATATTGCAATGATGGTCATGGAGTCTAATAGTAACTATAGCTGCTAAGAGCAAATTTCTACTGGCATGAGCCCCAGCTGTCTGCATTCGTGTCAGAAATGATCATCGCCGCCTCTGCCTTGGAGTCTTGACAAAAGTTGATCCAAAAACAGGCTAGCCTCCTTCAGAGAGGAAAAGGAGACGTTTGCTTTCCTGGAAGCTGATTGGAATTCTGAAGGCAACAAAATGGGCATAGTCACCATCACTCCTTCTCTGCATAGGCCCCCTTTCCTTCAGCGTCACGGGTACGTGCTGGGTTAAAGCAGGTGACTTGAGAGAAGATGCCCTCCTCTACCTTGTAGTGCTAAGAATCAAAGGGCCAGGCTGAAATAACTTGCCCACTTGGAATAGTAAGTTAAAGCATCCCAATCTGGCCCTAGGTGAGCAGGGCCACGTTTAACCATCTTTTCTCTCTTCCTTCTCTGCATCTGTTATAGACTCTTCTCCTTTGATGCACTTTGGTTTTACGTTTTCTCGGAGGGACCACATCATGCTTCTGACTTCCATGTTGTTTATTCTTATTCCTTCTCTCCTCCCTACGTCTGTATAACAGTTTTTATTATCTTGGACTTTAATTTCCTCCAGTAACTTCTGTTCTGTACAGCTCCTGCCCCCTACAATCTCCCAGCAACCACACTGCCTCATCAATCTGAAACCTGTTCTCTTTCGAATGTCTCCTCTAATGAGGTTATTGCCTCCTTCAAGGAATCTGGCCTCTCTCACTGCTTGGCTGCCTCTAGCAATCAGGAACATTTTACAAGATTTTAACCGCTATCACAACCTGAAAGGGGCCTAAAATGTCACATCAGCTCTTGAACAAGTTCCAGCTCAGCCAAGAAAACTCTCCTTTGGTCTGACTCAGTACGGCTGTTCTTATGTTCTTGCTTTGATTTTCCTGGTTTAATTTTTGGCCTCATAACTTCAGATGAACAAAACAGTGAGGAAAACTTAAGCAAGATGTAAAGAAGGCTGACTAGAAACCATGCTCTCTTGCCCCATCTCCTGTTTGCTATTTTCTGTGTATCTAGCCTCAGTCCTCTTGCAGTTTGGGAACACGAGTGTCATCTCATCAAGTCTAAGTTTAATCCCTCTCTAGAAATCTAACCCGACTTCCCTGGAGTGTGAATGTGGGATACTCACTGAAATAACGGTTTGTCTTAGATGTACAAATATTGCATTAATGAATGCCATATAGAGGTTTGGATAGACAGTCTTTTTAGGTGCTGGTGAATAAGCAGGTGAAAGGATTCTGTGTTCCTACAGCGTGTGTGTGCGTATGCAACTAGTGCTAGGCCAATGGACTGCATGTAAAATAGAAAACATGAAGCTAGAGCAACAATGAGTATTGTCATGGCATCTCTGCTGGGTTGTCCTGAGTGTCCATAGCTACTGTGAGCTCATGTGCCTGTCGCTCAGAGGCCTGCTGTAATAGAGACCTACAGAGATCAAATTCAACAATATGTGACTTAAAAACAAAAAGTATGTCAAGCGAAATATCTAATTCGTGGCTGAGCATTACAGCATAAAGCTACCTGGTTTTGTGATGCTAGAAGCCTGTATTGGGAAGTGCTTGACCATCTTGCTTATCAGTGCATTAAACCGGTTATACTGTTCACTCATGAGATGCGTTCCAGAGTTTACCATGTGGCGTGTAAAATCCCTTCCCTTAATGTTACTTCAGTCAAAAACTTGTTTCTAGGAGAGAGAGCTTGAAACTAGAGTCACTTTTCTACAGACTGGTATATAGAAAGTGTGGCCAAGATTTTTAAATGTTGGTGCCAAACTGAAGAAGCGAACACCCATTGCACCTGTCTCTGTCAGCTGAAGTTATGAGAGCTCAGCATCTCTGCAAATCTAGCTGCTTATTTAGGTTCCTGTCGTTAGCCATCCAGGTTTGAAAATATTGGCTTTGGTCTCCCGAAAGTGTTTTTTTCTCCCTGTGTAACTAAACATGGCTCTCCAAAGCTAAAGACTGAGGTTGAAAGCACTACCTTTGTGGAGGGAAGGTTTAACAACACAAAGCAGCATTGTAGGGACTCCAATTGTCTACTGAAGATTTTGCATTGCTTAGTTTCAAATGGAGGAATCAAGCGCTGCTTCAGTTGATGTTCTTGTGGGAAATGCTCTACACTCAGCAGGCTTAATACCAGGGACACAGAATCTAATTGGAGTTTGCTTTGTAGCTTGTGACTTAGGAATGGTAAATGAAGGCAATGGTAGCCTGTAGGAAAGCTGACAGCACCTTCTCTGAGGCAGCATGCAGGCCTTGGACAAATTGCTCTGTCCAGTTTATTATCTTGCAGCACTTCTGGATACGATCATGTGCATCTGTATTAAATATCAGAGTTCCCTTCTCACCAGGAAGACCGGAGAGTTTATCAGTCTGTAGCATGTTGTGATGCAGTAGGGACTGTCTGTGTGGGGAGTGGGAGAGCAGGGGAGGACTTTAGGGGATGGACGATGCCAGGGCCTGTAACCTGAGCTAGGTAAGGGAGGGGAAAGGTCAAACACCTTTGCCCGGGAAGGGGGACAAAGGAAGGGAGCGGCAGGAGGGAAGCAGTTGGAGTTTGGGCTTGGGGCTGTGTGGGCGGAATTCAGGGGATCCTAGCTAGGATCCAAGCACCCTGAAAGCCCAGAAGGACTCGGTGGAGGGGTCCTGACTGTGCCTGCAAGCTCTGCTGTAACCTGTGTTCCTGTTGTCCAATAAACCTTCTGTTTTACTGGCTGGCTAAGAGTCACTGTGGGTCCCAGGAAGAGGGGTGCAGGGCCGGACTCCCCCACACTCCGTGACACATGTATGTGCACTTAATGCTGAGGCAGCTTTACCTCTTGGTGGGGCCTTGGAAGAATCACTTCTCCTTGTCTTCAGAATTCACAGTGTAATCTTAATCCACTGAATATGTCTTGGTTGGAGTCAGTCTGAGTGACCCCTCAGACGAAGGCAATCTGTATGTAGCTTTATCACTGGCTCGCTGGAAAAGGCTCACTCCAGCATACAGGTCCTCCCGTGTTTTGTGATTTCTGTCAGTCTACCATTGTGTGACTTCAGCAGCCCTGGGACCTTCTGAAAAGGTGGGGCTGGGTGACATGCAAGTATTCTGGGAGTCTAGATAATGGTGGGTTTAAAGTTGATGTCAGCAGGCAGTAGCCCCCTGAACCATCCATATTTTAAAAGTGGGAATGATAGATTGTCCTGCAAGACCTTACGGCCATTTGTTACTTGGAGAATCTTCCTTTTCTCTTTTTTTTTAATTTATTTATTTATTTTTAAACACACAAGCCCTGGACACAGGATCCCTGGGCCAGATTCAGTAGTGATGTAAACAGAGGTGCATGCTACAAGCTAAGGGAGCATGATGGAGAAAGAAATTTAAGTGGACATGAGATAAAGTAGAGGAGGCCCTCCTCTCACTTACGCTTCCCAGTTACCTTCCCTGCATCACCTCTTCCTCAGCGTATCAGGCGCACTCACTCTGCACACCCAAATCAGCGCAAGTTATGCTGCTCACACAAGCCACCTACGCTCATTCTTTGGCTAACTTACCCACTGTTTTCCCAGACATCTAAAGGGTGGGGTGGCTCCTATTTACACCAGGTCTGAATTTGGGCCCCTTATTTATAACTGTAGTTCCAGTGCTCCAGTCATGCTCCCTTACAGAAAGCAGTTTTCAAAGGCAATTTAGTAGAAGAGCTGGATCATTGTATTTTTATAGCTGTCTGCACCCATGGGTGGGTGATGGAGCAATGGGAGCATCTGCTCTGGGCATTCTGAAGAAAGCTCTGAGTGTGTCATGTGATGTACAGACTAAAATTGTAATGTGCCTCAAGGTGCTTTGGAAAGGGAGTGAGAACAGTCTCCAAGCTCCGGGCCCCCCTCCCTCCTGTATCTCGCTGTTCCCACAGAATCGGTCTGGCCCTGGAAGCTCTGTGGCTTTGTAAGAGTAGCTGGTTCTGAACGATGGGCAGCGGCAAAGAGCCCAGACCACATCAGGTGGTTGTCGTTTGTCTCAGCATTTGCCATGGCAACCTGATAGTATTTTGCTTTTACCTGTTGGCATAGATGTAGGTGGGGATTGCGGAGTTAAAAGCAAGACGACTGGAATGGTACTCTTCCAGGGAGCAGGAGAAGGAACTCACTAGGAGGAGTGGCAGGGCCGGAGAGGAGGGACAGCCAGATCACATTTCCCAAATGAGTTGGCAGACAGAGTATTAGACTTTTAGCAGCTAGTCGGACTCCATGTACAGGATTGCTTAACACTAATATAATCTACAACGGCAAGATGTATAACTTAGTAAAAAGTGTCTGTAGATTTAAACTCCATTACCATTTTCACTAGCGTGGTATAACTCTGAGTAGGCCAAGTGGCAGGCTGTATATGGTGGTTTGTTCCCACGTGTGTTTCAGAGTTGGGAGGCATTTCCACTCTTGTTTCAGCAGGAGGGCTGTTCTGAGGGTTCCAGCCTGTTTCATTTACTGCTCCATATCAATGCACTGGCACTTTCAAGTGTTCTGGAAACTCCACAGAGCTTCTGCACAACAGCCAAGGTGCTCAATGGAGCTGGTCAGTTTCCCTCAGCCCAACTTTGCCTTGGTGCAGGAAATGTGAGCTCAACTACTGTCCACACACCATCAGCCTCCTCCCCCGTGTGCAGCCAGGACAGAGGGAAGATTCAGGAGGCTTTGTCACAAATGCCTCTTCCTGTGCCACTTTACGGGCTGTGCTTTAGACATCTGTAGAACTTGCTGATTGGATTTTGAGGGTGGAGGTCTAGTGTATTAACGGGAATGAGGGGCAAGGCCTGTAGTACGTAACCTGGAAGTGACTGCTCCATCTCTCACCTGAATACCTAGTTATCTCTTTCCTTCACTGGGGTTGGTGCTGCTGAGATCCTGGCATGTGGGAGTTACAGTCTAGGCCAGTTTCCAGTTGGGCTCCTTAGCAATGGCATTGCTAGTGAGTTCCCTCTCCTGCTCCCTGGAAGAGCAATGGCATTGCTAAGGACTGAGTGGGATTAAAGAACCTGGTTCCAATTTGGTCCAAGGTGGTAGTGACCTAAATCCATGTTACCTTCCGTGAAATGATTTGGTAGCCCCAGCTTCCTCCCCCAGTGACTAATGAATGCTTTGTTAGCTGGCACCAGAGCTTGTGTCACAGCAGGTATCCTGGGTATCACAAAAATCAGCAGCATCACAAGTGCCACTAGCTTGGCTGCCTTGTCAGTTTCTGCACAGGAGGCAATGGCTAGATGGACATGGAGCCTGACTTTCCTTCTTACCCCTTCAAAGTGGTAGCCCAGCCAAAGGCTGAGAGGCAGTGATGTGTCAGCGTGAGGAAGCTTGTGTAAGGGGACTGTTGTCCCTGTGCTACCCCCACTCAGTGTTATTTTGGTTGTTAGCTCCCAGTACCAAAGGACGGGGAAGGGTCGATGGGAAATTAGGACCCTGAGACTGACAGTCCCCAGGAACAATGGGGAGAGGCCAATGTTCCAGATCAGCCTGATTGACAGGGTGGGTAGGCTAATCAAGGAGTCAGGAGGCCAGGGGGGTCCCGTCCTCCGGGTGAGCTGGAATTGCCTGGGTCAGACAGCATGGGGCCAAGCTAAGGAAAGAGCAGGGGCCTGAGCTGAGTTGAGGAGCAGAGCTGTGCCAGCCAGAGGGGCCAGAAAAGCAGTCCAGAAAGCAGGTCAGAACTGGGAGCAGAGTCACAGAAGCAGCCCACAGAGCAGACCTGTGCAGGGAGCAGAGCTGCAGCAACCAGAGCCAGAGTGGACAGAGAAGCAGCCCAGGGAGCTGGAGGCAAAGCAGTGGAGCTGGAGTCAGGTGCGGTGAGCAGTTGGGGAGAGCAAGGGGGACCCTGGGCAGCGGGCCCAGCACAGGGAGATGCCCCCAGCCAAGATACCTTGCAGGCCAGACTGGGAGGGGGATTGTAATCCTGGGGAGGAAGCAGGGGCAACACTAGGAAGAAGGGTCCTGCCACCTAGAGCCTGAGGGCGTGGCCACCGCTAGAGCAAGTGTCTGACCTGCAGCGTCCCTGCAGCGTAGCCAGGGCCTGAGAAGAAGGCCTGGGACTTGTGAGGAACAGACTGAATTTCCCTTACGTTCCAGAGATGCCCGTTATGATGTCCCCTTCCTTTAACTTTTCCTATTTTTCCTTATTTTTTTTAGTTGATTGCTGTTTAATAAATTGCATTTGTTTGAACTGTATGTAATGATCAGTGGGTCAGGGAAGCATCCAGTGCAGAGAGAGCATCCTGGAGTGGGGACACCCTAGCGCCTGCCCTAAGTGACCCCGACAAGTTTGGGGGTTGAGCCCCCCCAGGAATCCTGGACCCAGCCTTGTCGGGGGTACGAGGACTCTGCCACAGGGAAGAGTGGAAGGGGAGCCCTCGAGGTCAGGCAGGTCTCTGGGTAAAGGAAGTGGGAGCGAGGATTCAGATCCTTTCGCTAGCCCACTTCACCGGGGTAGTGCAGAAGCCAGGAAGATTCCCCACAATAGTGGGACCATTCCCCTGCTTACACTTGCTTTGCCACACCCAGTGCAGCAGGGCTGGTTCTCCGGGAAGTGGCAGCGCAAGCATTGCTTCCTAGAAACAACTGAACTGCTGGAGTGAAGTGTGCCTGGGATGCTGCCTCCCCAACTCTCATCTGCAGGCTCTGTTACCAAATCACTTATGCGCCCATAAGTCTATATGGGGATTGGCTCACATGTTAATACACGGAAGGAGGAAATTCAAAGTCAAGTCTGCCATAGTGTAGCCTAACCTCTTCTGTGTGTCCTAGCCCTTTCCTAGGCATAGCAGCAGGTGCAAATAATGTGACATGGTTTATGCGTGTTTCACCTTCCTTGTGCCTGGACCAAGCCATGCCCTGTGATTGTTCGTAGCATCTGAGCCCAACAAAGCAAACTAACACCAGCCTTAACTCCCAGGTTCCTGTGCGCTCGGCAGTGTGTCACACAGCTAACAGCGTTAATATTTAGAGAAACAAGGAGGGTGAAGTAATATATTTTATTGGACCAACTTCTGTTGGTAAGAGACACTAGCTTGTCTCTCTCGTATCCTTGGACCCACAAGGCTACACCAACCTTGCATATAGCAAGAGTGTTAAGTTTTGATTAGTTCACAGCAAAGTTTGCTATAAAAGAGAGATAGCGAACATGTCCCCTTTAAGAATTCAAGGAGCAGATGCTGTCCCCCAGGGGCCACTGGAACAGCCCAAAGAAGTCTGGCAGAAAATTAGACTGAACTTGAAAATGTGTGCATGAATGGCGTCTTCGTCTCATTTGCTTACTGGGGCAGGATGGGGGAGAGAGGGGGAAGCTGTTACAAGTGTTTCAATGTTTTGGATAGTCCTTGAATTTCTGCTACACCCTCCTTTTAAAATAACAAAAGGAGTAATGAACAACGGACTATGAAAACACAGCATTCTGAGAACAGAAGGAATATTGCTTTTAAAAAATGAAACTGGAATTTGATTGTTTTATTAATATTTAAATTACAATGACTCCACCAAGACTGTCTTACATGCCAATATAGAAATATGCAAATACAACTTAAAAAAGCAATTACAGGCTTCCCTTAAGGTAACGAGCAAATAAAACAAATGGTTTTGTAAGTCACTTTTGTTGACTTTAATGATGTGAAATACACATCTGCGAGGGTTAGTCAATGCTTCAGTTTGTGGGGAAGGGCCAGGCTGATTCAGATGCAGAATGGATAAAGTCAGCATCGCAACAGGGTGTGATTAGCAGTGTGCGAAGGAGTACTCTGAGCCCCACCATCTGGAGGCATGCAAGCTGGGAAAACGGAGCTGCCGTGGCTTAGTGACACTGAAAGCCTGAAAATAGGAGATAAAAGTCCCACTGCAGCTGTCAGCAAGTCAGCACTTGGTTCTGCAAACTTGGTGGTAGAGCTGGACAGGAAGAGAGGGTTTGGCCTTGTTGTAGTATTGGGGTGTTGTTTCATGTGCTCCCACAATAGAACATCCAGCCACGCTGCTCATTGCAAATGGGAAAGAATGGAGCCCAAGGACCAGTGGCCCAGGCCAAGTCCATAACGTTCTGCAGCAGCCCTTCACCAGGTATCCAACAGATTGAAAGAACTTCAAGCAGAGAGAGAATCTGATCTCGCTGGTTGAATGTAATATGGGAAAGTCATGCTAGATATTTGCACGCTGGATGAAACAATCCTCTCGAATTGAGTGATCACCATGTGCCGTTCTGCCTCTGAGATCTTTCCCACTCCCTAGGGCTATGCATTTTGGCACACACACATCTCTTGTAACTAGAGTGGGAGAGATGGTGGAATAAACTGAGCACAGGCAAACCAGATGCAGCAAAGCTCTTCATGAGACATCTTGGCTGGAAAGAAGAGAGCCTGGGACAAGCCCACATTTTGTGAGTGAGAGAGAGAGATGGATGCCCTAGTCCCATCACTTGTAGGAGCTCTTGTCCATACCTGATAAACAAAGCTTGCATAGTCCAGACTAAGACAAAAAGTTCCAATTTCCATGTCAAAATCATCACTTGCTGAGAGGAAGCACAGTCAAGTGGACTGGGATGGGAGGAGGGCAGATGCTAGGACTCCCTGAACTCTAATTCTGTATTGGCCACTGTGTGACCCCCATTGATAAAATTGAATAGGAGGATCCACTTAGCAGGGATGTTGTGAGGATGAATCAGTTTGTGTAACACTTTGGAAGTAAAGAGCAAATGTTTGTGTAAGTGGTGCAATAAAATCTAAAAAGGCTTGATTGATCATTATCAGAGGGGTAGCCATATTAGTCTGTATCCACAAAAACAATGAGGAGTCCGGTGGCATCTTAGACTAACAGATTTATTTGGGCATAAGCTTTCGTGGGTAAAAAAACCCACTTCTTCAGATGAAGTGGTTTTTAGAAGTGGTTTTTTACCCATGAAAGCTTATGCCCAAATAAATCTGTTAGTCTTTAAGGTGCCACCAGACTCCTCATTGTTTTTGATTGACCATGTCCACTCTCTCATGGACTTTGCAGACAGGAGCATTATGGGGCTGGGTTTTTTTGGGTGGTGAGGTACTTAACACCAGCTGGAACAGCCAACAGATTTCAAAGACCACCTCGTATTTCCTAATACCGGGTCTTTATATTAATCAAAGGCTTGTCCAAACAGATGCCCACCCACACCTGCCATCTCTGTAGACCACTGTGAAGACCAAAAGCTTCATCTCTCTGGGCGCAGGGTTAGAAGAAGCAGCGCAAAAAGCTTTCACGTACAAATGCTTCAGCAGAGGAAAGTGTCATAAGTAAAGGGACAGTGAGATGCAGGTGGGGACAAGCAGAACCAGCGCAGACTGTCAAAGGAGGTTATTGGAGCATCTTGGCACCTTTCAGTGGACAAGGCTCATAAACAGAAAAGATTAGTTCAAGCTCCCATCAGCTGCCAAAGTAAGGGGTACAGAGATGCAAAGCCTTCTTTGGCACAATCCTTCTGACAAAGGCGAACACCTTGCTGTGGACTGACAGCAATGGGTTGCCTCATGTGCCACTGGCCACAGGAGATTCTGATGCAGCCACCTGGCTATGGAGAACATCTGCCTGGGTCCTGACAACATCTAGAATTCAGCCTCATATTTTTTTAGTTTTCCAAGAAAATGTCACTGCTTAGTTGCATAATTGGATTTTTTACATTTACTTGCACGTCAGTTGCCAATTTGCCATTCCACACAGCATCCAACTGCAAATGTGCAAAACCACAGCTGGTAAGGGTGCAGCATTGCTGGCTAATTCATTGCATCGCTCTTTGGTTTATCTTCTCTGTCCCTGGAGTCTGCACCCTTTGGAGATTTCAAAGGGCAGGAGAGGGGAAGTTAGCAGTGAATTTGCTTAACATATTTGCTAGGAGCAGAATGGAAATGTAATTGAGACAGTGACCCTGTGTCCTGGCTGTTGGGTGTCTGTGACTTTTAGGCTTGCATCCAACTGCAAACGTGCAAAACCACAGCTGATAAGGGTGCAGCATTACTGGCTAATTCATTGCATCGCTCACTGGATCTGAAATAGATTCTCTGTTATCATGGAAAATGCTGCAATGCACACTAAGGCTTTCACAAAGGTTGGAGATTGGGTATCCATGCAGATTAGCACAGCTAGTTGTTTGTTTCAAGTTTCACTTTGCAGTATTTTTTTACTCTAGTAGTTTTATGACTTCAGGTTATTAAATGGGTTGTAAATTAGGACTATAGAATCTGGGTGAGACTTGGTCTCTTGTAAATGGGATGAGTCAATTCCTCTTGTCAGGACAGTGATACCAGTTCTTATTTGTCCCAGGGAGACAAGGATTTCATGCCTCATCTTTCTGTCATGCTGTGTAATTACTGAATGGCTGATTGCTGCTGCAGTGGCTGGATGGGCACTGACTGGGAGGGAACTAGATAGACAAGGTGGGGGAGGTAACATCTTTTATTGGACTAGCTTTGGTTGGTGAGAGAGACGAGCTTTTGAGTTACCCGGAGCCCTTCCTCACATCTGTGGAAGGAAGTGGCAGAGGTAGATGCCAGAAGGGCAGAATCTGGGCAGACCTAGCAGTACCCAAATGTTCGCAGTTTCTCTTTGGTTTATCTTCTCTGTCCCTGGAGTCTGCACCCTTTGGAGATTTCAAAGGGCAGGAGAGGGGAAGTTAGCAGTGAATTTGCTTAACATATTTGCTAGGAGCAGAATGGAAATGTAATTGAGACAGTGACCCTGTGTCCCGGCTGTTGGGTGTCTGTGACTTTCAGGCTTGCAAGGAGGTGTGGTCTTGTGGTCATGGTGCTAGCCTAGGACTTGAGAGACCTGGGTTCAAATCCCCACCTGCCTGAGACTCCCTGTGTGACCTTAGATCAGTTACTCAACTGCTGTGTGCCTCTGTTCCCATCTGCACAATGGAGATAACAGCCCTGTGCTGCCTGCCAGGAGGCTTGTGAGATGCTATGGCCACAGACAGATGTATCTGCACCTGCCTCTCTTATGCGTCAAGTCTCTCTCGAAGCAGAAAACACGCCTGAATTTATCAGGTTCTGAATCCAATGCCCAAAATGTCCTCTGCTGTGGATGCTGTCACAGGTGCCTCTTGGCTCTGGGCGTTTCATTATTTGTATGGAGGAGCCAGCCCCCCTGTGCACAGCACGGAGATGCTCCCAATCTAAAGCCGGGTAGGTTTGGCAGATGGTTCCTAACCTGGGTGGTTGCAGCTGATCTGAAATGCAGGCTGGGGCTGGGCACCAGGGGGACTGTGCTCTGTCCTGGCTATGAATCCCACAGAAGCAAAGCTGCTCCCAGTGATGAGCTTCTGTTCTATTGGCATCTAGTGAAAATCCTCCTCTCTTTGCCCCCTTAGGGCTGCCATACTCCAGCCTCGCTTGGGCAGCAGGAATGGAGAGTGAAGCCTGTGAATCCCCCACACCAGTGTCAATGTGTAAAACCCTCATAATAACCTGGGCACGACTGGCCAGGAGCCCCTAGGCTGTACTTGCATCGGGAGTAGGAAAGCAGGCCCACGCAAACGTAGTGCGAAGAGTCTCGAGAATCTGCTCTGGCTTCTGTTGTAAAGTTGCTGGTGTTTCCACACAGGCTGTTGTAGTTCATCACCTCTCTGCTCTGCTCTGCCAGTTTCCGGGAGGGCTCTGGCGCAGGGGTGCCGATCGGGTGGGCTTTTCCTGTGCTCTCGTCTCGCCCCAATGCTCCATCTTCTTTGTCAGTGTTTGAAAAAATGTGCGCTTCCTGAACTGCAGCCCAGTTAGTGATGGCACCGCTCCTCAGCCAACCGGGGACTCGGGGAAGGGCAGCTCTTCGGCAGTTCTAGGATGGGAAGCCTGCCCACTCCACCAACATGCCCTCATTGCCCGTCCCTGTCTGTTCAGATGGTGGTATGCCCTCTCACAAAGGGCTTATACTTTTGCCCTCTTCTGCAGGAATGCTAGGCAATGATGCAGGGGGGCATGTGTCCTGCATAACACTGCAAGAGGCTGCCCTCTAAAGGACCACGCCACTGAGCTCTTTTCCAGCCACGTGTATCAGTGCTGAAGCTGGCAAGTGCTGGTGGGGTGCCTGGAGGACACAGGCAGGGCAGCTCAGTTACAGGGCATGGAGACCCAGCACTTCACAGTCACTCTGGGACCCACAGATGTCATGTGACAGTGGGAAAAACTTGCTTTCTTCTAACACTGAACAAGGCACTAAAAGTGTTCCTCTGCTCCACTACAGAGCTTCTGCCTAGACCTTTCAGGTTTAAAGGAACAGCGCACAGCTCTTCTCAGCTATTCTAGCACAACAGGACCTGGTTAGAGTGGAAAGCTGCTCTCCTGGAATCAGTGTGAGCCACATCCCTCGCTGTTCTAGTGTGTGCAATAGCAATTTGCTCTCCAGCGTTGCACACACTACACCAGGTGTTTGCGTTTCAGAGAGGTGGTGCAGACTGGCTAGGCCAGGTGGGGCCTGCTATGGGAATTACCCAAGTGTAAGGAACAGCAAAGCCTCAAATACCATAAACTCCCAGAGCCCTAGGAAGAGTAGCTTCATGGAAACGCTTCCAGCTCTGATGAGCAACATGTGAGCCATGTGCTGACTGCAAAGGGAAGAAAGCAGAAATGAAAGACAGGCAATTACTAAAGATGATGGCAAAGCCTCAGGGAAATCTAATTCTGCACCTGCAATTAAAAAGGCTCCTCTTTATATGTGGGAGCAGGCGCCTTTTGCTCATGTGAGGGGCACCTGGGATTCTTCCTGGCAGTCTCCGTACCTGCTTCTGCTGTTAGGTGCAGACCCCGGGAGCTGACTGGAGGTGGCCTGGGTTGAGAGACAGTCTCGGACCTTTCTCCTTATTCACTACATCCCATGTGTTCTCAGAACATCCGTCTGGCTTGGCTTGTGACTCTTTCCTTTGAGTTGAGGGCTCATGGGTAAGGCTACGATTTAGTCACTGGTATTTTTAGTAAGTCATGGACATGTCATGGGCAATAAACAAAAAGTCACAGCCAGTGACCGGTCCATGACTTTTACTAAAAATACCCCTAACTAAATCTTAGGGGAGGGGAGGTGCTCCAGCAGACGCTGCTTCTCTAGTGGAGGGGAGCAGCACGGGGCACACTGCTGCTCTCAGACCGCTGCTCCAGGGCAGCACCTGGGACCAGCTGCCTGGGGCCACCCCAGCTGGTCTGGTGGCCCTGGGGTCAGCACATCAGCTGCTGCAGAAGTCAGGGAGGTCCTGGAAAGTCACAGAATCCGTGACTTCTGTAACCTCCATGAAAGACTCTCAGCCTTACTCCTTGGGAACCCAATGCCTGGAGTTGACCCTCCACCCCGGCAGCAGGGGCTGGGAGAGCGGCAATAAGCAGGCCTGGCCCAGACATTCCACTGCTGTTCCTCTTCCCCCAGCCCCCTTGGCCAGTAAACACAAGCCCAGTCCAAGTGCAGAAGAGGTCACTTCTCCCTCTCCAAAAACCAAAGCCAAGCCTAGATCCAGGGAGTGCTCGCCTACATCGGGGCTCCAGTCCTGTGAGCTGGCATTGACCCAGCCTGTCCTTTCCTCCCCTCAGTGTGCCTCTGTCAACCCCTGGAGTCTGATCTTCATTGACCAGGGCGCTGCCCTACCCTGCCTCTGAGACACACATGCCCTGCATAGCTAACCGGCTGCCCCATTCCTGTTCACAGAGTACTACCATCCTCAGATCAACCCGGCCATGAGAGAGATGAGGAGTGGAGAGAGAGTATCTTTAATTTGACCAACTTCTGTTGGTGATAGAGGTGCAGGAACTTGGGGCAGCACTCCCAGGTTTTATACAGGGCTCTGCTCCCGGCCCCGCATGCAGGGTCCCGGCTGTCAACCCCATGCCTGGGTTTCACTCCTGG
Source organism: Gopherus flavomarginatus (assembly GCF_025201925.1). Lineage (NCBI taxonomy): Eukaryota > Metazoa > Chordata > Testudines > Testudinidae > Gopherus > Gopherus flavomarginatus. Next base: position 15,263,358 of record NC_066641.1, on the reverse strand, counting down.
GGCTGTGCCTGGGGCTCTGCCCCCATCCCCAGCTGTGGCCCCAGGCTTGGCCCCCTTACTCCTGGCTGTGTCCCTCCCCACCTGGAGCCACAGCTCTGCTCCCAGCCCCAGCTCTAGGGGGTGGCGAGGGGACGCAAACGGGTAACGGGGGGGTGCCGTAGCCTCACTCCAAAAAGTGTTCCAGCGCCATTAAGATCTTTTGAGTTGCCCATTAGTCCTCCATGACTATCATTCACCAGCTGAATTCCTGCCCTCGGAGACCCCAGGAATTTCTCCCAGCTGTCAGCTGTGATGCTCCAGAATGGGAGCCCTGTTGGTCCTCAGACGAGACAGGTTTGATAGCAAAAGTTCTTCCTCTGGAACATGTCTGGCAAGAGAGGGGAGGGGAATGGAGAGCAAGAGAGGGGAGGGGAGGGGAGGGGAGAGCCCGCATGGGCCTGCGATCTGCTGAGATGGGCTGGTGACCTGGCCTGCCACCACAACAGAGCAAACGCATTAGCAGCCAGTCCTGAGCCTTCTTAGAAACTGTCTGGTCGAGGCAGGGGGAGGTGATTGTCCAGGGTCTGTTCTGTAATATATGGGAACTGATGCCTAGTTAACATTCATATATGCTAATTAGGCAGAGCTTTGTCGTGCATCCTTATCAGCCATGCTAATATAGAGAGCAGCAGGGAATAGGGAGCGCATTAAGGATTCAGGCTGCCCTGTGTTGTGCTGCTAGGCAGCACGTCCTAAGGCAGAGACAGAGCCCTGCTCAGGTTACGTGAATGCTGTCGGAATAACTGTATAATTGTTGGTTGCTTCATAGCTATTGTGCAGGCAACAGATTGAAGCAACAGGGAGAGGTTGTGGACTGCAGGGGGTAATTAAGCATCAAAGGAAAAATATTACCGACTAGTTAAGAGCTCTAAGTGCTTGGAAATAGTGAGTTCTGAGGTGGGATTGCACTGCTTAGTGAGGGGAGCGCTCAGCCTACAGGGGAAATAAACAGCCCCGTTCGCAGCATGTCTGTGTGTCTAAAATAATAGTGCTTCCTCCTGTCCGGCAGCACCTCTGCCACTCACCTCCCTGCCAGACCAGAAACCTGCTTACGGAGACAATCTGGCTTACCCTTTCTCAATGATTCAGTCTCTCGTTTGTAGCTCATTAACCTGGACAGGAACCAAGGCCACCTTCTGCAGTCAGCCTGGCCAATGTGTCCAATGCACTGGCTGCAGAAGGGAATGCCCAGTAGAGAGAGACACGGAGGTTCCAGGCCTGCGAGACACTCTGGCCATGGGACACTCTCTGTAGAGAACAAGGCCTTGTGTGCCCAGAAAGCTGTACTCTCATACCGCAGTCCGCAGGGTGCGAATTTAAACCAGTGCAGCCCCTGTTCGGACAGTCTGGTACAAGGGGGGCTAACTGCAGTTTGTTTATGGTCATTCCTAAATGACTAAAGCTAAACCACACTGAGCCGCATCTAAGCCAGTTCAGAGTGGGCTTAACTAAACTGCATCCCGTCATTCTTACATCAAAACTAGCATCCCTGCAGCCTCTGGGCACCAGGCTACAGACCGATTTACCACCTTGGTGCATGGCCTCGTGCAGACAAGCCTTCTCAGCATCCCATATTGCCAGAGCAGCCCGTCATGGAGCTCTCAGCCTAGTTTCAGGAGCCATACAATACAAGGGTCAGATCTTGCTCCCACTGGAGTCAGTGGCAAAATCTCTCTGTATTTAATACTCAGCCCTTCTACAGAGCTTTATGAAGGTGGGTCAGCATTGCCACCACTTTACAGATGTGGGTACTGAGGCATGAGGCGAGCCAGAGATTTGCTCAAGCAAGGGGCACTGGCAGAATAGAGCCCAGGGCTTCTGAGTCCCAGGCTGATGCCCGACCCGCTGGACCACACTCCCTGTTGCAGCAGAGACATCTGTGCAGCTTGCTTGTTAAGCGTTTTGCTTTCCTCCTCTTGTTCAGCAGAGCTTGTACATCAGGCCAGAGCTGCCGTTTTCTTCCCTTCTTGCTCCGTCCCCACAGCAGGGCAGCCAAGCTGAAGTGGTCAGAACTGTGACCAGGATGAATTCTGAGCTTTAATGCTAGATGCCCCGGCTGGGTCCTCCCTTCCTGGGCTGTGTGCCCAACACTGTCACAGGCCACTGCTGCAGGAGGGAGGGAGGGCAAGGGGGTTCTTTTGACTTCTCCGAAATGGACGCCCTGAAGCATGATCCCCTCTGCAGCTTAATCCCAAACTGGCCAGGAGTGCACTGGGAAGTGCCGGAGGGACAGAAAGGCTGGTCCTTTGGGGGGAATTGCCTTTGCTCCCTGTAGGAAATGGGTGGAGCCAGGCAAAGTAAAGGATTGGTTGTCGGTCGCCAGTCAGTGGAGCTGGAGGGCTCAGCCTGGCAATGTCTGGAAGCCACCAATTGCCAGGCACACGCCGGCCATTCCTACTCAAGGGATTCAAACAATCGAACGGGCTGCAGTGGGGTATGGGGGTGGGAGTGAGGTGCATTAGGTGGACAGCCTGGGCGAGGGATGCTGGACATCAGCACCAAGACACCCTGGCAGAGCTTGGGGGGTGAGACAGGGATAGACTGCTGGAGCCAGCTCACGGGAGGTTCTCTGGCCAAGCTGCAGGTGGGAAACTTGCCCAACTTGTGCCCAGTCACAGCTGCGTTCGCTCCTCCATCTATGTCCTCAGGAGCTAAATTCACACTTCTAAAGGATTTAGGTGGTGCCGTCGTGTGCAGGAGAAGGCCCTTTGTATGAGTGACAATAATGTCACCCTAGCTGCGACCTGACTGCACAGAGTGGCATGCACAGCCCCTGGCTGCACCCGCTTCTCACTGCTTGCAGTGCGTTCGTTCATTCCCGAGAGGTGCTGACAACCCTGCCTGGTTGGCAGGGTGCTGTTTGACAGCAGGGAGAGCAAGTCCCTGATCCGCAGAGAACCTGATCCTTTCTGTCCCAGAGCGCTGGTGGGAGGAGAAATGGGAGGGGCCAGTGCAGCGAGAATTATTCCAGTCCCGCTCTGTAATGGCAGCAATTAGAAATGTACCTACTAGCACAGTTGTGTGTACTCATTATGCATTGTAAATGAGCTCCTCCAGGTTTTGCTTTAATCGACTACTAACATGGCAAACCCAATTGCCATCTGTAGGAGGTGAAGGTAGGAAACAGCGGCAGCTGGAACTCTTAATGGCACCAGTCTGTGCTCTGACAGGCAGCAGGGAGGCTGGTTTTTCTTTCTTTGTTTTAGGGAACAGCAGCTTTCTGATCCCTCCCTGCCACAAGAGAAAACTGCATCTCAGACCCAGAAAACAAATCTATTGCAGAAAAGCTCCCTAGCTCATTCCAGGCCTCACATTCCTATAGCAGCTGAGCCCAGAGGAGACTCATCGTAGCCGCCCAGCTGGTGGGAGTGGAGAGAAGGTTGGGATGGAGGGAAATCAGCGGGGCAGTGAGGGGCTCCAAATGAGATATACACTAAGGCAAAAGGCAGCCAAACTAGCAAACAGCTTCACCCACTGCCTCAGGCAACCAGCCTGGCATATCAATAACAAGGTCACACAAAGGAAGGTTCCACCGCTTTGATTCAAAGGCAGCTGTAAAACAGCGAGGATGCTTGTGGCTTCTTAGAGACTAACAAATTTATTTGGGCACAAGCTTTCATGTGCTAGAGCCCACTTCATCAGATGCAGGAAGTGAAAAATACAGGAGCAGGAGAAGGCATGTGTGAAACCTGGGCCTTGTCTCCAGAGAGATTTGGGCAGAGTGTGGGGGTTTTGTTTGTTTTTATAATTTAATTACTTTAATGTCATTTTCTACAGAGCAATATAGTTAATTCAGTATCATCAATATTGACCTTATACACGTGCAAGATTGAAGCCATGTCCTCCTCTGCTTACTGCCAAGTACAAAACAGCTTAAATAGGCTAAAAAGGTTTCATTCACAGAGCCAGGAGGTGGAGTACTGACTAACTTTGGCCTGTGGCGGTGGGAGGGGGAACAGCTCAGCAGATTGCTATGGGCAGGGCTCTGTGTTATTACTGTTCTTCGCGGGTCTGCCAGGCTGCAAACTCCAGCCACCATTTTTTCTCCAAAAATTAGTTGCTTTCATAGATCAGAAAATTCGCCTGACTCCTGCTCTGCTGTGCCCTCCCCACATCAGTGAGCCACTGCCATGGAGGGAGCTGTAGCAGGGCCCCAGCACCCAAATGGTTCAGGGAGATAGGTGTATTTTTTTTCCTCCCTGGAGAAAAATCCACAAGTTGCCAGCAGAATTTTAAAAAGGCATCAATCTGTCCTGCTTCTCCCACTCCTACAAAGAGCAGCTGTAGGTCCAAAGCAGACAGAGCGCAGGAGACGGCAGCTCTCTTCCAGCACGAGCTTTCACTGCTGGACCCGGCCGTGCTTAGCAGAGGGAGCCCAGCAGACACAATTTCCCCTCTCCTGATGGAATATCTTGCAGGCACCCAGGAGGACACTGGCATTATCAGCTCGTCTGGTCTAGTCTGATCGCTGGGGTGAGACCAGGGCAAGTGTGCATGCAAGTGTAATATATTCACACACATGCATGCATGCGCGCGCACACACACACACGTGTGCATCCAGGAGAAAAAGAAGGTGCTCTAACCCAGGCCATGAGCCAGGTAGCATGAAGATAGCACTGTCAAAAGTTTAAGAAGAACTAGATTCCCTGCTTTCTGCTAGTTTCTTTTGTTTTTATTGAGGCCTTTTCCACCCGACAGACACCTCTAACATTGCTGCTGTTTTTCCATTTTTAAATAACAATTAAAAAAACCTGTCCGTACAGAAAGCTCCTGGTGCCCAGATAATTAGATTTGTAGCCCCAAAAAATAATCCCTCTCCCACTAATGAATCAACTCAGCCAGGCAATAAATCAACGCAGCAAAAGAGCCCATTGAACATCTCAGTGCAGAAACATACCCTTGACCTACCCCCAAAACCCGGATGCAAAAGTACGTGGATAAATAAATGTCCATACAAATAAAGCCATTTCAAGTTCAGTTGCAGCACAGAATATCCCTGCCCCAGAATAGCAAGTGTATTCAGCTTCTAGATTCTACAGAGAAAAATGTGATGGGGGTGGAATGGGGAGTGATGTGGGGCCAGCTGCCTGGAACTAGGTTTCCAAACAGCAGTATTGTGTATTTTCCTTCCAGGATCTCAAGGCACTTTACAAATATTAATTCATTCTCCCAATGTTTCAGTAGGGCAGCATCATCCCCATTTTAGAGCTTGAAAGGTCTGAGACACACACAGGTGTAGTCTCCAGTCCCTGGTCACATGAGTAAGTCAGTAGCACAGCTGGGTACAGAACCCAGGAGTCCTGGTAGCACATCCCCTACTCTCATTGCCAGACCATGCTGCCTTCTCTTAGTAAACGATGAAAATACAGCTGGGGGACTGAGCCTTGTCAGTGGCCTAGCACTGCAGCATTCTTCTGTCTCTATGGCCCGGTGGTCTGTTATATCGTGGCTGGGAATCTCATCAGGGCACAGGCTTTTCGGTGCACACTGTATTAATATTGCTAATGAGCAATAAGTAGATGAACGGCTCTTTATTTAACTAATTTACCCCTTAAACAATCCTTCCTTTGAACTGGGATCCAGACACAAAGGGTTATTTCCCTGCAGAGCTGAAGCTGTTCACAAGAGAGCAGCTTATTCATAGATGTAATTAGAACGCTTGTCTAGCTCCTTACTAGAGTTAATAGTAAATCAAAGAAATATTCCACACGCTCCTGTAATTATTCTCGGTGATTTGTAAATTGTATCCGTCTTGTGGCTGGTGTCACTTTATTTTGCTGCCATTATGAATAAAACCCTTCTGCACATGGTATGATCTAGCTTGGTACAGAGTGCTCCCATTGATTCTCTCTGCATGGGGACTATGGGGACGTGGCAGCAAAGTGGTCTCAGCAGCAGTGACATTTGCGTTGGGCTCTCTGAAGCTGAGCGCTGCGAAGCTGCTTGGACAAGTTTGAGTCTGAGCTGCTGGGGGATTATTCATTCAGAAATATGTTTGTACCTGCAGGAGTTGATCTCGTGCCCCGGGGCAGGGAGCGGGGAGCGATTGGGACATGAATAAGCGTTTCAAGGCAGGGAAGGAAATGCCAGTTTTCTGCCTGTTGCTGCCACCTTGCTGCAGGCAGTGGCCAGCGCAGAGGAAGGTCTCTGGCCCTTACAGGTGTGATGAAGGAAAAGTGCCGCCAGATACATCACAAGTCTCTGTTTAGAGAGACAACTTGGCAGCTCAATGAGTGCAGCAAACTTAGCTGCGTGGGAAGCTGGGGTGAGGCGGCAGGACAGCGCCGTGGCTGTGCGTACGGCTTTGCCACTATAATGATGAGCAGCATACAGAGAGCTAACCTATTGCAAGCAATGCTGCAGCACTTGCTGTCACTCTTCCAGTGCCCTCACCAGACGATCTCACCCGTGTGGAGAAGCCTGTCTCACTCAGACAGAATGGGGGCACAGCCCATCAGCCAGGCCTCCAGCACCCCCAAGCCAGGGCTGCAGTTGTTGCCTGGTTCACTCTTGCTCTCACTGCCCCATTCAAAGTCCCAGCATGATACAGCTACAAGCCGCTCTGGAGCAGCCCAGAGGGAACCCAGGTCTGAACCCCACAGCCAGTCCCAGCAGCCCCTGAGTGCTGCTCCTGTGTTGCCCAGAAGTTGGAGTGAGAATAACAATAAATCCTGAGAGACCTCCTGGCTCCCGGCACGTCCCATCTCCTCTACACTTTGATATTAGACCGTCAGCTCGGGGACAGGCGCAGGCTTCTCTCCATCCATGTGCAGGGCAGAGCATGTTAATGCTGAATGCACGCATCATAATGGTACCCAGCTCTGCTCCAGTGCATAGGTGCTGGAACTAGGGCTGCTGGCATGAAGTTGTTTCCATCGTATCTAGGGTTTACAGTTTAGTTCAATGGCTCTCAGCTCCCCCAGTGTACAAATTGTTCCAACACTCCATAATGCCACAGAGAGTGAGGTGCTGGTGACCAGGGAGGCATGGGGCCTGGTTACTGAGCCAAGGGCTCTCTGCCGCAGCAGATCTGAACCACTGCCATCCGTCCCACTCCAGTTGGAGGGGTTGGATTCCCCTCCTTGATGCTGCAATTCAGACTCCCAGCTCTCTGCTGCCAGAACCTTTGATCTGACAAACGTATCAAGTGGTTGTGGAGCTGTCCTTGATACGGAGGTAGGTGATGACAGGGAGCCCAGACTAGAGCTCCTTAGATAGTCATGATAGTCTCCATCCTCACGCTCCCCTCCCCACGCCACATGCTGCAGTTCTGAAGGATTGAAGGGGGGTGGAAATCAAAGCAGCAGAGAGTTGCTGTGACAGACATGCAATTTCCTGCAATATTCCTCACTGACGTAAGTTCACGTGTCTTTGGGGTCCATTGAAACGAATGGTTTATGTATTGTTGGGGGCAAGGATTGTATGTAACCTCTCGGGGAGATGTGAGGCCTGGGGGCTCCAAGGACTATGCTGAACAATGGGCCAGACAAGAATGGACTCTTGGACCAAGGCTTGTGAAGTGGTTTTCCTGTGGAATAGCTAGGGGGAGGTGAAGGCAAATTCCCCATCTCTGGTTATGCTAACCCCCAGCTTTTGGAAGCTACACCCTAAAGAGGGCGCCACTGTCTGCTGATCACCTGTTGCATGAGGCCAAGATCAAAGGGCCAAGCTGTAGCAAGGAAAGACCGAACTATTCATGGTTGTTTTGATTCTGAGTCTAAGACAGTTATGAACTTGTAACCCAGGGGAAAAGCCAGCTGTGAAGTTTGAAGGACTGATGCCTACCGGAGCCTGAGGTTGGAGTTGAGGTGACCTCTGGTAAACTCTAGCCTGTATGTAGGTTCTTTTATTGTTTTTAGCATGTCGTCTCTGTAACGCTTTCACCTTAGCATAAATGTGCTTGCATATGAAGAGCTGTATGGTAACTTGTAACTGCCGCAATGAAGCTGTTCATAGCCTCTGGAGAGAAAGCAAAGCACAGACACTGGCCGTTTAGGCAGTCTGGCTTGCTGGGGAGGATTTCATAGCATAGGCAGGGAACTGTGCAGCCTGGGAAAACCCGTCAGGAGGGAGAGCGAAGCAGGCCTCTGTCCAGGGGAGGTGACGGCTGAGCAGCCGGGAGCCTAGAGTGGGGGCCCTTGAGGGACCACAGAGGGGGAATACAGGTGCCATTGTCCTGAACTGTGATAGTTGCATGGCGTCCCCAGCTCGCTCTCTCCCCTCGGGCAGACCCAGCTCCCTGACCATTTCATGCACCGCCTGCTCCAGAGTTGCCTTCCAATCTAGTCTATTCCTCCTGGAATTTTACAGGGATCTCTCTGTCCCTTTAAAGTCCTGACACCAGCCAGGTCCCTGTGGCTGTTCCATGCTGTGTCAGAACAGAAACATCTGTGCATTCCCAGGTTGGCGGCACTCAGTCCCTGAGCCGCCAGCATGCGCGCTGCCAGCACCCGGCTTGGGCTTGCTCTGCAGGCTGTCAGATGCGCGCTGCTGCCTGAGGGCAGTGCCGTGCGGCTCTCACTCAGCGAATAGTTAATGAATTAAACAGTTTTGTGTTTGGGAAACATATGTCTCTAGCAGACTGTTTCCAAACTGTCTGCATGCTGTAGACACCTGCTCCTCTCCTCCCTCTCCTCTGCCCAGGAATCGGATCACACTGGTCTCCTTATCCTCAAGTTCCAGGCCTCCATCCTTATCTTCAAGGCATCAGTGACCTAGGCCCAGGATACCCAGTGCCCCAGGCGAGGGCTGTGGTTCGATAGCTCCACTTCTTGGGCACAGTGAAGCTGCCACTGCATGGGTGATGCTGGTCTGTGCAGGAGTCGAAGCCTTCCCAGGGACCACACTGTGGATCAAATTCCTGTGGGAACTAAGATGCACCATAAACCTCCCACCTGAGGCTCCAGGTGCCACACATACGTCTCCGAGCTGCCTCTCCAAACGCACACGCAGCCAGGAAATACAGAGGAGTAAGAATAACAACCAAAAATCACATTATCTTCCCTTGGAGAAGAGAAGGAAGAGAGAGAATCCCCAGGCTGTTAGTCACATCAGTTCATGCATGCCTGGAGCTCAGATCCTGCAGGGATAAGACCCTGCATCCAAACACTGCTACAATCCGTGCCATCTCCTCTGCCCTGTCTAGCTCCCCTGGCAGAAGGGCCTTAGTCCTGCACAAACACACCCCAGTCCTGAAGCCAGGTTAAAGCCCAGGTTCTTGCGTGGCTGTTGGGTCCAACGATTCTCCAAACTTCGGGTTATTGATTGGCAAGTGCAGCGACGAGCAGGTCGATGCTCTCGTCTCACGTGAGGCTGTCCCTCCCAGTGCTACCTGAATTCGGGGAGAATATCAACGCGTCCTGCTCTCGGGTGCTGCTGCAGGCAGTTCAGCAATGGCCGGGTGGCAGCCCTCTTGAAGGGAAGGGTAGCTGGGTAATTCATTCCAATCCCCAAAAATCCAGGCCTCTTCCTCTGCGAGGAGCGGGATGTTCCCAGTTTCCTCCAGGTGCCATGGGCTGTGGAACTGGATCTGTCTCCATGGCCCCCCCGAGGGTGGATGAGGGGACTCACTTTCTGCCCCCTTTGCTCTCTCAGTGGCATGGACACCGCCTGTGCGTCAGGTCCTCTGTCCCTACTCATTTGGACGTAGCGCTTCGGCGCTAACCTTCCACGCCCCCGCTCTGTTCTAGACTCCAGCTGTGCCAGTGCACCTCAGTCCTGCCCTGCAACACTTCTCCCCGTACACACTAGTCCGGCCCCGTGAGCCACACACAGAGCGCTGCTGCTGCCCCTTCGGACTGCCCCACAGCCCCCCCGCTAGCCCATTGCTGGGCTTCCTGAGCAGTGTGGGGTGTGACACACAAATGTCCACGAGCGACTAGGGTAAGCCCTGGCTGTGGCTGAGCCCAGCCATGGAGTCCAGCCGGCAGCCTGTGGAGTTCTGCTTTCGCGCAGAGCTGACGGGGTGTTTGCGTCTCTGATCCCTGGCTAGGGGCGAGTTACCCCGGTAACTGGAGGCAGGTTACCCAGGTAACTACTCTGGAACATGTTAATTCCCCACCCTTTGATTTTCCCTGGTGCTGACTCCTGGGCGCAGCTCTGCAAACTCTGGGCCTCCTGCTTGGAACCAGCTTCGCAGAGCCACTGACACTGGAGAGAGAGCCCATGAGCGGCCAGGGCAGCAGGAGTGCTCCCTAGGAGACTCACAGACCTTTTGGCAGGTCTGGTTTTAAACAGCCCAAGCAAGGAAGCTCCCCTCCACTTCCCTCAGGAGCCCTTTGCTGAGACACAGGGCACTCCGCTTCCCGCTGGCTTGTTGCAGAGGTGGGGAGAGACGCGGGAGAAATGCCAGGATGGAGCCAAGCAGCAGGATTACATGACAGGAACTATAACTTGGCATCCAGCTCCCTCTCCCCAACAGGGCTGCAGGGAGCCAGGGGCGAGAAGGGATGGGGCAGCTGTCTCAGGCTGCATGCGCCCTTGGGGGACATGTGGCATTCCTAAGGATTCACAGCCTCCAAGGTCCCCAGATGGGGCAGTGTCCAATAGCAGCTAACTGCATGGGGCCACTGGAGCTGAGATGGGCTGTCCCAAGGAATGCAAGTGATGAGCTGGGATGAATCCCTGGCCAGGGGCTATGCATGTATTGGCTTGGAGCACTCGGGGTGTTAGCTGCATCGGGGTCCAACTCCCAGGGAGCTGCACGGAGGGGTGGAGAGGAGCAGTGGCCAAGCTGCTGTGGAGGGAGGCGTGTGGTGCCCAGACGGAAGGTCGACTTGCAGAGCTGCATTGACATGCTTTTCAGATGTTTACAAGACAGGATCTGACAAAGGGCAACGTGTGAACACAGCGCACCGGTTCCTGCATCTCCCAAAGGGATGCCGTGTCAAGCACTTTCCTAGCGTTTTCAGTTTGTTTTTCATCTTCCATTATTCATAAAAAGCCTTCTCAGGAGCTGGAGCACGAGGCGCTTTCTGTGCTGGGGGGTTGTCCTTTTCCATCTGATGCATAGTGATATTGCCTCACACACACCTTGCCTCCCGTGCACACACTCCCCACCCACATGTTGGGTGGAGCATTAACCCAACCCAGCTCTGACTCCTTGACCACTGTCCTGGGTACAAGCATCACTGACGGTGGCGGAACCGTCCAAAACGTTGTTGGTCCTACATAAACAGCAGATTCGTAAATATTCTTAGTGGTGAAGGCAGCCCAGGCAGAGGAGCTGTCTGCCCAGGATGTGCCACCACTGGGCGCTGTCGGGTAGTGCTGAGGCCAGACCTTCCTGCACATCACTAAGCTGCTCTTCGGTTCTTGCAGTTTATTCCCACCCTCTCCCCTCCAAACCCAACTCCCTGTTTCTGTTTGGCACTTTTAATGGGCCTCGCAGTCCTGCGAGCCAGCGGCCACGTGCCCTCCTTTAACACCCTGCTGCAATCTCTGCGGGGGCGTCCTTGGCAGCTCCTGGAGCCTGCTGCTGCCTGGGCACACACACAGGCACTCTCCTGAAGGGGAATGAGACAGAAATAGAAAGCGGTGTTTGCTGCGGGGAGGGATGGCAAATCCTGCCTTTGCCCAGGGTGCCAGTGCCCCATGGCCAGCCCAGCACAGGGAAGTGGGTTTGACCCAGATGTGATATTTAGATTTGGAAGGACATTCCCTGCAGGCTCATGCTAGTTTTGAGAGAAGTGATTGAGGCACCATCTACAAGTATCTGGATCAGAGACTAGTCTTTAGTGGAGTGAAAAGAATTTATATGGTCCATTTCCTATCCTGTTGTTGTTATTTATATTGTAGTAACTCATAGGGGCACCAGCAGAGATGAGGGCCCGATTGTGCTGGGAGCTGTACAAATACAAAGTGAGGAATACTCCCTAATTGACTTGGGGTGAAATGGGAAACTGAGGCACAGTGAGGGAAAGGGATTTGCCCAAGGTCACTCAGCAGTTCAGTGGCAGAGCTTGGAATAGAACCCATGTCTCTTGATGCCCAGTGTAGAGCCCTACTTACTAGACCACACTGCCTCTATTTTAGGCTTTTTGAAGAGCTGTTTCTTGGTTCTCACCCATTCCCCCTTTGACCAGGCTGCCCGCACCAGTAAGAACTGGGAAGGCAGCTGTTATATTCTGGGGCTGCTCTATGCCCTCCCAACCTATCTCAATCAGCAGCAAACCAAGAGTGTGACATGGGGTTAGTGGGAGATTCCCTACAGGAGCAGGTTCCCTGTGGAACATGTTTGGGCTGGAGGAGAATCAGCGAATCTCTCAGTGGGGGGAACAAATGGACTAGTCGGCATGTTGGGTAGAAATTCAGTGATTCAGGGGAGAGCAAGGTGCAGGTTACAACAGAGGCCATTCCGCTGGGATTGCAGAGGGGGGCAAGGGCATAAGACATACAAGTCCAATTAACTGTCACTGGGAGTTCACTGCCCCCTGCCTGTGTCTGTTGAAAATCTCCTGATCTTGGGCATAAACCAGCTGCCACGCTCTATTCTCTCTGTGGGCAGCATTGCACCAGAGGCCAGGTGAATTAATCCTGGGGCTTTTTCCTTCATCCAAAGCATCAGGTGCTGGCCACTGCCAGAGACCAGGATGCTGATCTGGAGGGACCAAAGTTCTGGTGCAATTTGTTTGGCAGATCCTGCAGCATGTTGCTCGGTTCATTACTCGGTGATGCTTTGGGTCCTTCGATTAGCAAGTGAAGGAAGGTAAAATGAGTGCTGGGTACCTAGGAAAGATGCACATTTTGCACCCTGCAGTGCCTTGTCTTAAACACTGAATTTTAAAATGTTCCAGCCCCTTTCTCTGACTTACACACGGGTTTGTGTGCTTCATTCTGCAATAAATAGCACTTCTGAAACATGCAGGGTTTGGTTGGGGGAGGGAAGCGGAGGAATTCTGGACTCTCAGCCAAGCAGCCAGACATGTGTCTGTTTAATTGTGGGCTGACAATACTAATCCACCAACCAGCTGGCAGAGAGAACCACCCGCTGAATGCACAGCCCCCCAGCTTTCTTCCCCAGCAACCCTGCTTCATTGCTGCTTCTCATGCCGCATCTGGCCTGCTGGAAAAGCCACCAACCCATCCTTTGTCTTTCAGTCCCACTCTGGAAATCAGACAACGGAGATGAGAAACAATGCCCCGATCGGCATCTCACGCCTCTGGCCAATTCCTTTGCTGCTGTAAATTGACTTCATTGACTTCAGCAGAAACTCCCTGGTTTACCCCCATGTGCTCAGACCAGTGGGGAAAGCTGCCCCTCATGCTGCCTTCGCACACCCTATCCCCAGGGACCCCAGCAAAGCCAGGCCTGGTTAGGGGAAGCAGCACCTGCAGGCAGGTTCATGGCCAATTTGCAGATCATTTTCAAATTCTCCACAGTCTTGGAGCTTTATAACAAACACAGTCAGCTGTACCAACCCCCCAGCTCAGCCTTGGGACCGCGAGGTAACATACATGGGGACATGACTGTATTTGCTCTGTACCTGCATCAACTGAAATCCATGGAAACCAATATCTCTGCATGAACTGCCTCCACTTTTCAATCAAATCTAACAAACCCAGCAAGTCAAGAAGCTCCATTTGTGTGATCTGCCTTGCAAGGGCTGGTGGCTACTTCTCTATCCCTACCACCCACCACAAAGCCTCCAATTTAATGCACACTCGCTGCTAATTGAATCACAGAGCTCCTCTCATGAAATCCACTCACCCTTCATTCACCTGCCTCTTATCTGATGGCTCATTTCCTCACTATTCAGCAGCCCCAGTTACTTTCAGGTGCATTTTCAAATGAATAGTGAATGAAGGGCTCGGGAAGACAGAGAGAATCTGTTAGGTTTATTTAGTATGAAACTACTATGCAAAGTGTGAAATGCAATTTCCAGGTAAAATCACCAACTCGCACATTTTGGGTGCTATATAAATAACGTATGTGTGTGTGTGTATGTGTTGTGGGACTCTCTGTATGGTGTAACTTGGCGCCTTCATTCTTTGTGCACAGGAGTGATTTTCTATCTATTAAACTGTTTTTATTATACAAAGTACCTTCAATTCCTCCAAGAAAACAATTAGGCAAATAGCAGGAAGGGTGAGCTGGTAAGGGGGGCTGGGTGAGACATGCAGTATTCCTTCCCTTAGCCTCTGAGAACGGAGCGGGAAGGTTTGCTGTACTATTAAAATTAAGGTGAAATCCGATAAGAAATTACTGCTCAGGTGAGAGGAGGTGGAAGGCTGAAAAATTTCTCCTGGAATTAAGTGGCTCAGAAATACTCCCTCACCCCAGACTGTGCAAGTGTGAGCTTGTAAATGCAGGGAAGGGGCTGTCTACGGTGGAAGGGAAATGAAGTGTAATTCTGAGTGAAAGGAGAGCTGACTCTGTTAAGGTGCTTTAAGTCCTGCCAAGTGTCTAGAAAGGTTTTCCCTTCACTTACATTTATAAATCTTGTCATGAAGCTAATAACTCCCAGAGAATGATTTGGAGCACAGCCAGACTTTGTGCTCGCTGCTGGAGACCAGGAGGGACAAGAGGGGCTGCTGGGGACAGGAGAGAAGGTGTGCAGAAGGGATGAGATGAGGGGAAGTGCCACAGGAGACACAGTCCTGGAACTGAGTATGATCAAATTAAAGCTAAAGATCCCCCCTGGACCGGGGCTGCTTCTCTGTCTGCACCTTGCACCTGACTGCCACTGCTCCACTATCCCACATGGGTACCGAGGGCTAGAACAGATTCCTAGATGTAAAGGCCAGAAGGGACCGTTCTGTCCATCTGTCGGTGACCTCCTGCACAACGCAGGCCAGAGATTCCTACCTGATGGTCCCTGTATCCAGCCAATAACTCGGGGCTGGGTGAAAGCACAGTTCTTCTTAGAGAGATGTCCAGTCTTGGTCAGATACCCCACCTCCCTTTCCCCACTGCAGGGAGCTGCAAGAAAAGCACTCAGACTTCTCCACTTTATACCTTAAACAGGAGGAACTGAACTATACCGAAGTAAATGAAGCAGCTCTGGCTTTCCTCCTAAGGTTTACTTTCTTCGCTTGAGGGAGTCCCGGGCCCCAGGGAAAGGAGAACGAGAGAGATGTTCACTGGACATTTTTGGCAGCTCAGAAAACCTTCAGGCTGAGTTTGAGGTTTGAGCCGGCTGGTCCAGCCATGGCATAGGAACCCTGCGGGAAGGCTGAAACGTGCCCAGAGAAAGGATGAACGGCAGGCGCTGATGAGTGCCCAGGAAGTTCGCTAGGCCCCAGGCCCAGGAGAAAAGGTGATTTGCCTTCCCAGGAGCATTCTCAGGGATCGCTTGCTCTTGTGAGTTAGGCCTCTTTGTCCAGCATCGTTTCCAGCCAGGGCTCGGCTTAAAGACAAGTGATGGTTTGTTAGATGCCAACATGAAGGTGGGGGAGGGGGCTGGTGTGATTTTGAAAACAGACAGATTTCAGTATCCCAGGGGCGGCACAGCAGCAGGGCCTCTGGCAGAGCTCCGTGCTGAGGTTAGCACCCTTTCCCCAGAACACACCTGAACTTCAGCTGCTGCCTGCTGTGAGGTCATGGTGACTTGGGGCTTAGGGATTCTGGCACCTTCAGACTTTGGGGCTCTCATACGTGTGCTCTGCTGCCAGGGGCTCTGGTGGTTGTGCCTCACTTAAAGAGAACCTGACAGCGCATGGGCCACACCTGAGTCCCTGATAGCACAGTGGAGTCCCCAGCTCACTTTGTCTTTCTTTGCCTGATCCAGCCTCCCGTGACAAAAACATGCCTGGGAATCCCTCACTCTGGCTCAGGATCCTGGATCCTCAGATGACTCCAAGAAAGGCCTTCCTCTGTCCCAGCAGGACTCATTTGGTGGGCTCAGACATTCCATCACAGACTCCAGTTGCTTTGGCTGCTTCTGACCCTGCCTTTGGCTGAGACGCTGCTGGGTGTGTAAGGCTGCCTGCTCTGCCACCCCTTGAGCCCTGCTGGTTGTGAGCTCAGCTCCCTTCCTACCTAGTGTTTGGCAGGAAGTATGGGGTGGCGGCAGGCGGTTAGTAGTTTCTGAACAGCCAGCTCTGCTTTGATTCCAGACTTTGCTTTACTTCATTTCTGCTTCCTCTCTGTGACCCTCCACCTCCTGCAGAACAAAGGCTTGTGTTTTCCTGCTGGCTAATCTCTTGGAAACAGTGATGCAAGCTGGAGGCCCTGGGGCATTGGTGGATAAAGCTCTTAGGCCTGCTGCTCACGTCCAGACTCCCCACCTATCCCACTGAGGAGGGAGCAGCAAGGCTGCTGATGCTCTGCTCTCCTTGTCTCATCTGATGTTGGCGGGTTCCTGGTGCTGCTGGACCACAGGCAGAGGGGAAGCGTGAGCTGTCCAGGCAGGATTCTCGATGGGCCTGGAGGAAGAGAATGTGGCAGTTTGGCTGAGCAGCATAAGGGGGCCTGCATGTTGCTGAGAACCAGGCCCTCTGTCCCACAGAGAGGAGACAAAGGAGCCTGGTAGATGACCTGAGAGGTTCCAGGCCTGCCTTGTGCATGCAGAATCTTCAGTGCAGCCCCCAAGGGTGATGGCAGGGGCTGGCACAAGGACTTGCCTCCCAGGCACATGGAACCTTCCTGGGCAACACATTTTCCCCTTTTGCAAGCCATAACCATGGGACTTGCTGCTGCTTTGCCGGCCAGGAGACACCCCCCTCGCCAGCTTGTTCCTCTCGCCTGTGTCAGACAAACCGGCCGCAGAGCACCACTTCTGAGCCTTGGGTGAATGTGCACCATTACCTGAGGTATCGTCAGCATCGTCTGCAGCAGTGTCATCTGGTCGTGGCTGCTTCTCAGGGGGAACTCTGCCTGCTCAGAAACCAGCAACGCTGGTGAGACAAAGCTGAGTCCAACTCAGCCAAAGACTGGACCTGCAGCTGGACTGCAGGGGGATTTGGATCTGCAAATCTGGTTCTCCCTCTTACAGGCTGTGGAATTTGGGTCTGGGCTCAGTTTCCAAATCCCCCCAAAGCCAAGGGCTATTTGGGTCCCGACTGTGTCAAAATTTCTTTCCCCAGTTTGAACTTTAGAGTACAAAAAGTGGGGACCTGCATGGACACTTCTAAGCTTAATTACTAGCTTAGATCTGGTACGCTGCCACCAGCCAGAATTTAGTGTCTGGCACACTTTCTGTTCCCCCAGAACCTTCCCTGGGGAACACAGATCCAAACCCCTTGGGTCTTAAAACAAGGAGAAATTAACCATTCCCCCTCCTTTCCCCCCAGACTTTCCCATCCCTGGGTTGCCTTGAGAGGCTTCACACAGATCCAAACTCCTTGGATCTTAAAACAAGGAGGAATTAACCATCCCCCCTTCTTTCCCCCCACCAATCCCTGGTGAGTTCAGACCCAATCCCTTGGATCTTAAAACAAGGAAAAATCAATCAGGTTCTTAAAAAGAAAACTTTTAATTAAAGAAAGAAAAGGTAAAAATTATCTTTGTAAAATCAGGATGGAAAATGCTTTACAGGGTACTTAGATTTATATAGCCCAGAGGAAACCCCCTCTAGCCTCATGTTCAGAGTTACAGCAAACAGAGGTAAAAATCCTTCCAGCAAAAAGAAACATTTACAAGTTGAGAAAACAAAAATAAGACTAATCTGCCTTGCCTGGCTATTACTTACAAATTTGAAACATGAAAGACTGATTCAGAAAGATTTGGAGAGCCTGGGTGTACGTCTGGTCCAAAACAAAAAGCACAAGGACTTCCCTCCACCAAGATTTGAAAGTATCTTGTTCCCTATTGGTCCTCTGGTCAGGTGTCAGCCAGGTTTACTGAGCTGCTTAACCCTTTACAGGTAAAAGAGATATTAACCCTTGACTATCTGTTTATGACAGGCTGTTAGTCTGGGCACGTCTCTGCTGCACTGCAAAGGAGAGAGGCAGTCGGTTTGCAGTGTCAGCATTAGCTGTGCAGTCTCTGGCCATGAGACTGCCCAAACTGCCCTCCGGGCGGGAGCCAAACGGAGAGCCGGCCTGTCATTGTGCTGAGGCAGGGTCTGAGGTTGACTGACATGGCGGGAGAGATGGACTTGGACAGCAAAGTGATGAACTGCTCCCTTGGCGGGAGGTAAATCCGAATGGCCTCAGCACCCTGAGGCTGCCTGTCTCTTGCTGGACAATTTGTGTCAGTTCGTGTTAACGCCTGTGGCGCCTCTTCGTACTTGGGAAGGAAAGCTCAGCTTTAGTGCCCTGCACATGCTCAGGAGAGGAGAAAAGTCTCCACTCAGGGGGCAACAGCTGCACTGCCTTGTGGCCAGACCGTCTCACCCTGAGCTCCCCTCCCACATCTCAGCCCATCTCGGGGATAGGGAGGGAACGGGGCCGTTTCTCCTCTGGGCCAGCCCCGGCGTATTCCCAAATGCTCGGCTGCTCCACAACTTCAGTCACACTTGGATGTGAACCAAATGCAAACAGATGAGTGCTATGGCCCAGATCGAGGCCCCTCCACCCTAGGGCTCCGTGTGTCTCATTCACATGCCCCCAGCTCTCCCATGACTTCAGAGGAACGCCAGGCTGTTCAGAGCTGGGCCCTGAACCCCTGAAAGGCCCAAATTGCCCTAGCAATGCCCTTCCATGGAAACTGGCTGGTCAAAAAGTGCCCCAAAGCCCACAAGGGTTCTGCTGTCTTTGTCTCCCATGTGTGGAAATGGTGGGCCCTGGACCCGCCAGGCCCTGCCTCTCCTCCCAAGCGGCAGCTGCAATGACCCAGCCAGCTATGGTCCTGTAACAAGCTGTGTCTGGGGTCAGGCTCTGTCCCAGAGAGCTAGCACACCATTGCACCAGGGCTATAGAGTCATAGACTCATGGGACTGGAAGGGACCTCGAGCGGTCATCTAGTCCAGCTCCCTGAATGCAGGACTAAGTATTGTCTAGACTATCCCCGACTAGTGTTTGTGTAACCTGTTCTTAAAAACCTCCAGTGACGGAGATTCCACAACCTCCCTGGGCAATTTATTCCAGTGCTTAACCACCCTGACAGGAAGTTTTTCCTAATGTCCAACCTAAACCCCCCCTTTCTGCAATTTAAGCCCATTGCTTCTTGTCCTGTCCTCAGAAGTTAATGAAAACAATTTTTCTCCCTCCTCCTTGTAACAATCTTTTATGGACTTGAAAACTATGATCATGCCCCCTCTTAGTCTTCTCTTCTCCAGACTAAACAAACTCAATTTCTTCAATCTTCCCTCATAGGTCATGTTTTCTAGGCCTTAAATAGTTTTCGTTGCTCTTCTCTGGACTTTCCTCAATTTGTCCATGTCTTTCCTGAAATGTGGCACCCAGAACGGGACACAATACTCCAGCTGAGGCCTAATCAGCGCGGAGTAGACCGAAAGAATGAGATAACGCTTTTAAAATAAAACGTTTCTTATTTTCTACAGGATCTCCTACAATATAGATGATCTCTAGAGAAACCCAGATTTGATGTGCTCTGGCAGCCTCTCTGCTAAGTCTGCTTCCCTCGTGATGGATTGACTGCACGTCCTATGAGTACTTGCACTTTCTGCTTTGCTTATGGGAATAAGGAACAGACTAAGTGGTTTCCGTGGGATGTGTTTCAAAGATACTGTTTTCTGCTTTCACGCTTGCCATGCAAGAGCTCTGCAGTCTGTCCGCTAAAGAAATTCCATGGGAATCTGCAGCCATTACAGAGGACATATTTCCGAGGGTAGTCAAACTGTATCAGCTTTTCCATAAGCATCCTGTGCCAATTGCTCTTTAACTGGGTAGGGTTGTAGGTTTGGATGCTCAGTTTGGGTAAACACCCAAAGTTCTGGTTCTCTGCAAACTTATCTGCACCTCAGGCTGGGGATCTCAAGAGATGTCCAGCTGGGTCAGAGAAAATACCAGCCCAAGGACAAAGACCTTAGTACTTTTGTATCCAACCCCAGTAGGGCCATGAACATAAATATTCATAGATTATAAAGGCAAAAGGAAGCACTTGATCATTGTCTGACTGCCTGGATAACACAGGACAGAGAACATCTCTGGGTTAATTCCTGTCTGAAATAGAGCATAACTTAGAGAAAAACATCCAGTCTTGACTTCAAAATTGGCCGTGACAGAGAATCCACCACAAGCTTTGGTGAGTTGTTCCAAGGATTAATTTCCCTCAGTGTTGGGGGTTAGCCCAACTTTCTCAAGCCCCAGGACAACTCTAGAATTCACTTCAGTTTCAATTTTGGAAGGAGGATCAGGTGATTTGTTATTTTATCCAAACTGGTTCACCCAGCTGGAGTTAAACTTAATCGTTAGAAATACCGACAATATTTCTGTGTTCAGACTCCTGCCTGGCCCCCGAGCATTGGGGCATGTCGATGTGTGTAACCAAGTTAAAAGTATTTGGTCACTTTAAAAATTCCATAAATGCAAAAGACAATGTGATGGGTTGGGCCAGACTTTCCAAATAGCTTGACAACCAACCTGCTCCCAGACCCATGCCCTGAGCTCTTTTGAAATTCTGGATTTAGACTGTCATTTCTTCTGGGCAAGGCCTGTCTGCTTTGGTGCGCATGTGTGCATAGCATCTACCTAGCACAATGGGGCCTGATCCCTGACTGGGGAGCGTAGGCACTACTGCAATACAAATAAATAATGGCAATAAGCATATTTAGATGAGGATGGGGCAGGAAGGCCTGGTCCAGGGATGGGCACAGGGCTGTCAGGCAGTTCTGAATCTGCCCAGAAGCCTCCCTGTCTGTGCTCCAGCTGTCAGGGACAGCGGGTTTTCCTACCATATGGAATAATAACAATATCCTGAGAATGGCATGGAAAGTTGATGTGAAGAGTTAATTAAATCTGCTGAATTCTGCTGGCTGGTGGGAAGGTGGCTCATTTGCATCACAAGTGATTGGACTTGGCCGCTCATCACTCGCTACAGGCAGACACCATGGGCAGCAGAGCTATTTGTTATGGGAAGGTGAACGCAAAATGAATGACAGGATAACACTTGGGCTCCCTCCCTCTCAATGGCTTGGGGACTGGTGCTTCTCTCCTGATAAGGAATACATAGCAGATAATTACCTAGCCCACACCCAATTAGCCAGACAGCTCCCCCTTCAAAGCGTCACCTTTTTCTGGGGAGGCCAGGCAGGCATGGATCATATCACTCAGGAGTGTTCACCAGCAGGCCACGCCAAGAAACCCTGATTAGGCAAAGAATAACCTCGCGTTGCACTGGCAGATTGGGCTGGCCACTAAGAGCGCAGTAAATGAAGGGGAAGGGCCTCGCTCCTGATGAGATGCAGGAGCTTTAAGATGAATCTGTGCAGCAAACCCATCAGAAGAGCTGCTCTCCGTTTGCAGGTCCACAAGCAGCTCTGGGCAGCATGTGCTGCAGCATCCCTCAGGAGAACCTGGAGAAAAGTAACCACAGCCCTGGCCTGGCCTCTCTTTCCTTCTGTGCTCTCCATAGTGTGGGGAAAGCCCTGGAATTCAGAGCATTTGCAATCATTATCATGGACTGTTGTGCTTCCTTGTTTCCTGTGCCTGTGCATAAGCAGCACCCACCTTGTGGGTACATGCCACTTCGGGGCAAAAGCAACAAGGAGAATCAGGCGAGAAAATTAACGCAGGAAGAAGTGCCAAAACAGTGTTGCCAACTCTCATGATTTTTCCATGAATCACATGATAATTATTGTTTTCCTTAAAGCCCCAGCTCCTGGAGTCAGGTGGGTCTGGGAGGATTTCAGCTTCATGCTTAAAGGAAAAGTACGTTTCTCACCCTTGTGGCTGTGGAGAAAACTTCTGAATGTGACCCCAGTGCACTGTAAAGGCTCAAAAAGCAGAAAGAAAATAAACAGGGCCCACCTTATTGTCGTTACAGAATCTCGGGATATTAAAGCCAATCTCAGGGTTTTTGGTGAGCCTGACTCATGATTTTTGACTATTTGTGGTTGGCAATACGGCAGTGAAATCCAGCAATTCACTGCTGCCACTAGGGAACGCTGGATCTTCCCATCCAAGCACCAGCTCCTGGCTCTCTAAATGCTTAGCAGCTAAGCCTGCCCAAGCAGTGCCATGGTGGCTAATGCATCAACACCGGCGTGAGGCTGACTGCTGGACGTTCCCTCTGGGAAACAAGTTTCCTGAAGTCCAGAAGCATCCATCGTGGCTGTGTGCTGTACAGGGGGATGAGGAGCAGGCTGGGAATGTGCTGCTGCCACCAGGTATCTCTGCAATCCTGCAAGGCCAGTGGCATCTGTGGGGTGTCTTGGTTGAAGGCCAAGTATCCCATTGGGCTGAACTGGTGGTTCCTGATACCCTGGGGATGGGCAATCCTGGGGGGAGAGACGGTGTTAATCTCTGGTGGCTGCCTATTAAGTGATAAGAGACCTGTTCCTGCTACCAGCTGAGGGCGATTTCCTTTAGTCCAGTGGTTCTCAAACGTTTGTACCAGTGACCCTTTTCACACAGCAAGCCTCTGAATGTGACACCCCCCTTATCAATTAAAAACACTTTTTTTATATATATGTTTAACACCATTATAAATGCTGGAGGCAAAGCAGGGTTCGGGGTGGAGGCTGACAGCTCGCAATCCTCCATGTAATTGCCTCATGACCCCCTGAGGGGTCCCGACCCCAGTTTGAGAACCCCAGCTTTAGTCCAAGCTTTAGAGGCTAGTGCTTTGAAGCAGAGGCCCATTGGGCTAGTCTTGGCTCCCCTGGGGTGGGATGGCATTTGGGTGCGGTTTCCCTGGTGTATACAGACAATGGGTTCATTGCAAACATCTCTACAGCAGGGGCTGCCGTGTAGCCAGCCCTACCAGAGCCCTGGGAATGAGAGGCACTGAGGGGAAAGATGTGGAGTTGGACATCAGCCAAAGAAAATCACCTCAGGAGCCAGTTTTTCAGCTGATGTTTAATATTTGCCACAGGCCCTTCGGCTGCCCGTCCAGCAGTGGCAGGTGGTGTGGAAGTGCTCTGTGAATACAAATGGAGACTGCGTTCACTGGCTGCGACCTCGCCTGTCACTGGAGCAACTAAACAGATTCCTTCCTTGTGAGCCAGAAAGACACGGGCAGCCTCCTGACTGGGAGTGCAGTGAAATCTGGAAAGGAGCCTCCCTGGGCTCTGACAGGGGACAGCCTGGCCACTGCAGCAGGGTTGGCCATGGTGTTCACTAGCCCTCTCTCTTTCCCTAAACACGTCTCCAGCAGCCACTCCCACTGCCTGCTCACCTGGCTTTCCCGAGCATAGAAGCTGAGTCTGCCCCCTGCCATCTCTACAGCCTCAGTGCTTGAGCTCTCCAGGACCTACGGAGTCTGCTGGGGGGCTAGACAGTGAAATGATAAAAGCCAAGGAAATCGTAATGAGGGGTGTCTCTTCCTCTGTGCAGCACCAGGCACAATGGGGGCCCAGTCTCAATCAGGACTGGTAGGTGCTACCATAATACAAATCATAAAGAGTAGCAAAAACACGGTTAGAAAGACTCTTCCACTGCAGGCAGGATACTTCATAACTGACCACTTGGGCATTTCATAAACCTTTCTCTGACACGACATTACGGGAGATGGGAGCAGAGAGACCCCTGCTCTGATCCAGCCTAGCAATTCTCATGCCCTCCGTGTACCTAGACAAAAACCTCCAGAAGGAACTGGCCTAACTGATACTTGGTGCAAACCCCTGGAATCTCATGAGCTACAGCTTAGAGCACCGCGTGTTAGTGAGCTGCGTGTCTCTGGCAAATGAAAGGGAGCATCACGGCTGGATCTTGCATCTCACTGTAATGCCCACATGACACCCAGCTTCCCTTCTTCCCCTCCCTGCCTTCTTGGGGAGACTGACTGAGGACCGAAGATGTTTGAACGTAGCAGGGGAAGAGTCCACAGGCTCAGAGGGGAGGGTTCTGTTTATGAAGCCCCCTGGCTAGGGGCTGGTGTGCTGCCATCTGCCAGAATAAACATGTTAATTATCAGCATTAATTTTCAGGCCGTGAAGTCATCAGCATTTGTATTTATTAATTTGTATAAATGGAACAAGCTTTCCAGAGCATTGCTGCAGACAGCAAATTCCATCAAAGCCCTTCTTGAGAGGGCTGTTTGCATACATACATTTCCATTAATTACAATGGGCTGATTGATTAAATGAAGTAAAATGAATTAAGTGACAGTTGTAGGAATCAGCTGGGGTCAGAATAAATGCTGCACATGGAAAAGATGAGTGATTCACTCCGGTACTCAAGACCTGCCTCTGAATAGTGGTGCCACCTCATCTGTTAGGAAGGGTTTTTGAGCACTTCGTAGGAACAGTGTGTAGATACAGAGAAATACAAATTAGACAGAAATGGCTCATTGAAAACATGAAGCAGCCAAATTCCAGAAGCTGCTTTGCTCCTCCTGTGGGCATGAATGGCTCATTCTCTCCTCTCCAGATGGACATGCTCAGCTGGGCTTTTCTTGTCTTACCTAAGTCGTTCATTGCTCAGGAAAGTGAGGAATTAAAGGCATGGCTAGTGCAGGGAATAGTGCCCACAACTGTTCTGCGGGTTTCCCAGGTACAGCTCTTCCTGTCTGCAGGACCCCTTCTGTTCCATCACAACTCTGCTGATGCATCACAGTCCCACCCACAACACCCCCTGTCCGTGCCATGTGTGTTCTGCCATTCATTTTGTACTGGTCTGTGTTGACAACATACCAGAGTGATTTCCCCGTAAAGGAGCCAGGTGCCTGAGGATGTGTTGGCTGGAGGTGGCTATGAAGTTTCCACAGATGTCTGTGCAGACTGCATGCACGGATGGAGAGGCGAAGGCATTGGGACTTTGCTCTGATGCCAGCGGCACCAATGCACAAAATCCAAAATTTGCCTCAGCTTGAGAAGGGTAAGCCGCATCCGTACGTATCGCAGCTTTCTGTGTCTACCCTTGGGGTATACACTAGTGGCTGAAATAGGGACTAATTCTCAGTGTGGAAGAGGCCTAAGAAATGCAATGCTACTAATCTCTGCCCTCCAGCCATGTTCCTAATGCCTGTCTGGTGTGCAAGTGCACCACTCCACAGGATGGAACCAGACGTGTCCAGCTCAGTAGGGTTGCCAACTTTCTAACTGCATAAAACTGAACACTCTCCCCTAGCCCCTGCCCTGAGGCCTCACCCTCTGCCCCACCCCTTCCCTGAGGCCTTGCCTCCACTCACTATATTCCCCCTCCCTCGGATGCTCGCTGTCCCCCACCCTCACTCACTTTCACTTGGCTGAGGCAAGGGGTTGGGGTGCAGGAGGGGGTGAGGGCTCTAACTGGGTGTGTGGGCTCTGGGGTAGGGCTGGGGATGAGGAGTTTGGGGTACAGGAGGGTGCTCCAGGCTGGGGAGTGGGGCTGAGCAATTCAGAGTGTGGGAGGGGGCTGCAGGTTGAGGCAGGGGGTTGGGGTGCAGGAGGGGGTATGGACTCTGCACTGGGAAGCAGGCTCTGGGGTGGGGCCGAGGATGAGGAGGTTGGAGTGCAGGAGGGGGCTCCAGGTTTGGGAGGGGCTCAGGGTTGGGGCCCGGGCTTACCTTGGGCAGCTCCTGGTCAGCGGGGCTGACCGTAGCCAATGGGAGTGCAGAGCTGGTGCTCAGAGGGGGAGCAGAGCATGGAGCCCCATGGCCCCCCCGCCTAGGAGCCAGCCCTGCTGGCTGCTTCCAGGGTGCAGCGCGGTGCCAGGACAGGTAGGGACTAGCCTACCTTAGCCCTTCAGCACTGCCGACTGGACTTTTAACGGCCTGGTCAGCGGTGCTAACTGGAGCCGCCAGGGTCCCTTTTTGACCAGGCGTTCCAGTCGAAAACTGGAATCTGGGCAACCGAACAGCTGAGTGGCAAAGACCCAGTACTGGTGTCCTCTGATGGAGAGTATCCTTTAGTTCAGAGGGTAAGGGCCTGTGTTTTTGGAGCAGGTCTTTGATCTTTTGCTGTGACGTTCTGAATGGCCACAGCACACAGTGTAAAGACAAATATGAAATCAGAGGTGACCATGGGCTTGTTACAGAACCAAGTCCTGCCACTATTCCATTGAGCCACTGTATCCGTGGAGCTTGTCATGTACTGATCAATATCCATGGTGTTCTGCTGGATAGAATATCTGAATGGTTTAAGTGTGTATGTGCGCATGACTGCTGCTCTCCAGGGACTGCAGCGCATAGGTGATATGAGCCCAAATGCTGCCACCCATAGCAGGTTCTCCCTTCACTCAAGTGAGAGGGGCCCGTGCGTCGGGGGTGGAGCCGGAACACTAAACCCACTTGCAAATGGGCAGTCTATGAGTCTGTGGTTGAAAGAAGACTACATGGGCCTAGAATCATTCCCAGCCCCTGCCCCTTTCATTCAGCTGGAGTGGGTGAGCCGGCAGTAATGCCAGGGCTTGGTTTTGAGTAACGTTCAAGTTTTTCACTGGACCGCCTTGCATTGCCCAGTGACACTGCAAAGTGATGAAATCCCCGATGGAAGGGACATGGTTAATTGTTTTCTGTCTTTTATATTACATTTTCTTAAGACCAGAGTGAAATATTTAGCAGTCTCCACAATGGCATGCCAGCATCAGCGACAAAACTGATTCATCACTTTCTCACTCCATCCTTCACTACAGGGCAAAAAATCATTGGTTGGGATACAAGCCCTGTCTACAGTCTCCTCATGGCACACTTCTGGGCTTGGAGGAGATTTCAGAGCAATGCTCACTTGAAAGAAGGTGATGCCAACAAACTGGCAGGCAAGTTAATGTTCCCTTTTGTTGCAAGCCTGGATCATCCTGGAGTTTCTACGCCTGGATAGTGTCACAGGGCAGAGGCCCCTGTCCCACTCTCCCACCCGGCTCACGGCTGGACATTTTGATCATACAGGGTAAGACAGGCACAACCTGAGGTGCATGTTAATATGGTGAAAGGATAATGTATCCTTAACTGAAATTACAGCTAGTACCAGTTCAGGGGGAGATGCTGGTCACTGGCATGCAGGTGACTCAGGAGAAGTGGCTTCCACATCCTGCTCGGTAAACTCTCAGATGACATTACAGGCCTGGGTGCCACCCTTTGCCTTCACCCACTGCACTCCTTTGAGTCACATCACTCAGGCACCATCCCATTCTGCTGCCTTCCCCAAAGTATTGACAAGTACCTGTTCCTCCTGCATTTCTGTAGCACAGAACTGATGCCCTCTGTCCCCCAGGAGTGCTGCTGCAGGGGGCTGGGAACAGCACAGCGGGAGAGCCAGGTACCTCTTGATAGGTGCGTTACTTTACCCACGTGTGGGGATTGTATGTTGGGTGACCAGATGTCCCAATTGTATAGGGACAGTCCCAATATTTGGGGCTTTGTCTTATAGTATATATATAGTCTAGACAGTATTTGGCCCTGCCATGAGGACAGGGGACTGGACTCGATGATCTCTTGAGGTCCCTTCCAGCCCTACAATCTATGAATCTATATAGCAGCTTATTACCCCCCCAACCTCTGTCCAGACTTTTCACACTTGCTATCTGGTCACTCTAGTTATACAAGAGACTTGCCTTCAGGAGTTGCAGCCGGTTTACATTCTAGCATATCACCAGCCTCCAGAGCCTCCTTAAACTCCATCAGTCTGGTACCATTTTGCCTTCACTCTGTCTGACTCTTCTCACCCTGGCTTGATAGTATGCCCCACATGTTGCTTAAGGACTTGCCAACGCACAGCTGAGCCGAGAACAAACTGTCATTGCCTGCAAAGGCCTGAGAAAGGAGCTGCCATGCCTGATGAGTGCACTGCATCCGTAACAGCTGGGTTAGGCTGGGACAGGCAGATGAGATGCTGAGCTCTGAGCACACATGACATTTCCCCCCATGGTCCTAGCACCCTCATCCGTAACTGGTTGTGTCAGGGCTGGTTTACATTCAGGCTTGAGAGAAATTGTGCCATGATCTGTCCTTGCTCCACTGAATCCATGCACCTTGAGCCAGGGAGATAAATGTTGCTGAATCCTGGGAGCATGGTCAGTGGTGGAGGAATATTTCAGCACATCGGACCGGCTCTGCTGCTGTGCTCTTGCTGCTGTGCAAAGGCTCATGTCCCCAGGCCCTCTCGCTCAGAGGAGACCATGCTAGCAGCTGAAGCAGACTGATAAGAAGCTGAGCATGGTGGAAGCCTGTCTGTCCCCACTGGCTCTTTTCATAGCCCCGCTTCTCTTTCGCATTCTCCATCCCGTTCTCTGACCTGTTTTCCATCTGATTTCCAATTCCTTTCACTTCTGCCTGCTTCCTGCATCTTCAGGCCTGAGCTGCATGCAGCAGTAAGCGGTGGCACGGACCGCCCTGCCCTGACACATCCAGTGCACCCTCAGGGAACGACTTGCTCCAACCCACAGCATCCAGTGCAGCCACCAACATGCTTTGTATCAGGCTTAGTTTACATGGGCTTTCCCCTGGTACCCAGGGGGCTTTGCACAGTTGTGCAGATTGCAAGTGTGCAAGGCTGGTGATGTTTTTATCACCATTGCTCCGAGTGAGCTGACAGTGGTAAGGCAGGAAATCTAGGCACAGGGTGGATGAGGGGAAAATGCAAACTATTCTGCCATGATGCTGCAGCCCAGTAAATAAATGTAGCCATTTTCTTTGAGTTAATGGAATTGTGCTGCTGGCACCTTCAGACACCCGCTGCCCGTAAGAGGAGGCAGATGCCTTTGAAAAATCTCTCCTTGGTTGTGTTCATTTACTCCCCGCTTCCCTGTGATAGTTTCCAGAAGAGCCATTTGCAGATAAAAAGTGAGCAGCTGGTTTGTTTCATTATGCAAACAAGGGCAAAGGCAGTAACTCTTCCAGGTTCTGCTCTTCTGGGTCTGGCCCTTAGGGGTGTTTTTCTGTTCCTCTCTAATTCCTGATCCTACAGCTCAGCCAGCTTCTGCCCTTAGACTGCCCCTCTGCTAAGAGAGCAGGTGCCCTGGCCATTGACTTTCACCCAAATGCCCTGGAGAGTCGGGACTGGCAGTGGGAGATAGAGGAGGAAGGAGGTGCTCACTCGCGGCCAGGCTTGAGCTATAGGACATGGATGGAATGCGCAGAGCTGGGAAGGGTCATTCCTCCTCCCACCGCTCTGGATCGGCGATCGCAGTCCCCACACACCCACCCACACTGTGACAGAATCGTTTCTCTGCAGCTCGGCCTGGGGCTACGGAGGTCTTTGCCCCAGCCAGACTGGCTTTCACTGTAGGCAATGCTCCAGCAAGAGCCAACAGGATGGAGGAAGGAGAGAATTATTGCTGAGCTGAATACGGAGCTGAGCTTCCCTGGAAGAAGACAAGGAGCAGAACTGCCATTGCAGCCAAGCACTTGGTGCTCGGATCCTGGGGGAATAGTCTGGAGACAACGTGAGCAAAGGCTCTGCTGCTCAGTGGGGAGGGCCCATGGAGCCACATCCGCATGGCGGGTGCTGTAAGGTCTCTGGCCTCTGTCTGGGCTGTCGTATCATCAGTTACACACAATCCATCCGGCCCATGAGCTGTTGTCAGCACAGGTCTTTGGTTCCCCTCCCCACCTGTGCAGAGCCCCCCTCCTCTGTGGCCAGAGGAGCCTGGAACCAGTCCAGCTCTCTGAGGGAGAGGAGGATGCAGGGAGGGGAGGGTATTAGCCGTGGCCAGTGCCAGGCGGTGTTCTGACTAGGAACGGAGCAATAGAGGGCTGAGGGGAAGGCCCAGCAGATAAGTTAGGTGCCAAGGTGCCAGGAGCACTCTCTGAGAAGCTATGGGCACATTTGTCTCTCACCAAATTCTCTTTCCTTACCCAGTGCCCCTCACCATCAGGGCCGGCTTTAGGCCTATTCCACCAATCCCCCGAATCGGGCCCCGCACCTAAGAGAGCCCCGCGCCCAGTGAGAATCCCTTCCCTGGCTAGAGGCGCCTTTTTAATTTTTACTCACCTGGTGGCGCTCCGGGTCTTCAGCGGCACTTCAGCAGCGGGTCCTTCGCTCGCTCCGGGTCTTCGGCGGCACTTGGGCAGCGGGTCCTTCGCTCGCTCCGGGTCTTCGGCGGCACTTGGGCAGCGGGTCCTTCGCTCGCTCCGGGTCTTCGGCGACACTTGGGCAGCGGGTCCTTCGCTCGCTCCAGGTCTTCGGCGGCACTTGGGCAGCGGGTCCTTCGCTCGCTCCGGGTCTTCGGCAGCACTTCGGCAGCGGGTCCTTCGCTCGCTCCAGGTCTTCGGCGGCACTTGGGCAGCGGGTCCTTCGCTCGCTCCGGGTCTTCGGCGGCACTTGGGCAGCGGGTCCTTCGCTCGCTCCGGGTCTTCAGCGACACTTGGGCAGCGGGTCCTTCGCTCGCTCCGGGTCTTCGGCGACACTTGGGCAGCGGGTCCTTCGCTCGCTCCGGGTCTTCGGCGACACTTGGGCAGCGGATCCTTCGCTCGCTCCGGGTCTTCGGCGACACTTGGGCAGCGGGTCCTTCGCTCGCTCCGGGTCTTCGGCAGCACTTCGGCGGCGGGTCCTTCACTCGCTCCGGGTCTTCGGTGGCGGGTTCTTCAGTGTTGCTGAAGGCCTGGAGCAAGTGAAGGAATCCGCCGAAGTGCCGCCGAAGACGCAGAGCACCGCCTGGTGAGTACAAGCCCCACCTGTTTTTTTTACGTTGTTTTTTCTTAAAGTCATCCCTGCCGGGGCCCCGTCAAAACTGTTCAAATTGGGCCCCGCACTTCCTAGAGCTGGCCCTGCTCACCATGGTATCTGGACACTTCCTAGATACACTAAGCAACATACCACAAGTACCTCCTGCCCCTTCTCTCCTCCTCACCCTCCCTGCTTCCCAGTCAGCACCAACCCCGTCCTGGCTCTGCCTGGCGCTCTGCCCACTCCTTCCCCTGACACAGCCACCACTCATCGGGGTTGCCCCTGCTCCTGAATTTGCACAGGTGCTGCAAGGGGCACAGGCCCTACTCAGAGAGTGAGTTGGTTCCCACTGCAAATGCCTCAGGCGGGTACTTCTGGATATTAATAGGGATGATAATTATAGCTATTTACATGGAGCTGATGGTGCTAACATTTTTCGCAAGCTTGTATGTAAGGGTCACAATGCCCACCACGGAAATGCAGCCACTTCTGAGGTGAAACCAGGCATCTTTTTACAGCACACAGGAACACTGCACAATGGCCACAAAGAGGGAACCGATTAAAACCACCATCTCCAGTTGAAACTCCAAAATGAATAAAAGTGAGGTCAGCAGAGTGCAGTAACCTGAGTTAAAAACAGTAGGGACGTGGGGATCAACACCCCAGTGGCTCTAACAATCTCCATATCATCCGAATGAAAGCAGCTCCAGCAGAACATGGCCCCTAACATTATGCTGTGATCCTGGTCATGGCTGGTCAGAGGGAAGAGTGCCACCCGTTACCAAGTCGAGAACACCACTTCCAGCGCTAAGCATTCACTGGAGGGCAGGACTGGCCCAGACTGGCGCGGGAGAGACTTTGGGATCCTGCACAAGGTAATGGTCCCTATTTTCCCCTTCGCTCATTTAGATGAGAAAGAATGGGATTGGTCCTGCTCTGAGCTGTACTATTGGGTGTCTGGGAAGTGGGCGAGCGATGCTCTGAGCTGTATCTATTGGGTGTCTGGGAAGTGGGCGGGTGATGCTCTGAGCTGTAGCGGGGTGGTTATGCGCTCCTGCCCTTTGCAGCTTAAAACAGCCCAGGAGGGGGCTGTAGCTGGAGCCAGAAGCCTGGGCTGATGGTGGGAGTGGCTGCAGCTGGGGGCCATGCCCCAAACTGAGCAATAAGGCTGTATAAGAAGGCCAGGGGAGCAAGAAGCAAAGAAGGTCTTCCTCTGGCTGTAGAGGGAGAAGGGCCTGGCCGCTGGGAACTAGACAAGGTACCTAGTGTGGAGCAGGGCTTGGGAAAGGCAATGGAGCTGGGGAGCTCCTGCCTGGAAAGCCCCAGGCTGCAGCCTAGGATTAGGCCAAGAGGTACTGGGGTTGGAGGGTGCAACCCAGGGGTAGGCCAAGGCAGCAGGTCCAAACCCCTTTGCTGATGATAAGTGGCTGATACTGCAGTCTGCCCCAGGGCATGGGGCTAGACAATGACTGGCAGTAGCCAATACTGAAGCAAAGTGGGGATAGAGGGTGGGGGTTTCCTAGGGAGGGGAAACCCTAAGGAAAATGGGTTGCTGCCAGGGGACAGAACCCCATATAAAAGGGCACCGGGTCCAGGGAGTGACACGGGGGCCAGCTGGGACAGGTGGATTACTGGCCTGCAGAGGGCGCTCCGAGCTGGAATATTGAGCTAATTCCCAAAGTGACCAGCAGGAGGCGCCGCGGGGGTGAGGCCACCTGGTTACAGAGCAGAGGTTGGACTAGATACCTCCTGAGGTCCCTTCCAACCCTGATATTCTATGAACAGTGATAGTCACTGAGAGCCCGGGGCACTTTCCAGTTCCAAACAGTCTTGGCTCTTCCAGAGATTTGTTCCCACCCCTGTAATCTGTTCCATCCTCTTGTTGCACCTAGTCTTCCGTTAGCTCCTGTAAGCTCTTTGGGACAAGTCTTTTCCTATGTGTCTATGCAGCACCTTCCACAGCATGCTGACTCCAGTCCTAACTGGAGCCTGGGGAGGCCATTGTTAGTGAGAATGAGAAATTCACCCTGAGAGTTCAGTCAAATTGGAGACAAGATCTGTTCTTCTCAGACAGAGGATACAAGAAAGACAAAATAATATTCTCTTAATTTGCAGACAATCCTGGCAAAACCAAAGATAAAACGTGTGGAAAAACTGGGGAGAGGTCATTTACCAATGCTGAGAACATTTTAGCCACAGTTCTAATTAGTGCCTAGAAGCTATTAGAATCCACTGGGGAGTTTTTGCATATTTCCTAGCACCTGATTGTTGAGATTTTATTAAAATTCCTTCTTTAATTCACATGGTTAATTGGCTCTGGTCCCAAAAAGCCAGGTGGTTTCCTAAATATTTACTTGGCCCTCTGATCGCTTCCTTCCCACCACCTCCCTGTCTGTTTTGAGGCTGCAGTATCCGATGTCAGGTCAGGAGTCTTCTGTTCAAACAGTAAAAAGACTGCAGCAACGTGTGTGCTAGGAATGTGAACTCAGCACCAGGAAATCAGCTAAATGGATGAAACTCTGGAGTTCACATAACACACAGCAAAATGCCGTATTTTCACCGAATCCTCCACTAAAATAACAACGATTCTGCTTTGTCATCCATCCTAGAATCAAAGAAGCCAGGGATGGGAAAGACCTGTTAGGTCATCCAGCTCATCCCTCTGCAAGAGAGGGTTGCTCCCAATAGCCTATTTAATATACTTTGGCTGGAGTGGGCAGAGGCGGATCATGGTTTTGTGGGGCCCTGGGGCAGAGCAAGGGGGGCTCCTCCCCACCCTTTCTGCCTGCAGTCCCCACCCCTTCCCCACTCCCTGGCACCACTGCAGGGGAAATGGGGTTGGGGCACGAGGGCTTCCCCCACCTGCCCAATGCTCCTGCCAGGGAGCGGGGTTGGGGTGCAGAGGCTTCCCCCACTTCCCAGCAGAAGTGCCGGGCAGGTGGAGCGGGGTCTGGGTGTGGGGGCACCCATTTTTCCAGGGCCTCCTATTGGCTGGGGCCTCTGGGCATGGGCCCCAGTGGCTAATCCGCCACTGGGAGTGGGCTGTAGAACGTGTTGGTACTTTGGCTTCTGCCTCTCCATCCCACATGCGTCGGAAGTGGACAAATTCACATCCAGCTTTTTACAATGTACAGCCATGTAATAGATCCAGTAATATTCTGTAAGTCATTTTCTGTATCTTTCATTGCTTGCCTGACCTGATCCAATACTTTAAACAGACGTGAGTTCATTGTGGGTAACTGGAACAGAGCCCTAGAGTTGGGTAGATGAGAAGGGGGGGAACTGAGGCTCAGACAGAGACCAGGAACCTGAGGTCAAGGCCCAAAGTGTGGACGTGCCAGAGGGCTGTAATATCAGATAGTCCCCTGTGAATGATGGGATGCTGGACTGAGTCTTCAGACCATCCCTAGAAGAGCTGAGCCCCGACAGAGACAGAGGGAAATCAAGCCAGAGACCTAAACAACCTGGCAGGTTCATCCTCTCTCTTCTCACCTCAGATTTTCAGGGCTGTGAATGTTATACCTGTGAAGCTAAATACCTGCTCTCCAGCCCCTGCACATATCCAGGCGGGGGGTGAGGGGATGGGACTTTAATTTCCTCACACTGGCTTGGCCTATTTACCAGGTAGGTTCCTACCCCTGCCTCCCTCATTCAGAAGAAATCGTCTGTTTTGTGGTTCTGCTTCTGGAGTAGAACATCTTCACCAGAATGGGGCAAAAGCTCTGCCTGGAAGGGTTTGAGTTCCATTCGCTCAGCTTCCTTTCCCTGCCCCGGCCCCGCACAGGACTGATTGGAAATGGAAAGTGTGAGATCAGTGCTTAGCATTGCTTGTCTATTACGAAAGCGACAGAGTAATGGAATGGGGAGAGCTACCGCACAAGAGCACCCTGTGTCTAAGCAAGGAAAGCAGATAACTAAGGGCTCCGTAGGACTGGTAAAATACAACTCCAGGACGTGGGGGCTCTCATGCAGGGGGTTGCAGAAAGGTCTCAAGCCTGGACCCCTCTCATGGCTACAGATTAAATGCTACGTCCACAAACACCCCAGCACACTCTTACAAATAACCAGAGTGAAGGATGTTTATTCCAGCCACTGCCTTGGCTTCTCCCCATGTCCCCTCCCTGCCTTCTTCTGTCTCCAGCAGCTAGGAGGCTGTGGAACTGGCAGGTTATAATATTTCTCTGGGCATTCTGCCAAGTCAGAAAGGAAAGTCCACAGTTTGGAACGAGATCCCTAACAAATGAACAAACAGTTCCCCTCTCCTGGAGCCAGCGGCATCACTAAGCCCTAGAAACTGCAGGGTGGATGCGTTTCCATGATG
Organism: Gopherus flavomarginatus; assembly: GCF_025201925.1. Lineage (NCBI taxonomy): Eukaryota > Metazoa > Chordata > Testudines > Testudinidae > Gopherus > Gopherus flavomarginatus. The sequence continues at coordinate 15,228,468 of NC_066641.1, read as the reverse complement.
CACTCCACACCTGGCACATGAGCATTCTCTGGAGCAGAGACTGACAGCAAAGCAAGAGGATGTGCTGAGAAACAGTGGGATCTAATCAAGAGGACTCCAGCAGAGCTGGGAAATTGAAAGCCCTCCTTGGTAGGGCACCCTGGGTGTGAACTCTTCTGGGGATAATTCGCCTGAGATCTGCAGCAATACTTGAACATGAGGCAGTCCCCCGTGTGCGGGACTGCGAGGCTGAAGAGCTGTCGTAGCAGGACAGGTTAGCGTTGTCCGGCTGCACTGGAGCTTTTCCTGTGGAATCCCCCTGTGGCCTGGAATACATCTCGCTGGGGAGGTGCACACAGCGCCCTAACAAGCACCTGGAAATGTAAAGGTTCCTAAAATGCTCCTCTAACCACTCGATTGTGGATGGACGTTCCACATGTGCCTGGCTGGAGCAACGCAGCGGTGGTGCTGCCTGCTAGGCGTTCTAAGCCCAGGGGATTTGCTGCCAAACGTACCAGCTATGTCAAGATAGACTGCACCTGCTCTTCTGCCTGTGACCTATTCCAAATAGGTGCAGGCAGAAGGTTTGCATGGTGATGAATGTACCAGCTGTGCCCAGGTAGATCACCCCTGATCCTAAACAGACCCTTCAGAATGAGAGCAAGGTTGGTTTGTGGGTCAGATGTTGGGCTGGGACTCTGGAGATTCTATCAGATTCTTATGTCACCCTCCTCACTGCAGTCTTTGATGGGATTGCCTCTCACTGGCATCTGTCAGGTGTGAGTCTTTCCTTCTCCTTCCTCTTCCCAGGAAGAAACTGTCTGGGGCTGTGTTTTTAAACGCATTCTGTCTCCTGTGAGGCGTGATTACATTAGAAAAGGCAAGTCAGAGAAATGTGCCTCACACCAAGAGCAGAAGGGTCTGAGGTTTGCAATGGTTCATGTTCCTTCCACAGTCTCACACCAGCCACCGAGAAAGCTCCATCTCCGGCAAAGACCAGGCTTTACTCCTGAAGTGGGCAGCTCAGTTTTCCAGTCTTCAGAAGATCTGGGTTCTGTCTCTGGCAATGCCACAGACTGCATGTGTGACCCTGGGTACATCACCTAAACTCTCTCTGCCTCCATGCCTATCTGTAATGAGGTGAGAATGACACTTCCTTACCCCCAGGAGGGCATGAGGATACATGAATTCCTGTTTGTGAGGCACTCAGGTCTGAAGGTGACAGGGGTCACAGAAATAAAGTCAGTAATTTGAGTATGTCCAGATAGATCCAGGCTGTCACACTGCAAAATGTACCAGGTGCATTTCACACCTTATGATTTCCATAGCCTTTAGCCATCTCCTCATTCCAGCACCTCCTTGCTCGAGTGCTCCAGCATTATTCATTATGGCACTCATATAGCTAATGCTGACCACTGATGCAGAGGAGTATATGCCAGCTTAATGAGGTCAGATCCGTCCATTAATTATCTCCCAACAGGCTTTAAGGTTGAATATAAAAACTGATTATTTTAATTTCCTTACAACCCACTTGGCTGAAGGAGGTTCCTCCTGTTAGACACTTAATGAGTTAAGCCACTTCTGACAGCAGTTACACAGCAGCTCATACTTATGTTCCTTCTTCAGACAAAGACCAAGGTCAATACAGTAATTAAACCTTATCAGGGAGCCCATATGAGAGGGAGCCAGGGAGAGGGCTGCTCTCACTTATTCTGTAGATGCATTTCCACTCAGACACCTTATTGATGTGTATTACGCTGAGAAATTGCTGAACAGTCTGTTCTGTTATGAACTAAAGAGATAATGCAAACAAATCACAGGGAAATAATTCAGAGAGTCCACACTCTATGATTCTTGCACTTTGACTGCTGCTAATTCTTTGCTGTGTTAATGAACTGGGAAGAAATATTCTCCCTTAGAGTCGCTAACACGTTTCCAAAAGCGTGCAGTGCAGTGCAGTGCAGAAAGGTTACTTTGTGCTGTGCTGATTAGCTTGCACTTGTTCTGCATTACATCATCATCTAGCGGCAGCAGGTGGCTCCTCTATGCAGATACATCTGAACTGTAGATGTCTGCCCTCGGATCCAGGGGAGCCAAAGGACACCATTCTGTAGTGGCTGATGGAACGGATTAGATGTGACCTTACAGAGGACAGATTTGCATTTACACTATGGCCCCTTTTCTGAGTAATGGTGCTTTAGAATCAGTGTGAATGTAATTTAATGCCAGAGCACTGTAAACAGGCCTTAGTGTACATGAGAATCAAGCCCTAGGTCTTTTCCATCTCTGATTCGTGTGATCCTCTGATTAGATAGATACACTGACCACTGATATATTAACATGTTATACTGAGAATGGGATAAATTCCATATTAAGGTACCAAGCTAGCGCCAAGTGTCTGCAGAGTCTGATGTAATGACGGCAGGAAATTATGCAATAAATTATGCCCCAGTCCACCTGGCAGCGGTACCCAAAGCAGAACTTTGGTGTACAGAGAAATGTCTGCTTTGGATTCTGCACAGCTGGCCTTTCTCTGAGACCAGCTCTTTTGCTGCACTGAAATGGCATTGTGAAATTATGTCATTGTAGGAAATGTTTCAGAGGTTAGCTGTAATTCGGTATAAGATTCTTGTTAAAATTCTTCAGAAACACTGGTGTGAGTCTGTGTAGAAGGGGACACAAACAGAGAACAGGATGATTTCTTCTCACTTTAAAGAACTTCCCCACCTCCCATACTTTGGAGTCAAATGTTTTCAGTTTTACCGGGTATTGTTATTGTAACTAACATATTTCTTTCTGAGAAAAGAATATGTCATTGCTTTTGTAACTAATTATTAATGTATTAATTTCCAGACTGTGTCCAGGACAAACTGACGTTCCAGGAGCCTGGATGGCTGAACTGAAGGTGAGGAGGTAAGAATCACAATGAAAAGTTAGTGACAAACAGAAAAGTTAGTGACAAACTTTTCTGAGTGGTCCAAGGAAAGTAAACCAACTTCTTTTGGCTTCCCAGGCATTCTAGGATTATGAATTTCTCCTATTCGTTTCAGTTTTTGTTGCTGCCTCAGTAGCAAAAAGTTGTCAGCAAGGATGTGCCCATCTCCAGGGCTGTGTCTCCACTACCCATTTCCCCTTCTGTTGCGGGTGGTGCCTCATCTACACTACATCTCCTAACAATGGAGCTGCACTGGGATTAGCAGGGTCCAGAATGGCAACTGAAAATGTTAGGGGTGGGAGGGGAAGGCCTAGGAAATATAGTGATGTGTTTCTGCAGAGCCAGCAGGAGGAGCTCTCACATTGGTTTTGCTGGGCTGGTAACGTAGTGGGTGTGGCTGCTGCTTTGAGCTCAGTTTCTCAGCAGAAGAGTAGGGGTTCCAAATAGGGTGACCAGACTACAAATGTGAAAAATTGGGACAGGGGTAGGGGGTAATAGGAGCCTATATAAGAAAAAGACCCACAAATCAGGACTGTCCCTATAAAATCGGGACATCTGGTCACTCTAGTTCCAAAACACTGCAGCTAGAGCGTGGAGGTCTTGCCCCGCTAAACAGACCATGTTCACTGTGGGCCAATTCACAAGCTCAAGATGCTTCAGGGGCTGCTGAGCCTTCCCCGCACCTGCCTGCTAAGCATCCTGTGGCTGTTAAAAACTGCAGGAAACTTTTCTAAGCACAATCACACCTTGTATTGAGGTTCTGTTTGCAAAGGGTTAATGGATTGTTAAGATATGTTGTAAGCAGCCCCTTGCCAGCACTTCTGTGTGTCACACTCTTCTTGCAAATAGCTCCACTGTCGTGTCCACCCTCCCTTTCCTCACCACAGATTGAAAGACACTAATGGAAAATATTCATTGCTCCACATGGGATGTTATTGATTGCACAGTGGCTGCTGAAATGGCACATGCAAACTCTCTCTGCAGGTATTCAGCTCACTGATGAATAATATGCATATCTGTGCGTGTCTTGGGATGGCAGCTGGCAGTGTGTGAAGGGGAGTGTGGGTATTTGTGTATTGTGGGCATACAATCTATTAGATGTTTCACTTGGGCCTGGTCCAGAGAACATGGCCAAAGGTAAAAATCATATCCAATTTGGGAATTAACTTTTATTCTTTCTCTGCAAAGGTGGAACAATGGGCTGTGTATTCTCAGAAAGGGAAAAGGGGGTTGGCTGGTTGGTTGTTTCTCCATGTTTTGCCTGTTTGACTTCACTTCCTCCATTGGAAGAAAATCAGACCCCAAGGTAAAGCAGGAGTTTGGCAAAATCTTCCTATCCCTCTCTGTCCCTGATCATCCTGGGGTTCACATTTCAATCAAGTTCAAACAACAGCCCTGACTGAGGTAAAATTCCCAGGGGCCAGTGCCCGGCCCCCCAGTCTCATGGCCCAAGCAGAGGCTCCTGCCCTCAGGGCTGGCCAGGCTCTGACTCTGGTTATGAGGGCTTGGCCCACTAGGCCACAGCACTGCTGCCGGTGAGGTCAGAGGGGGGATGTGTTTGGCAGGGGAATGGGTAGGAACGAAGCAAGGGCCTCAGTGGGATGTAGCACGGGCTGGACATTAAAGCCGTGCTGATGAGCTCGCCTGCGCCAGGGCTGTGATTTGTTGGGAACCCTGGAGCGCTTTTGTGTGCTTGTCATAGGGTCTGTAAACCAGCCTGAGTCTGTCACTGACCCGGTCCATCCTCTCTCGCTCCTCAAGCTGAACAGAGCAGCCTGACAGCTGCTGTTCCCAGTGCCGTGTATTTAATGCCATGCCAAGTCACGAGGGAAGTGGGTGGTGTCTGACATGTCTGTGGAAAGAGACTAGCCAAAGCATGTGATGCTGACTCACCTGGCTTGAGAACCCCACCAGGAATTCTCCCCTCTACCAAACCTGTCAAAGCAGAGCCTGATTGCCAGAGACCTAGGGCCTCTGTGTATGAAATAGTTCCCAACTGCAGAGGGGCCAGGGTCTGGAAAGGGCATTGCTATAATTATGGAAACTTCCTTTCTGCCCCCCTGATACTGCTGGGGAATGTGAGGGCCCTCCGGCCATCCTGCTTTCTCACCCCTAACAGGGCAGTCTGCCCCTGTAAGGGCCTGCAGAGCCAGGGAGCAGCCCAGGAGGCCAGGCAGGTGTAGGAACCAGCTGATCCAGTTAAGCAGCAGCTAGTGATTGGCTCTGATTCCCAGCTGGAAGAGATAAGTAAGAATCCAGCTGTAAGTGTGGGGCTGAATGTTTTCACAAGTAGCAGGGGAAGATTGCAACAAGGCAGGCAGGGCTTGTGTTGCCCCTAAGGCAAAGGGAGGGTTGTGACCCTTGAGCTATTGGAGTGTAGAGGATCCGGTAGTACCAGTCCAGGCCATTTTTCTTTCTTTCCATTATTTCTGATGTTTGTGTGGCAAAGCAATAGAAGAACCTGCCTGTACTGTAGCTGAGTGGAGTTGGGAGTGGCTGACTGTTTTGTCCCCAAACTGGTGGATGGGACACACTCCTCCAATCCCCTAGTGTTGTCTGGAGGCTCCTGGAATCCCTAGTGGGGTGCCCTGGGGGTTCTGTTGGGTGTGTGGCATGCTCATTTTTACATTCGTTTCTAGCAGCCAGTTTAAACACAGATTGATCATCTTGGAAAGGATCTTGTGAAATATGGTTAAAGCAAATATTTACTAAACAAAATTAAAAAATCACACAAAGTAGTTTCAAATTGTGTGATAACTTGTATTAAAAGAGTTTAAAAAAGCATTGCTAACATCCACCAGCTCAAGAAAAATGAATGGAAACTGCCTAATATTAATTCCTTGGTTCATTTCCAAAGACAGCTTATAAAATGTACCAACATTTTCCATAGATGTGAATATTAACTGCCTTTTTTCTTCCATTTTGAAACACACCAGCCTGCATGTTTACTTGCATGTATGGTACTAAATATCAGATTAATGCCAGGCCCAAGTGCTTTCAAATGCTACAAACTTAACTGCTCTGACTTTGACACATTAATTCCTGACAATGACAAGAAACAGAAAAAAAAATTAGAGGGATAAAAATTAAGCTGCTGCAACTAGAAAACCTAGCACCTGCTTTTTGTACACTTAAAATCTGTTTGCACTTTTGGGTAATCTGCTTTATCAGATGTAGGAGAGCACCCTGCTTTCTTTTGCATTTTCACAATTTCACAATTAAATTTCTCTTGGAACAAATACATATCTTTGCAATCTTAGAGATCAATTGAATATATTTTGGCAAAATTCTATTTATCTAAAATGTATGATTAGATACATTGGGGTCTATTTCAGCCCCTCTTTATGCTGAATTCTTTCCCTGAGAAACTAGCTCTGAGAGAAGATCCCTCCTCTTTGTCCCAGCTGCTCCTTGCTGCTATGTATTCCAGTGCACGTTAGGGTTCCTATCTGTGGAGCCTTCTTTGTCCCTTTGTTTCAATGGCTGGAGAGGGGGTGAGGTTTGTTTTGGTTTTTTGTTCCAGAACTGAAATGACTCGGCCCTGGCCCATCCTTCCCCATCCCCTAGCAAGTGTTGACTCTTATGGGAAATTTTCCAAGAGAGCAGGGCTCCTAAGAACTGCTCCTAAAAACAGAAAATACTTCCCAGGAAAAATAGGTCCATCTTTTGCGGTGGCCCCAGTTTAGCAGTTGGAGCAGCCGTCTGCAGAAGAATTTACCTCTCTCTAGCAGGTTAGGACAATGGGAGACAGAGAGGTGGGAGGAGGGCAGGGAGGGTCACAAAAGAAAAGTGGATTTAAAATTACAATGGAATGTTCTGGCTTTATTATATGTATTAGGGTAGCACCTGGACAACCCAGCACCCCACTGTGCTGAGTGCTGTACAAACACACAGTGAAAGACAGTCCCTGGCCTGAAGAGACAAAGGGTAGGAGAGGAAACAGAGAAGAGAAGTAACTTGCCTACAGTCAGACAGCTGGTTAGTATCAGAGCCAGAAGCAGAACCCAGGTCTCCTTACCCCCAGCCTACTGCCCCACCCACAGTGTCATGTTGGCTTCTTTTCCTCCGGTTAGAAATTCCCCAAGACCATCAGGTCCCTTCACACCTGACTCTGAGAAGTATCTTTAGCACATGATTATCTGGCCTCTTTCCAAAGGAAGCAGAACTGCAAGGCTACACTTGGGGAAAGCAGAAATTACCATGTGTGCTAAGGGGCAGGACCATAGAATCATAGAGGATTAGGGTTGGAAGAGATCTCAGGAGGTATCTAGTCCAATCCCCTGCTCAAAGCAGGACCAATCCCAACTACATCATCCCAGCCAGGCCTTTGTCAAGCCAGGACCAGTAGAAACAGATTTTAGATGGGCTTTGGCGATTAGCATCCTGCCTGGGGATAAAGACAGAAAATAATATTTTGGCCAGTGAAGCACCTTCCCTAAGTCAGGGAAGCAAAGTGACAGACTGTATTTTTGTCTGGTACCTGCAGTGCCTCAGGCTGGGAATGTTTGTCAGGTTTGAATTACGCCGACTCTATCCCTGGGCCACATAGTCCCTGCATGGCTCCGTCACTGGAGAAATACTCTGATATTGCTCCATCACTCTGGCCTACTACATCACAAAGAGTGACTGGTGGTTAGACTGATGAATTAGTGTAATACATCATCCCAGTTAGGCACCCTGGTCACGTGCATATCACCAAACAGTGGCTTTCCCCAGGGAAGCAAAGGTCCATAAACAACCTATTTAATCACAGTTACAGTCAGTCCCCACACTGCAAGCAGGGGACTGCTTCGCTAGTGCCAGCTAAGAATCTTGGCATGCAACCAGGTTTCTCCTGGGCACTAGATTTGGCATGATATTTGCAGCCTTTTCACAAGCCTTATGTTTCCTTGTAGATAGGATTTCTTTTTCCTCATCTGAAGTTTTCAGGAGACATAATTCAGGTGGCCATTGCTATTAACCACAAGTACTCTATGAATAGTAATGGGATTAATAAATAATGGGCATTATGTGTCATGGGTTCTGCCTCTGCAGCCCCACGGGTTGGCAGAGAAAATCCGTCCTACTGGGATCAGGTTTGCAAAGGAGATTGGGGGAAAGAGGAACCAGGGTGTCACGGAGTGTGGGGGAGTCCGGCCCTGCACCCCTCTTCCTGGGACCCACAGTGACTCTCAGCCAGTCAGTAAAACAGAAGGTTTATTGAACAACAGGAACACAGGTTACAGCAGAGCTTGCAGGCACAGTCAGGACCCCTCCACCGAGTCCTTCTGGGCTTTCAGGGTGCTTGGATCCCAGCTAGGATACCCTGAATTCCGCCCATCCAGCCCCAAGCCCAAACTCCAACTGCTTCCCTCCTGCCACTCCCTTCCTTTGTCCCCTTCCCGGGCAAAGGTGTTGACCTTTCCCCTCCCTTACCTAGCTCAGGTTACAGGCTCTGGCATCGTCCATCTCCTAAAGTCCTCCCCTGCTCTCCCACTCCCCACACAGGCAGTCCCTACTGCATCACATCTCTCCCCCCTTCGAGACTGAACTGAGCGGGGTCACTCTGCCCAGTGACCTGGGGAAGTTCAGGGTCCCCTCTCCGCGACAACGCATCCGCTGTCAGGTTGGCACTTCCCTTCACATGGACCACGTCCATGTCATAGTCCTGCAGGAGCAGGCTCCACCTCAGGAGCTTGGCGTTGGCTCCTTTCATCTGGTGCAGCCAGGTCAGGGGAGAGTGGTCGGTGTACACGGTGAAGTGTCGCCCAAAGAGATATGGCTCTAGCTTCTTAAGGGCCCACACCATGGCCAGGCATTCCTTCTCGATGGCCGCGTAGCTTTGTTCCCGGGGTAGCAGCTTCTTACTCAGGTACACGATGGGGTGTCTCTCCCCCTTTTCATCCTCCTGCATTAACACCGCCCCCAGTCCCGTGTCTGAGGCATCGGTGAACACCATAAAGGGTTTGTCAAAATCTGGGTTTGCCAGAACTGGGTCGCTAACCAGAGCCTCCTTCAGCGCCCGGAAAGCCTCCTGGCACTGCTCAGTCCAGATCACCTTGTCTGGCTTCCCCTTTTTGCACAGTTCAGTGATGGGGCCGGCTATGGCACTGAAGTGGGGCACGAACCTTCGATAGTACCCCGCCATCCCAATAAAGGCCTGGACCTGCTTTTTGGTTTGGGGAGCAGGCCAGTCTCTGATCACCTCCACCTTGGCTGGTTCCGGCTTCAGGCAGCCGCTCCCCACCCGATGGCCCAGGTAAGATACTTCAGCCATCCCCACCTTGCACTTCTCAGCCTTTACTGTTAACCCAGCCTTTCGGAGTCGGTCCAGGACTTGTTTAACCTGGGACACGTGGTCCTCCCAGGTCTGGCTGAAGACGCAGATGTCGTCAATATACGCCACGGCAAAACTCTCCATCCCCCTCAGTAGCTGATCCACCAGGCGCTGGAAGGTGGCCGGCGCTCCCTTGAGGCCGAAGGGCAGGGTCAAAAACTCATAGAGCCCCAGAGGGGTGATAAAGGCCGATTTCAGCCTGGCATCTGCGTCCAGCGGCACTTGCCAGTAGCCTTTGGTAAGATCCATAGTGGTGAGGTACCGTGCACCTCCCAGCTTGTCTAGGAGCTCGTCAGGCCTGGGCATAGGGTAGGCATCAGATACGGTGATGGCATTGAGCTTTCGATAGTCCACACAGAACCGGATTGACCCATCCTTCTTGGGAACCAGCACTACTGGCGAGGCCCAAGGGCTGGAAGACGGCTGGATCACCCCCAAAGCCAGCATGTCCCTGACCTCTCTTTCAAGATCCTGGGCAGTTTTACCAGTGACCCGAAAAGGGGAGCATCTTATAGGGGGGTGTGACCCGGTCTCCACCCGGTGGACAGTCAAATTAGTGCGTCCAGGCTGGTTGGAAAACAGCTGTCGGTACAGATGCAGCACCCCTCTGATCTCAGCGTGCTGGCCCGGGGTCAGCTGATCAGAGAGGGGAATCGCCTCCAGGGGGGAACCAGTTTTTGTCCCAGGGAATAGATCCACTAAGGGGTCATCTCCCTGCCCCTCCCAATGTCCACACACGGCCAACACCACATTCCCCCTGTCATAGTATGGTTTCATCATGTTCACATGGTACACCCGACGGTGATGTGCCCGGTTTGACAGCTCCACCACATAGTTTACCTCATTCAGTTGCTTGATAACCTTGAAGGGCCCTTCCCAGGCGGCCTGGAGTTTGTTTCTCCTCACGGGGATGAGAACCATCACCTGATCCCCGGTGGCGAAGGCACGGGCTCGGGCTGTGCGGTCATACCAGACCTTCTGCCTCCTCTGGGCTCGGGCCAGATTCTCCCTGGCCAGGCCCATGAGCTCGGCCAGTCTTTCCCGGAAGGTCAGGACATACTCCACCACTGACTCTCCCTCGGGAGAGGCCTTCCCCTCCCATTCGTCCCTCATCAGGTCTAGGGGCCCCCTCACCCGCCTTCCATACAACAGTTCGAAAGGTGAAAACCCAGTAGATTCCTGGGGTACCTCCCTGTACGCAAACAGCAGGTGAGGTAAGTACTTGTCCCAATCTTGCGGATGCTGGTTCATAAATGTTTTTAGCATCATCTTCAGCGTCCCGTTGAACCTTTCTACCAGCCCGTTGGACTGGGGGTGATACGCTGAGGCCCAGTTGTGCTGGACCCCACATTTCTGCCATAAGGACCGGAGCAGGGCCGACATGAAGTTGGACCCCTGGTCCGTTAAGACCTCCTTGGGGAACCCCACCCGGCTGAAAATTGTCAGCAGCGCATCTGCCACTGTGTCTGCTTCGATAGAGGACAAGGCCACCGCCTCGGGGTAGCGAGTGGCAAAATCCACCACCACCAGGATGTATTTCTTCCCTGACCGGGTCGTCTTGCTGAGAGGTCCCACTATGTCCATGGCCACCTTCTGGAAAGGTTCTTCTATGATGGGTAAAGGCCTCAAAGCTGCTTTCCCCTTGTCCCGGGCCTTCCCCACCCTCTGGCAGGGATCACAGGATTGGCAGTACTGTCGGACATGGGTAAAGACCCCAGGCCAGTAAAAGTTCTGTAGCAGCCTCTGCCTGGTGCGCCGGATTCCCTGGTGCCCTGCGAGAGGGATGTCATGGGCCAGGTACAACAGCTTGTGACGGAACTTCTGGGGAACCACCAACTGCCTCCTGATCCCCCATGACTCTACTTCCCCTGGGGGAGCCCATTCTCGGTACAGGAACCCCTTCTCCCACAGGAACCTCTCCTTGCAACCTCTCCTCATGGTCTGTACCGCACTAAGGTCAGCCCGGTCCCGGTGCTTCCGCAAGGAGGGATCTTTCTGCAACTCGGCCTGGAACTCAGCAGCTGGGACAGGAATGGGGACCGGCTCTCCCTTGCTGGCTGGGTCTGAGGCCGCAGCCTCTCTGCACCGTGCCCCTGGGCGTTCCCCGCTCCCTGAGTTAGGGTCCTGCACCTCAGGTCGAGTACCTTCCCCGTTTTCGGGGTGCAGTGCCATTTGCCGACTCTGACTACGAGTCACGACCAGGGCACTCTGGGTGTTACTAGGCCAGTCCTCAAGGTCCCCTCCCATTAACACGTCAGTGGGCAAATATTGGTGTACCCCCACATCCTTGGGGCCCTCCTTGGCCCCCCATTTCAGGTGTACCCTTGCCACGGGTACCTTGAATGGGGTCCCGCCCACGCCCATCAGGGTCAGGTAGGTGTCGGGCACCATCCGATCTGAGGCCACCACCTCGGGCCGGGCCAGAGTCACCTCTGCGCCCGTGTCCCAGTACCCAGTGACCTTCCTCCCATCTACCTCCAGGGAAACAATGCACTCTTTCCGGAGGGGCAGCCCCGCGCCCACCCGGTAAACCAAAAACCCGGAACCGGGAGCATCCATAGGTGGTATGTTGCCAACCCCCCTTTCCTGGGAATGTAGCCCCTCCTCCGATTGGGTTTTTACCCAGTCCACCCTCTGCGGGTTGGGTCTGCTTGGTCTGTCCCTGAGCTTGGGGCACTGGGCCCGTATGTGACCTCGTTGGCCACAGCGATAGCAGCCCATATCTCGTGGGTCCCCTTGAGTGGGTCGGAGGGACCTGCCGCTGGATGTTCCCCTTTTGGGGGGGTTCTCCATAGGCCCCCTTTGGGAGGTCCCATGTTGACTCTCTCTCTGCGTTGAGGCAGGCCTGCTCCTTCGAGACTCCTCCCTGCCATCCCCTGCCCGACTGTCCACAAATTGGTCGGCCAGCTGGCCTGCATGCTGCGGGTTCTCCGGCTTCTGGTCCATCAACCACAGCCTCAGGTCGGACGGGCACTGCTCGTACAGGTGCTCCAGTATGAATAGGTCAAGCAGGTCCTCTTTAGTTTGGGCCCCAGCTGTCCACTTGCGGGCATACCCCTGCGCCCGGTTGACCAGTTGTAGGTATGTAACCTCACGGGTTTTACGCTGGCTCCGGAACTTTTTCCGGTACATCTCAGGAGTCAGCCCAAACTCGCGGAGCAGGGCCTGTTTGAACAGTTCGTAGTCCCCTGCCTCCGCCCCTTTCAGTCGGCTGTACACCTCCACGGCTGTGGAGTCCAGTAAGGGGGTGAGAACTGCGATCCTGTCTGCAGGGTCAACCCTGTGCAGCTCGCAGGCATTCTCAAAGGCCGTCAGGAAGGTATCTATGTCCTCCCCCTCCTTACGCCGGGGCAGCAAGTGCTTATCAAAGCTCTTTGTAGGCTTGGGTCCCCCCTCACTCACCGCAGCTGGGGCCTCACTGCTCCTCAGCTGGGCCAGGTCCAGCTCATGTTTACGCTGTTTCTCCTTCTCCTCCCGCTCATGTTTACGCTGGTTCTCCTTCTCCTCCTGCTCACGCTGGCGCTGGTTCTCCTCATGTTTACGCTGGTTCTCCTCATGTTTACGCTGGTTCTCCTCATGTTCACGCTGTTTCGCCTTCTCCTCCAGCTCTCGCCTCTTTAACTCGAGCTCCTCCCGTCTCAGCTCCCTTTCATATTCCAGCCGCATCCGCTCCACGGATGCCGAGCGTTGCCGGGAGGATCCCCTGCTGGGGGGTGGGCTTCGCCGGGCAGATCCCCTGCTGGCCGGGGGTGTCACGGTGCCCTCGGTATACACTGGGCTCCTCCCCGCCCTTCCTCTACGCCTAGGAAGGGGGGGGTCTCGGGAAGCCCTCGTCCGCCGGCTGACCACTCCCAGCGGGGACAGACACTGGTGCCTGCGCTGCATCTGCTCGGCTGCTTCCCTCAGCGACAGGGCTCCGTTCATTCATGCGGTCTCCCTCCTCCAGCTGGGCAATCAGCTGGTCCTTGGTGCGTCTCCCTGGGTGCAGCCCCCTCTGCTTGCACAGCTCCACCAGGTCACACTTGCGCCGCTTGGCATACATCTTCCTGCTGACCACTCACAGGCCGGGGTGCTCGCCGCTCCCCACGGTTTCCAGGGGACCCCTAGTGCACCAGCCCTTCTTGAGGTCACCACCTCTCTGCCAGGGTCGAGCTGCAGACTCCTCCGCCCCTGGGACCGCTCGCTGCAATCCCCCGGGGGACCCTGTTACTGCAAAGTCCTTCTCACTGGGCACACACTCCCAGGGGTTAACCACCCCTTCGTTTTACTGCTCCCCAGTCACTTACTGCAGGAAGCGCCGTCCACGGGGTGCAGTATCTCCCGCCGCTGCCACCAGTTGTCACGGAGTGTGGGGGAGTCCGGCCCTGCACCCCTCTTCCTGGGACCCACAGTGACTCTCAGCCAGTCAGTAAAACAGAAGGTTTATTGAACAACAGGAACACAGGTTACAGCAGAGCTTGCAGGCACAGTCAGGACCCCTCCACCGAGTCCTTCTGGGCTTTCAGGGTGCTTGGATCCCAGCTAGGATACCCTGAATTCCGCCCATCCAGCCCCAAGCCCAAACTCCAACTGCTTCCCTCCTGCCACTCCCTTCCTTTGTCCCCTTCCCGGGCAAAGGTGTTGACCTTTCCCCTCCCTTACCTAGCTCAGGTTACAGGCTCTGGCATCGTCCATCTCCTAAAGTCCTCCCCTGCTCTCCCACTCCCCACACAGGCAGTCCCTACTGCATCACACAGGGTCTTTGCTACTTAGGAATTATTTGCCATGTGGTAGCATATCCTATTTCCTGCCATACCAGAGCAGGCCAATGGTCCTGATATCCCATTTCTTACTACGCTGCAAACCAGAGCACCCCTGGACCCTGTAGTCTAATATGCTGCCTCCAGCAATGACCAACAGCCAGTGCTTTGAAGGAATGCAAACCTCTTACAAAGGTGCAGATTGCAGTTGAGTGAAGGGAGAGGGAAAACTCTCCTGACCTCACCTGACACACTGAACCACGAGGGCTGGATGTTCTGCTACATTTTGTACCTACCTTTTGAGTCCTGGGCAGCTGCCGGCATGACACTTGATCATGTCTGCATCCCACTTCTTCTTCAATCCTTCTCATTAAGCTGTGTGTCTCACCAATTTCCCAGGCAACAAATGCAACAGATTTACTGCACTCTGCTTAAAGAACCATCAGCCTGGATACAGGAGACTGTACACTGTACATGTGGCAGCTAGCCTGCTTCCTAGAATGAGACAGCACCCATCACCAGTGAGTCCCTGCATGCCCTGGTACCCACAGCCTGGGCTAGGGTCAGTCACCCCTTGCAACTGGCCATGCTAGACGGAAGCACAAACCTCCGAGGCTGAGTGCCTGGAGCCAGCGGGTGGCAATCCAGAAGCAGGATCAGTGAGGGTTCAGACTGGGAGGAAATTACCTGCCTCACATGAATGGGCTGCAAGGGTTGATTGGATAATGTTGGTAAAGCATTTTGAGTTTCCGTGAGGTGAAAGGAGCAGGAGCCACTAGAGTTGGGCAAGACTCTGAAGTAATCTCTGTCTGACTAATTCCTGAGATGTCTTTGCTCTGTGGGAGAAGCTGCCTGTGCTGAAGATCTGACAGGGCCCCAGTCACATCATTCACTGACTTTCCCTCTCCATAATCACTGTTTCCTCATTAGCACTTAGGATGCTTGCAGGTGTCAGTGTCAGAAAGCAGTGCATGAGAGAGGAGGTCACTGATTTCAGAGGAAAAACGTCATCAGAATAAGCAGGGCGGAACTGGTCGGAGATGATTCTCTCCTGTCATTTGTGGAAATTTTTGTTAGAGACAAAGGATGTCTGTAATGATCCATTTCTCACTCCTGAGGAGGTGGGCAGCTGAGCAGGATACATGTCCGAGTTCCATGATAGACAACTGCCTTGCATGGCATGAGTTTGTTTTTCTGCCTCTCTCTACTGATTCTCTGAAATTTTATGGGAATTCGACATTTCCAGACTGTTTACCCAATGCAGGAACCCTGCCTGGATGTCTGCTACACTAAGTAGCCAGTTTGGACAAGACAAGATAATGCCCCCACCCAGGGGAAATCAAATCATCCAGCAAGTTGGCAAAGGGCAGAGCTAGCTGCAGACTCTCCCAGCGGAACCCATGTGAAAGGCACTGAGGAGCAAGTCCACTGTTGAACCACATCTTTGAATTGCTGGGAGATGGAGCCAGCGGTCAGTGAGGAAAGCTGTCCCCCCAGAGCTCTATGACCCATTCATACAGGCGTAACCTTGGCAATCTGTAATTCACAAGTGAGCTGTTCTAACAGCCAGGGTGGCCACCACCCGAGGGCTTTGCATGTTCAGAGCCAGCCGAAGCAACAAAAAGAGCTATGTCGGAGTGTCCTGCCCAGAGCATCTCAGACATTCCTGCAAGAATGAGCACCTTAGACTGTCCAGTGACAGTCCCACCTTTCTGGACTATGATATGTGGTTCAGAGGACAGCAGAAGGCCTGCAGTTTGTTCCAGCAGAGCTGTGCTCCATAGTCCCCTTGCTTCTCAAATGGTGGCAGCACGTTTAGCAAGTTTCCCACAGGAAACCTGGCTAACAAGCCTGGAGCTGAGCAGGTGCACTGGGTCTCTTATCCTTTGAAATCCCTCACTGACCAGCTAGATTCCTCCTCTGATCCAGGCCATTTTGTAAATCAGTTTAACACACAGTAAGTGTGGTGAGCCATGGTCAAATCTCCCTTTAGATGGTCCATTTGAAGGGCCTTTGATGTAAGTTCCAGTTCAATATCAAGAAGTGAAAGGCTCTTTTATATTCAGGTAGGTGTTGTGTGCACTGAGCATCACCAGTCCCTGTGCAGCCCAGCCTGTCTATGCACCGTGACCCTGACTCCATGCTGAAATCTAGCTGTACAGCAAGACCCTACTGATCCTTCGGCACTTCTCCTCAGCCTCCCTGCTAGTTAATTTTACAGATTAGGGAGCTTTATTAAAGTAATAAACCAGGCAAATGCTATTAATGATTAATAAACACTTTATATAGTTCTTATTAATAATTTAGGCTCATTATGGTCAGTGCTATTACACTAAATACCAGATTAATTAATAATGATGGAATTGCACTGACAGGAAATTGTCACTAACGTGTTATCCTGTCTTGGAAGGTGCCCATTAATTAACACTTAAAAACCAATTTGGAATCATAATGGAGCTTTTATTAAGGTTTCTGCCACTCTTGCATACACTGATGATTTGCCTTTGATCAGCAAAGTTACCGGAAAGACAGTCACACAGTGGAGGGTGACTAGGTGCAGCTGCGTGGAAAGCCAGATTCTGCCCCACCTACTCAGGCACCACTCTTTAATCAGCTCAAATAGGAGAGGCCAGGACCAGCCAGGGCGTTCTGAATTGAGATCTTTATTAAGTAAGGGGAGTGGAGACTAATTCTAGTCTATTGCTCATTATTAGCAACCCTAGTTCATTTTTGGGTTCATTCGTACTGCTTGGGACTCACTGAGTCGGCACTGCTGACCCCAAATGTTCCAGAATCATGAGCCAGGCCTCAGAAACTCCTGAGATGTCTAGAAAGAACACATTTTCAGTTCTTCTTATGGGCCTCTGATTCTGAGCCTTGGAGGTCACATTTTCAAGCTCCCCCAATGTTTCATAAAAGAGGGTGAGACACTGGATATGTTTCCCAGGGAGCACTGCCAGTGACATGGCAGGTGCAGTTCACCTGGCATCATTTGCTGCTGTGCCTGGTGTGACCAGGCTAGTTGCTGAGAACTGTGATATTATAACCCCAGTGCTGCTGTTCTTACCCCATCCTGGGGCTCTAATCCGAACAAGTGTTACTCATGCTTTGAGTGCCTAGGCACAGGCCAGGCCTTTCAGGTCTGAGCCCATCACCTTATCTTCAGGCCTCAGCTGGCGCAGAAGAGAGGCCCAAAGGAAGGCCGACCCCCTGTGATGTCATCCCCCAGGCCAGCATTCCACTGTCAGTTCCTGATCAAGGAGACACAGGTTCTGCTTGTGCACTGGCTCCAAGGGGCCACATTTTCACGTTGTAAAGTCAATCCAGGCCAGAAAAGGATTAGTGTCAGCACATCCACTTACTCAGATCTTTGTCTGGGAATCCTGCACATGCTTCCCAGTATCTCATGGCTCCCTCGATACCCAGGCCCCTTATGTTAGGGTGGCAAGATTCTCATTCTGCCCCTCTGCTCCCCTGCTCCCTCTCTCATCCCAGAGCTGCAGGGTGCCATGCATTGGCCCTGTCTGGGATCCCTCTAATAATGCAGGAAACCTGGTGGTCTAAGAGAGCCTGGAAACCACAAAGGCATAAACAATGAACATTTTGATTTCCCCACCCCCACCCCAAGAAGTGACATTTCCAGTGAATGAGTGGGGGAGGGGTGCTGGCGAAGTGTTGAAATAGCACGAAGTGTGATCCCAGGCAGCCCCGGCGTGAGCTTTTGTGCCTTTTAATAGTATATGAAGTTCTCTCCTAGCCCTGGAACAAAATGTCACTGAGTCTCTTTATTCCTGCCCTTTTCCCCAAGGGATATTAACATATAAACTATGCGGCAGTGACTCAGAGAGCAGAAGAGAGTGCTTCCCCAGCCCTGGGTGTAAAGGGCACCTCTCCGTCCCAACACTGAGCTACCCCCAGTCTCCGGACAGCATCGTGGGTGATACATACCCGCCAGCACTGCTGGGCATACACTCTGCACCCAGAGAGCCTGCACTTGGTTTAGTGCCTGGGCTTGCTCTCGCCAGGTTGGGCTGCAAGATCTGGAAAAAGTTAGGCCTGGGTGAGACCTCTGTTCCAAGGTCAAACAGAACCAGAACCTGCATGACATGAGGTTTGGAAGAATCCAAGAACGTTTCCCCAGTGCTGTCTGTCTTAGATTTATCACATCTGCATTTTCTAGCTTCAGCCATAAGCAGAAATCCTGGGATATCATGAAAGAGATTATTTTCCAACCTTTATGAAACCTGGCACTGGTGGAAATCTCCCAACAGAGCCTGATTTGGGTCTCATACTGAGGTGACAGGCATGGTCTAAGAACTGGAATAGATGTCATGGTGTCACGGAGTGTGGGGGAGTCCGGCCCTGCACCCCTCTTCCTGGGACCCACAGTGACTCTCAGCCAGCCAGTAAAACAGAAGGTTTATTGGACAACAGGAACACAGGTTACAGCAGAGCTTGCAGGCACAGTCAGGACCCCTCCACCGAGTCCTTCTGGGCTTTCAGGGTGCTTGGATCCTAGCTAGGATACCCTGAATTCCGCCCACACAGCCCCAAGCCCAAACTCAAACTGCTTCCCTCCTGCCGCTCCCTTCCTTTGTTCCCCTTCCCGGGCAAAGGTGTTTGACCTTTCCCCTCCCTTACCTAGCTCAGGTTACAGGCTCTGGCATCGTCCATCCCCTAAAGTCCTCCCCTGCTCTCCCACTCCCCACACAGACAGTCCCTACTGCATCACATCTCTCCCCCCTTCGAGACTGAACTGAGCGGGGTCACTCTGCCCAGTGACCTGGGGAAGTTCAGGGTCCCCTCTCCGGGACAACGCATCCGCTGTCAGGTTGGCACTTCCCTTCACATGGACCACGTCCATGTCATAGTCCTGCAGGAGCAGGCTCCACCTCAGGAGCTTGGCGTTGGCTCCTTTCATCTGGTGCAGCCAGGTCAGGGGAGAGTGGTCGGTGTACACGGTGAAGTGTCGCCCAAAGAGATATGGCTCTAGCTTCTTAAGGGCCCACACCATGGCCAGGCATTCCTTCTCGATGGCCGCGTAGCTTTGTTCCCGGGGTAGCAGCTTCTTACTCAGGTACACGATGGGGTGTCTCTCCCCCTTTTCATCCTCCTGCATTAACACTGCCCCCAGTCCCGTATCTGAGGCATCAGTGAACACCATAAAGGGTTTGTCAAAATTTGGGTTTGCTAGAACTGGGCCACTAACCAGAGCCTCCTTCAGCGCCCGGAAAGCCTCCTGGCACTGCTCAGTCCAGATCACCTTGTCTGGCTTCCCCTTTTTGCATAGTTCAGTGATGGGGCCGGCTATGGCACTAAAGTGGGGCACGAACCTTCGATAGTACCCCGCCATCCCAATAAAGGCCTGGACCTGCTTTTTGGTTTGGGGAGCAGGCCAGTCTCTGATCACCTCCACCTTGGCTGGTTCCGGCTTCAGGCAGCCGCTCCCCACCCGATGGCCCAGGTAAGATACTTCAGCCATCCCCACCTTGCACTTCTCAGCCTTTACTGTTAACCCAGCCTTTCGGAGTCGGTCTAGGACTTGTTTAACCTGGGACATGTGGTCCTCCCAGGTCTGGCTGAAGACGCAGATGTCATCAATATACGCCACGGCAAAACTCTCCATCCCCCTCAGTAGCTGATCCACCAGGCGCTGGAAGGTGGCCGGCGCTCCCTTGAGGCCGAAGGGCAGGGTCAGAAACTCATAGAGCCCCAGAGGGGTGATAAAGGCCGATTTCAGCCTGGCATCTGCGTCCAGCGGCACTTGCCAGTAGCCTTTGGTAAGATCCATAGTGGTGAGGTACCGAGCACCTCCCAGCTTGTCTAGGAGCTCGTCAGGCCTGGGCATAGGGTAGGCATCCGATACGGTGATGGCATTGAGCTTTCGATAGTCCACACAGAACCGGATTGACCCATCCTTCTTGGGGACTAGCACCACTGGCGAGGCCCAAGGGCTGGAAGACGGCTGGATCACCCCCAAAGCCAGCATGTCCCTGACCTCTCTTTCAAGATCCTGGGCAGTTTTACCAGTGACCCGAAAAGGGGAGCATCTTATAGGGGGATGTGACCCAGTCTCCACCCGGTGGACAGTCAAATTAGTGCGTCCAGGCTGGTTGGAAAACAGCTGTCGGTATAGATGCAGCACCGCTCTGATCTCAGCGTGCTGGCCCGGGGTCAGTTGCTCAGAGACGGGAATCGCCTCCAGGGGGGAACCAGCTTTTGTCCCAGGGAATAGATCCACTAAGGGGTCATCTCCCTGCCCCTCCCAATGTCCACACACGGCCAACACCACATTCCCCCTGTCATAGTATGGTTTCATCATGTTCACATGGTACACCCGACGGTGATGTGCCCGGTTTGACAGCTCCACCACATAGTTTACCTCATTCAGTTGCTTGATAACCTTGAAGGGCCCTTCCCAGGCGGCCTGGAGTTTGTTTCTCCTCACGGGGATGAGAACCATCACCTGATCCCCGGTGGCGAAGGTACGGGCTCGTGCTGTGCGGTCATACCAGACCTTCTGCCTCCTCTGGGCTCGGGCCAGATTCTCCCTGGCCAGGCCCATGAGCTCGGCCAGTCTTTCCCGGAAGGTCAGGACATACTCCACCACTGACTCTCCCTCGGGAGCGGCCTTCCCCTCCCATTCGTCCCTCATCAGGTCTAGGGGCCCCCTCACCCGCCTTCCATACAACAGTTCGAAAGGTGAAAACCCGGTAGATTCCTGGGGTACCTCCCTGTACGCAAACAGCAGGTGAGGTAAGTACTTGTCCCAATCTTGCGGATGCTGGTTCATAAATGTTTTTAGCATCATCTTCAGCGTCCCGTTGAACCTTTCTACCAGCCCGTTGGACTGGGGGTGATACGCTGAGGCCCAGTTGTGCTGGACCCCACATTTCTGCCATAAGGACCGGAGCAGGGCCGACATGAAGTTGGACCCCTGGTCCGTTAAGACCTCCTTGGGGAACCCCACCCGGCTGAAAATTGTCAGCAGCGCATCTGCCACTGTGTCTGCTTCGATAGAGGACAAGGCCACCGCCTCGGGGTAGCGAGTGGCAAAATCCACCACCACCAGGATGTATTTCTTCCCTGACCGGGTCGTCTTGCTGAGAGGTCCCACTATGTCCATGGCCACCTTCTGGAAAGGTTCTTCTATGATGGGTAAAGGCCTCAAAGCCGCTTTCCCCTTGTCCCGGGCCTTCCCCACCCTCTGGCAGGGGTCACAGGATTGGCAGTACTGTTGGACATGGGTAAAGACCCCAGGCCAGTAAAAGTTCTGTAGCAGCCTCTGCCTGGTGCGCCGGATTCCCTGGTGCCCTGCGAGAGGGATGTCATGGGCCAGGTACAACAGCTTGTGACGGAACTTCTGGGGAACCACCAGCTGCCTCCTGATCCCCCATGACTCTACTTCCCCTGGGGGAGCCCATTCTCGGTACAGGAACCCCTTCTCCCACAGGAACCTCTCCTTGCAACCTCTCCTCATGGTCTGTACCGCACTAAGGTCAGCCCGGTCCCTGTGCTTCCGCAAGGAGGGATCTTTCTGCAACTCGGCCTGGAACTCAGCAGCTGGGACAGGAATGGGGACCGGCTCTCTCTTGCTGGCTGGGTCTGAGGCCGCAGCCTCTCTGCACCGTGCCCCTGGGCGTTCCCCGCTCCCTGAGCTAGGGTCCTGCACCTCAGGTCGAGTACCTTCCCCGTTGTCGGGGAGCAGTGCCATTTGCTGACTCTGACTACGAGTCACGACCAGGGCACTCTGGGTGTTACTAGGCCAGTCCTCAAGGTCCCCTCCCATTAACACGTCAGTGGGCAAATATTGGTGTACCCCCACATCCTTGGGGCCCTCCTTGGCCCCCCATTTCAGGTGTACCCTTGCCACGGGTACCTTGAATGGGGTCCCGCCCACGCCCATCAGGGTCAGGTAGGTGTCGGGCACCATCCGATCTGAGGCCACCACCTCGGGCCGGGCCAGCGTCACCTCTGCGCCCGTGTCCCAGTACCCAGTGACCTTCCTCCCATCCACTTCCAGGGAAACAATGCACTCCTTCCGGAGGGGCAGCCCCGCGCCCACTCGGTAAACCAAAAACCCGGAACCGGGAGCATCCACAGGTGGTATGTTGCCAACCCCCCTTTCCTGGGAATGTAGCCCCTCCTCCGATTGGGTTTTTACCCAGTCCACCCTCTGCGGGTTGGGTCTGCTTGGTCTGTCCCTGAGCTTGGGGCACTGGGCCCGTATGTGACCTCGTTGGCCACAGCGATAGCAGCCCATATCTCGTGGGTCCCCTTGAGTGGGTCGGAGGGACCTGCCGCTGGATGTTCCCCTTTTGGGGGGGTTCTCCATAGGCCCCTTTTGGGAGGTCCCATGATGACTCTCTCTCTGCGTTGAGGCAGGCCTGCTCCTTCGAGACTCCTCCCTGCCATCCCCTGCCCGACTGTCCACAAATTGGTCGGCCAGCTGGCCTGCGTGCTGCGGGTTCTCCGGCTTCTGGTCCATCAACCACAGCCTCAGGTCGGACGGGCACTGCTCGTACAGGTGCTCCAGTATGAATAGGTCAAGCAGGTCCTCTTTAGTTTGGGCCCCAGCTGTCCACTTGCGAGCATACCCCTGCGCCCGGTTGACCAGTTGTAGGTATGTGACCTCACGGGTTTTACGCTGGCTCCGGAACTTTTTCCGGTACATCTCAGGAGTCAGCCCAAACTCGCGGAACAGGGCCTGTTTGAACCGTTCGTAGTCCCCTGCCTCCGCCCCTTTCAGTCGGCTGTACACCTCCACGGCTGTGGAGTCCAGCAAGGGGGTGAGAACTGCGATCCTGTCTGCAGGGTCAACCCTGTGCAGCTCGCAGGCATTCTCAAAGGCCGTCAGGAAGGTATCTATGTCCTCCCCCTCCTTACGCCGGGGCAGCAAGTGCTTATCAAAGCTCTTTGTAGGCTTGGGTCCCCCCTCACTCACCGCAGCTGGAGCCTCACTGCTCCTCAGCCGGGCCAGGTCCAGCTCATGTTTACGCTGTTTCTCCTTCTCCTCCCACTCACGCTGGCGCTGGTTCTCCTCATGTTTACGCTGGTTCTCCTCATGTTTACGCTGGTTCTCCTCATGTTCACGCTGTTTCGCCTTCTCCTCCAGCTCTCGCCTCTTTAACTCGAGCTCCTCCCGTCTCAGCTCCCTTTCATATTCCAGCCGCATCCGCTCCACGGATGCCGAGCGTTGCCGGGAGGATCCCCTGCTGGGGGGTGGGCTTCGCCGGGCAGATCCCCTGCTGGCCGGGGGTGTCACGGTGCCCTCGGTATACACTGGGCTCCTCCCTGCCCTTCCTCTACGCCTAGGAAGGGGGGGTCTCGGGAAGCCCTCGTCCGCCGGCTGACCACTCCCAGCGGGGACAGACACTGGTGCCTGCGCTGCATCTGCTCGGCTGCTTCCCTCAGCGACAGGGCTCCGTTCATTCATGCGGTCTCCCTGCTCCAGCTGTGCAATCAGCTGGTCCTTGCTGAGCCTCCCTGGGTGCAGCCCCCTCTGCTTGCACAGCTCCACCAGGTCACACTTGCGCCGCTTGGCATACATCTTCCTGCTGACCACTCACAGGCCGGGGTGCTCGCCGCTCCCCACGGTTTCCAGGGGGACCCCTAGTGCACCAGCCCTTCTTGAGGTCACCACCTCTCTGCCAGGGTCGAGCTGCAGACTCCTCCGCCCCTGGGACCGCTCGCTGCAATCCCCCGGGGGACCCTGTTACTGCAAAGTCCTTCTCACTGGGCACACACTCCCAGGGGTTAACCACCCCTTCGTTTTACTGCTCCCCAGTCACTTACTGCAGGAAGCGCCGTCCACGGGGTGCAGTATATCCCACCGCTGCCACCAGTTGTCACGGAGTGTGGGGGAGTCCGGCCCTGCACCCCTCTTCCTGGGACCCACAGTGACTCTCAGCCAGCCAGTAAAACAGAAGGTTTATTGGACAACAGGAACACAGGTTACAGCAGAGCTTGCAGGCACAGTCAGGACCCCTCCACCGAGTCCTTCTGGGCTTTCAGGGTGCTTGGATCCTAGCTAGGATACCCTGAATTCCGCCCACACAGCCCCAAGCCCAAACTCAAACTGCTTCCCTCCTGCCGCTCCCTTCCTTTGTTCCCCTTCCCGGGCAAAGGTGTTTGACCTTTCCCCTCCCTTACCTAGCTCAGGTTACAGGCTCTGGCATCGTCCATCCCCTAAAGTCCTCCCCTGCTCTCCCACTCCCCACACAGACAGTCCCTACTGCATCACACATGGGGGTTTCCAGACTGAAGAACCTGGGAGATGTATCCATTCCTTTGGCTTCTTATCTGAACTGAACATTTTGAATCTGTCTTGTAAACAGTTTTTAAAGAGCCTTAACATCGTATAAGCATTTAACCAGGGCACTCATTAGGAATGTGTTCTCATCTCCAGCGTTCATATTGGATAAGTAATTTGCAAGGCTTTTGTGGCCACATTTAGGTATGTGACAGCTTTAAGCCACTCTGGAGCTTTGTATTCACATATAGACATAAGCCAAAAAATGTTGCCATACAAGAAATTATCAAGCATTTGGGGCCCTTCAAATACAACACATCACTACTGTGGAATGTGCTTATTCATTTACTGCACTTCACTCTGACGTCAAAGAACTCATATTTATTATTTCTTTCAACAGGCTTCCAGCAGTGTTCAAAATAGGTAGCGTAGCTGCAAGAGCGGGGAAAAATCTTCCTTTAATCAGTTTGCATTGTTGAATCAGTGTCTTTGTAGCATCTCCCTTCCAAGGGCTACAGGGACTGTAAAAACTAATCTGAGACAATATTTCCAGCATGATACAGTGTCCTGAGCAATTTTTAAAGCTGTGTTTTACATGCTGTCCACAAACACTGGTCTTGGGGGATGTTGTACCCAAGACAGGCTCTTTCAAAGTTTTCCAAGAAGGCCTCGGTGTCATCACCTGCCTTGTAGGTGGGAAATTTCCTGTGCTGTGGAGCAATATTTGGCGCCGGGTTGTTAGGGTTGGCTGGCACAGGCAGCCCAGCTTTTGCCATCTCCAGTTCATGTTTTCTCTGTTTTTCCTTCTCTTCATTCTCTTTTTGGTGCTTTTCCATTTCTCGGCGGTGGGCCAACTCTTCTTCTTCTTGTTTCCTTCGGTGGGCGAACTCTTCTTCCTCTAGTTTTCTTTTGTGTGCTGCCTGTTTGATTTGTTCTTCTCTTTCTTTCATCTCCATCTCTTTTTGTTTTATTTCCAGTTGTCGCCTGTGTTCAGCTTCTTTGATTTGTTCTTCGGCGTCAATTTTTGCCTTAGAAGTCATGGTTCCTGTTTTCTTGTGTTGGGGTGCCCTCCGGTGTTTATCTTCTGAACTGCAGGTTCTCTGTTGCCTCCTGAAGTCTGCCTAGCAACAGTGCCTTTAGCTAATTTTCCTTTTCTCTCTCTAGCTAATGTTCAATGAAGGGAAACCAGAAAAACCACTTTATTTGCATGCCTATAAGTGCTGGTACTTGCCTCCTAATGGGAGGGCTATTGCATGACAAAAGACCCTTAACATGCAAGCCACAAACTGCGAGAGAGAGCAGAAAAAAAAATTCTCTCTGGTTCCCTTTTAAAACCAACTGCTTCTCTCTGCTAAAAAGCCCTTAGCAGAGAAAAGAAAAATATAATATTTCTACTGGCTTCTGGATTTTGTCTATATCCCACCACTGCTACACCATGTAATAACCTTAGTCCCAGATTTGGACCTTAGCGTCCAAAATATGGGGGTTAGCATGAAAACCTTCAAGCTTAGCTACCAGCTTGGACCTGGTACCTGCTGCCACCACCCAAAAAATTAGAGTGTTTTGGGGCACTTTGGTCCCTCTGAAAAACCTTCCCTGGGGACCCCAAGACCCAAATCCCTTGAGTCTTACAACCAAGGGAAATAATCCTTTTTCCCTTCCCCCCTCCAGGTGCTCCTGGAGAGATACACAGACACAAGCTCTGTGAAACTACACAGAGGGACTCCCCCTCTCCGTTCCCAATCCTGGAAACAAAAGTACTTTCCTATTTCCCCAGAGGGAATGCAAAATTAGGCTAGCGATCCAACACACAAATCTCCCCTTGATTTCTTCCTCCCACCAATTCCCTGGTGAGTACAGACTCAATTTCCCTGAAGTAAAGAAAAACTCCAACAGGTCTTAAAAGAAAGCTTTATATAAAAAGAAAGAAAAATAAGTACAAATGTTCTCTCTGTATTAAGATGATACAACACAGGGTCAATTGCTTAAAAGAATATTGAATAAACAGCCTTATTTCAAAAGAATACAAATCAAAGCACTCCAGCACTTATATTCATGCAAATACCAAAGAAAAGAAACCATATAACTTACTAGCTGATCTCTTTGTCCTTACACTTAGAAACAGAAGACTAGAAAGTAGAACTACTTCTCCAAAGCTCAGAGAAAGCAGGCAGGCAGACAACAAAGACTTAGACACTCAATTCCCTCCACCCAAAGTTGAAAAAATCTGGTTTCCTGATTGGTCCTCTGGTCAGGTGCTTCAGGTGAAAGAGACATTAACCCTTAGCTATCTGTTTATGACAGGGGCAGATGTTATTATATTAATGTAATGGTACTCTGCTTGGAGAAATTAGGGTTTCATTCATGTGAGACTTGGAGGGGCAGCGAGGGGCTCAGTCTGTGCCATTCTTAGAGTGCAGCATTGGCTGGGATCTGGGATTGAAGAAACCACATCTTGGATGCATTGAGTGAAAACCTGGCCCCATTGAAGTCAATGGCAAAACTCCCACTGACCTCAGCGAGGTTAAGATTTCACCCATAGACACACAAGAAGGTTATGATTCTGTAGAGACAGGAGGAAAGCAGTACATGCAGGGTTGACAGCTGCATTGTGATTCAGTGACAGCAGGAATGTGCCAGCTAAATCAGCCATTATTTTCCATTGAGATTTACAATGTACTATTTCCATTCTCCTAAATTAGGCAACTTTTAGCCAAATCACCGTCTCTCAAGGAAGAAGGAATTTTTTTTCCTCTTCCTGATAATGCTTAGCACTTACACGTTCAGAGCACTTTCCAACATTAACCATTAGTTCTCCCAGCACTCAGGCGAGGCAGTTAAGCATGACTATTCCTGTTTGGCAGATGGGGAGCTGAGACAGTTGAGACAGAGCCACATTTTCAGAAATGGTCTCTAAGTTTGGATACCTGGGGCCAGCTGCTCAAAAGTGCTGCACATCTACAATGTGAGGGGAAGTCAGTGGAGCCACTGTGTCCTCAGCACCTTTGGAAATCAAGCTAAAGATGGCTCGAGTTTGACATTTTAAATTTGAGGCACCCAAAATTAGAGGGCACTTTTGAAAAATTAACCCTTGTGTTCAGTGTTGCCAATTCCCACAATTTTATAGCAAGTCTCTTGATATGAAAAGCCATGTGATGATGTGACAATCTCCGCTTTATTGATTTATTTTTAAAATATGTTTCTGGCCCTCATGGTTGTGGAGAAAAGTTTGAAAATATAACCCAAGTGCTCTCTGCACAGCAGTGACTCTAATCCCATCTGCAGAATTCCCACTGAGTTCAGTCTGGGGGGCTAACATGAGTTCTAGCATAGCTCATGCAGTACAGGATGCTGACACTGGTTATACACACACATGCCTCTCCACTCCGTCACCAGCACCTTTCCTGCATAGACCAGCCATGCAGATAGTCCAGTGTGAGCACCTCAGTTCTTACAGCAAATAAAACTAAGAAATTGCAGAATCTCATCAGCGAGTCTTATGAGTAAATTTATGTGCGAGCAAATCAGATAATAAAATTAGTAACTCTGAGAAATCAGCCCAATAGACCATGGACATATGATACATAATTCACCTTAACCATGAATAGTGTTTCACTGGCTTTCTGCAGAATTCATGGTTATTATCACTCGCCCAAGGCAATATTAAAAGACTGTAATGAAAAGGGA
This sequence comes from Gopherus flavomarginatus, assembly GCF_025201925.1. Classification (NCBI taxonomy): domain Eukaryota; kingdom Metazoa; phylum Chordata; order Testudines; family Testudinidae; genus Gopherus; species Gopherus flavomarginatus. The sequence goes on along the minus strand of NC_066641.1, from coordinate 15,200,560 downwards.
GTGTTAATGATCAGGCTCTGCTTAGAGGGGAGTTTTCGCTTTTCTTGAAGAAATCAGAGCAAAGTGGCCAAAGGATGGACTGTTCACATCTAATCTTCAAGTGAACGTCTTGCAGGTAAAAGGTGCCAGATTAGCAGCCCAGGAACTAAAATCCTGTTTTAATCCATGTGGCAGGAACAGCCTGGGATCGGGCAGGTCAAGCTTTCTACATACATGCCTGGACGCACACGCACGCACACTGCCCCTGCCATCTGACCCTGATGATGTGACAGGATCTTTAGGAGTGAAATGGAATTCTGTCTCCCTGCCCCCAACATCTCTGGCTCTGCATAGACTGCCAGCAAAAAGCTGATAACTGCTCCTCTGGCAGTTCTTGGCATGGGGATGTGTTCTATCTGAGAGACTCAAGGATACCTGGAGCCAGTGGTGGTGTGCATTAGCAGTTGGTACCTGACTGGCACTGCTTCTGAACCAGCGACCCAGGAGTGAGGGAAGGGAGCCTCCCAGCCGTATAATCAGCTTTCGGGGGGGATTCCAAAATTGTAGCTTTCAAGGGAAACCACAGCTGGTGGAGTTCGGTCGCACCTACGGCTCCATTCAGTGTCAATGGGAGATGCAGGTGCTCAGCACCTGCCTCTGAAAATCAAGCCCTCAACCCACTCTCCAGATTCTCAGGAATCAGAGATGGCAAAGTGGCAACAGCCTCTGACAAATAACGATTGTTTATTCATGAATAACTGTCCTACATTGATGGGTGCCTGATGGCGTCCCTGGAAAGGGTCACTTCACCTCTCCCTTCAGTGAAATGCAGCCACCTCTGGAGTGCAACATATCTGCTCATTGACTGTGCACAGCAGTACTGCACCACTGGTTAGAGCAGAAAGTGAAGAAGGAGACCGTGGGTGGGATCTTGGGCAGAAGAATATAATCACCTGAGACAGGATTCAACCAGGACATTGAAGCTAATGACCCTCCATTTACAGAAGTGCCAAGGGACCCTTAATGAGCGCAATTGATCAGGACCCCAGATTGATGCATTGCCTGACAGTTAGCACCTCCAGCGACACAGCTGCCCCTAACATCATGTTGAGGCATCAGTTCAAGTCTTCTTCAAGAGAAAAGTGACCCCTACAGAACCACCAACCCCACCTCCTGTACCTCTTGCCATAATGTTCCATGGAGGCCTCCCACCCTTGCACTGGGCCATCAGCATCCAGTATTTATTTGTGAGATCTGATGAAACCGCAGCACAAGATTGTCTGGCTTGCAAATATGGGAGAAGATGCCTGTGCTGCACACTGAGCCTGGGGCCTGGTGCTGCTAGCTGTGCACGAGGGCTTGGCCCTCAGACACACTGTGCTCACTGCCGCTGGGACGATTTGGGTTCGATAAGGTACTTTTTTATTTTGCCACGATCGGAAATTCTTTTCTAAAGAAAAGACAGTAAGATGGCCTGGAGCTGCATTAACGGTAGGATTATTCAAATGCATGTGGGGGAACAGTCACTCACCCCCTCCCTTTTTTTTATGCTAAAGTCGCTGCAGAGATTGATTCCTGAGTGTGAATATCCCATGCTGGCCTGAGCATCAGCCAAATGTTGTGTGGAAGGGATCTGAATTACATCCAGCAGCAGTGCGATGTTCTGTACATCAGAAATAAATTATGTCTCATACTATCACTCTCTGATGGACCAAGCCTTGTATGAAGGCTTTTACTTTTCGGTTATCCTCATGCTGATTCCTCTAGAAGACCCCTGATGAGATCAGATTATATCAAGGCAGAATTATTCCTCCTTAATTTTGATCCTCCTCAGAAATCCCAGGCCATGTTGGCCGTGGGGTTCCGTTTGGTCAGCAGCTGAGCTACCATGTGGGGTTGCTTTTCACTGTTTTACACCCAGCCAGGAGAGGGGGAGGGGAAGTGGAGCTATGCTGTGACACAGTCAGGAAAACGCCGCTGCACTTGCTGTCGCACTGGCTCAGAGAGGAGGCTACTTGCTGCTCCCGCCGCCTGTTGGCCATTTTATGCCTGAGAAGCATCAGGCCTGGGATGCTGGGAAGAGAGAGCAGGGGGAGTGTATCATGACCAAACCAGACTGGAGTGTGGAAGGAATAAAGAGACACTCAAACTGTGAGTGGAAAACCCCAGAATCATCAGTATGGGGCATCCCGAATCCAGAGGGCGTGTAGTCCCTACCCAGACTGCAGGTGGGAGTCTGGTGGCAGGACAGAGGAGGCTGTGAGACGTGTGATTTTTGCCCAGGTGACTGTGGCTGAAGGCTCGTTTCAATGTGCTAGCCATGCAGCAAGTGCATCAGCAAGTGTAATCAGGAAAGCCAAGGCACAATTGGACTTGCAGCTAGCAAGGTATGTGAAGAGTAACAAGAAGGTTTCTGCAGGTATGTTAGCAACAAGAAAAGGTCAGGGAAAGTGTGGGCCCCTTACTGACTTGGGGAGGCAACCTAGTGACAGATGATGTGGAAAAAGCTGAGGTACTCATTGCCTCTTTTCCCTCAGTCTTCACAGACAAGGTCAGCTCCCAGACTGCTGCACTGGGCAGCACAGTATGGGGAGGAGGTTACCTGCCCTCTATGGAGAAAGAACAGATTAAGACTATTTAGAAAAGCTGGACGTGCACAAGTCCCTGGGTCCAGATCTAATGCATCCCAGGGTGCTGAGGGAGTTGGCTGATGTGATCGCAGAGCCATTGGCTATTAGCTCTGAAAACTCATGGCGATCGGGGGAGGTCCTGGACGATTGGAAGAAGGAAAATGTAGTGCCCATCTTTTAAAAAGGGATGAAAAGGGAACTCAGAGAACTACAGACCTGTCAGTCTCACTTCAGTGCCCAGCAAAATCATGGAGCGGGTCCTCAAGGAATTCATTTTGAAGCACTTGGAGGAGAGAAAGGTGGTCAGGAACAGCCAATGTGGATTCACCAAGGGGAGGTCATGCCTGACCAACCTGATTGCCTTCTATCATGAGATAACTGGCTCTGTGGATATGGGGAAAGCAGTGGATGTGATATATCTTGACTTTAGCAAAGCTTTTGATACAGTCTCCCACTGTATTCCTGCCAGCAAGTTAAAGAAGTATGGATTGGATGAATGGACTATAAGGTAAACAGAAAGCTGGCTAGATCGTTGGGCTCAACGGGTAGTGATCAATGGCTCTGTGTCTAGTTGGCATCCGGTATCAAGCGGAGTGCCCCAAGTGTAGGTCCTGGGTCCGGTTTTGTTCAATATCTTCATTAATGATCTAGATGATGGGATTAATTGCACCCTCAGCAAGTTCACAGATGACATTAAAATGGGGGAGAAGTAGATGCGCTGGAGGGTAGGGATAAGGTCCAGAGTGACCTAGGCAAATTGGAGGATTGGGCCAAAATAAATCTGATGAGGTTCAACAAGGACAAGTGCAGAGTCCTGCACTTAGGAAGGAAGAATCCCATGCACTGCTACAGGCTGGGGACCGACTGGCTAAGCAGCAGTTCTGCAGAAAAGGACCTGGGGATTACAGTGGATGAGAAGCTGGATGTGAGTCAGCAGTGTGCCCTCGTTGCCAAGAAGGCCAACGGCATATTGGGCTGTATTTGTGGGAGCATTGCCAGCAGATCGAGGGAAGGGATCATTCCTCTCTATTTGGCACTGGTGAGGCCACACCTGGATTATTGTGTCCAGTTTTGGTCCCCCCACTACAGAAGGGATGTGGACAAATTGGAGAGAGTCCAGCGGAGGGCAATGAAAATGATTAGGGGGCTGAGGCACACGAGTTACGAGAAGAGGCTGAGGGAACTGGGGTTATTTAGTCTGCAGAAGAGAAGAGTAAGGGGGGATTTGATAACAGCCTTCAGCTACCTGAAAGGGGGGTCCAAAGAGGATGGAGCTCGGCCATTCTCAGTGGTGACAGATGACAGAACAAGAAGCAATGGTCTCAAGTTGCAGTGGGGGCGGTCTAGGTTGGATATTAGGAAACACTATTTCACTAGGAGGGTGGTGAAGCACTGGAAGGGTTACCTTGGGAGGTGGTGGAATCTCCTTCCTTAGAGATTTTTAAGGCCCAGCTTGACAAAGCCCTGGCTGGTATGATTTAGTTGGTGTTGGTCCTGCTTTGAGCAGGGGGTTGGACTAGATGACCTCCTGAGGTCTCTTTCAACCCTAATATTCTATGATTCATAGACTTAAGGCCCTCCAAGAGCCGGTTGTTGGAAGATGGAACATCTTTGTTTGCAGAACCAAAACACAACATTTCACACATCTTGCGGTGAGGGTGCAGCCATTTTTATGGCCTAGGGAGCGTATAAGCCAAAAAGGCGCTTAATGATTTCAGATGTATCATTACACTTTGTTAGCAGTCTCTGTGACGAACTGGGAATGTTCTTAATGTGTTCTTTGAATGCTGAGTGAGGAGTGTTGGCCTGGGAAGGTTGCAGGGAAGTTTTGCTGAGACAGTCTGCACTGGGGATGGGAGACTTTCCTTGAGGGAGGATACCTGAGCATGTAACATGAGAACCCAGGAAGGGGGTTGGAGGCCAGGTGACACCTCTGCCCAAACTGGACAAAGGCTGGGGGAGGAGTCGGGGGGAGGCTGAGTGAGACGGCTGGAGGGGGTTTCAGTTTGGAGCTGGATGGGAGAATGGAGGGGAGCTCAGATGTGGCTCTGGCCTCCCAATGTGGCTCTGGCCTCCCTGGCCCCCCAGACAGACCTAACTGAGGGGGTCCTGTTGTCTGTACCTGCAATGCCTGTTTTGGACTGTGTTCCTGTCGTCTAAATAAACCTTCTGTTTTACTGGCTGGCTGAGAGCATGGTGAATCGCCTTGACTCCCCCACACTCTGTGACAGTCTCGTTACCAGCGTGATCTGCAGAGATTAACAACCACCTCCAGTTTACCCAGTTCCACTCTGTAACGAAAACCTGCCTATCTCACGTGACAGTCAGGCCAGTGTCCTTGCACCGGGGACATGGGCTCACTTCACCACCAGGACTGGAATTTAGCACTTGAACTAAATCAGAAAATCTGTGGCTGCCTGGCGCTGGCAGTTTGCTTGGTTTGCACAACTAGCCCAGCACCGGCAGCTACTGTCAGGAAGTGCTCGCTTGTGTATTTCAGTTGAAACTATTATTAAAACATTTTATTGGAAAATGGGAACAAACAGGAGTGATTAGTAGAGTGAGTCCCTTCATGAAGTTCAAGGGCAGGACAGTGTCCTCCAGAAGACTCCAGTAATTCACCAAAGCGATGGAGACCCTGCCATTTATTACAGGTTTCCTGGAGTATCTCTCCTGGTGACTCATGCTTTGTGTTTTCATAATCCAATCATTGTTTCAATTTCCACATTACATCCAACTTAATTATATCTCCAATGTTTAATCTAGCAGTTTAACTCTTTCTCTGTGGCTTCTCTGCCTTGCTTATTACTCAAAAGCAGATTTAGTTGTGCATTGTTCATAATGGGACTTTAATACAAGGAGACGTATCCATAATTTCTGACTCAAGGCTTTCCTGATAAACAGTGGGGTGATCCTTATAATTCTAGGTGATTTCTTTCTCCTTATCTTATCAAACTGTATGTCATACACAAGCCTTTTTCTTGTCTTGGGGGATACCTTATAATTGCCCTTAAGAACTTTTATTTACCAGCTCAGTCCCAATGGATATTAAAACCTCTTTCTTAATGGGTTACAGCATCACATCTTTCATGAGCAGGTTTTCTGCAACATACGGGATACTTTTGCTGCATTCTGAGCTATGCTTGCAATGTGGCCCTCAGGAGCCAGCCTCTAGTGAAAGAGGGAGATTTTGAGAGCTGAGGGCTTAAATGTTTGTGAAAAGCAGAGCACGTGTAGCTGGAAAAGGCCTTCTGTTTATGTATGTATAACTGGATCCGATGCATATAGCTGATGCTGAAGCCAGTGGTCAAAGGCACAAATGGCAGTTGGTGCTCAATTTCCATTGACTTTCAAGGGGGGTTAGGCACCTGTTTTGGAAAATTTCGCCCAGCAGCCCTGTGCTTTGGATACAAACTCCAGACTAGCCCAGCCTGATCTGACGCTCAGCCCTGATGCACTGAAAGGTTTGCACGTCCCCATTAAACTCACTCTTGTGGGTTTCTAAGAAAATCAGTTTCACCTGGTTTCACACGTGAAATTTTCTCACCACTTAGTGGCATAGTGAGATGGACAGCGCCAGCTCTGAGCTACACTGGAAACCTTGTCAAAAGCACCGAGGGCTTGTCAAGGCTCCCTTGGGAAGAGGTGGCTCAGGGTAGGGGGCCATGGAAATCTGCCATAAACAGAGATGCGCCAACTGAAGCAGATGCAACATAAACCTGCAGAACCTTAACCTAACACTCAAACTGAGCGATTCGTTCTTTGCGGTTCCAGGAGGTTTGGAAGCTTTGGTCCATTTCTTTGAATGTTACTGTGTCTCTGTACTTGCAGGTTCCAGCCAGGACAGGAAGCTGACATCCCACAGTAACATAGGGAAGGCTGTTCTCACGAGCTTGTCAGTTTCCCAGTCAAATGGGAAACCCATATTGGTGCTTTCCTGACCTTCTGGGTCCTTGTTCATCCCCCGTAGAGACTCAAGCACCAGATTGCAATTGGTATAAAAGAGAAACAGGTGAGAGCACTGTCACAGCACAGACATCACCCTCCCTGTGTTGTTCTGAAGGCATTGGTCACCTTGCTACCTTAGCAAGCACTCTCTGGAATGCACGTCCAAGAAACCCTTGTGTGAGTGCATGGGGCAAAGCCCCCCAAAGCCTGCTGGGGCAGGCATATAGATTTGGAAGCCCATTTGGCAGCTTGTCCCATTTCCCCTGGTGATGCTAGAGGTGAAGAAGGAATGCTGATTTCTGCATGCTGATTAGCTGCGGCAGCCTCGGCTTATTGGCTGCAGACAATAGCGCCATTGTGAACAAATCCAGCACACACAAAATGCGCTTTTCTCAGCATGCAAGATAACTTAGCAGCCTTTGCTAATCAGCATCCCAATATCCTTCTCAGCCTGGGAAGCTGTATTATCAGCGTGAAGGGGGCAGTGCACACAGCTCTGTGTGAAGTAGGAACCAAGGCAGCCCTGTGCTGTCAGCTTCTCACATCAGCCCTTTGCAGAGCTGAACATTTTTACACTTCTTATAACTGCAGGATGGGAAACTCCTTCTTGTCTGCCTCTGTCCCAAAGCTCTGTGTGTGAAATCCAGCCCAGTGACAAAGCCCTGGAACTGAAAGGGTTAGTGCTAGCCCTCTGCACCCGGGTGCCAAGAGAGGAGTGCTGTAACACCCCAGACACATGGCTGCCAAGGCTGTGGGAGAAACACCTGAAGAGGATCGGGGACAGCTTAGATCCCCTGGCCAAGGACAGTCACATATCTTTGGAGACGTTATTGATTGAGTGCCAGGCTGGTCGTCTCAGGCTGGCACATCTCGCATGGATATTTATGTCTACTGAAGGGCAGCAGTGGTGTGTGGGGCCTTGAACCATGGGCAGACAGGAAAAGCCCCTGTGCGGCCCCCAGGATTCCAAGTGTCTTGACTGATCTATTGACCTCTGCTGTGTCTGTGCCTGGACTGGAGATGGGCGCCAGGAGGCTGGAAAATCTGGTGGGGCAGGTAGCATGGTGTAACCATTCGAGCAAAGCTCAGCATGCCTCGGTTCTTCTCCCAGTGCTCGGAGGCCGCGTGTGCTGTTGGGTGCTATTTCCATGCCAGCATGAAGGGAGCACTCACTCTGCCCTCTCAGAGCTGGAGGTTCTCATCAGGAGGGACTAGAACCTGCAGCATGCAGCTGCTCTTGGCAGAGACCTGCCTCACCCAGGCCCTGCTCCCGGGGCAATATCCTCGGGTTCATGTGAAGTGGCGGGAACTCGGCTCCTGGCTGGCATGGGTGAAAGGCCTATTTCCATACACACAGTGCACACCAATAATTCATTCACAGCCCTGAGGCTCTGCAAATCCCAAAGATCAATATTGATGCTCAGTAATAGAAGATAATGAAACATAATGAGGAGTGAGAAATCCATTTACCTTTCAGGTTTTCTTAATTGCTGTCTGGATATTAATAGTTACGAGATACTAATTTGTAAAGATTTCTCCCTTCACCTCTCTCCTATAGCCAACATCTTGCCCTTTCCTCTCCTCACACTAATTGGCCCTAATTCCCCATCTGAGATGACATATCCCTTTCCTGCAGCGGGGATCCTGAAGCCATGAACACAGGGATAGACATGCAGAAGCGAGGAGGAGTGGGGGAGGTGGAGGGGAGAGACTTTTTGTTCACATTGTAATCATGAAGAATTAGGTGGTTAGGGTAAACTCCTGCCCTAGGCCTAAGCCCCTCAACATGAGGCATGTGTGGAGTGTAAGGGTACACAGGCCCCTGCACTGGGATGGATTTCACCCTTGGAGATGGAAACCCCCCACCCTGCCCCCCACCCCCGCCATTGTAAAATGCCTTGGGCACTGCTGGGAACAATTCCCAGCTCCTTTGCCCTGGCCAAGGCGACTGAGATGCAGGAGTGCAGTGTGAATTGGTGAGGTCTGACCCTGGTCTGTTCTTCTGATCTCCAGCAGCCAGGCCTCTGCTCCAGCCTGTGGGGGTCTCTGTGTTCCAGGCACTGCCAAGTCACGGGACTTTCCCCAGCCCCCAGCTTGCGGATACGACAGAAAGATACTTGCTATGGGTGAATTCACAAGGTCTAGACAATGCTTAAGCCCTATGTCAGCCCCCGGGGTGCTGGCCCACTGCAATGGGATGATTCTCATGATCTGTCCCAGGCTGAAGTGGCTCCCAAGCTCTTAGGCTGCATCACAGAGGCTTGGATTCTTGAAACAATCAACCTGAAGTGAGTCCAAGTGCAACATGGCAAATTTCCCAGTTTGCCAACAGTTGAGAGTCGAGAAAGGTTGACCTGTCTCCTCGGCAGACACCATCATCCAGAATTGATAGACAGTCCAGAGAGAAGCATCAATCACACATGGTTAATGGACTAGACCCTGCCAGCAATGAAGATGATGCATGGGCAATGCTGAAGTAATGGAAGCAAAGAGCCTGGATTTCTCACCCTAAATCACAGCCATTTTCAAAGTGCTTCCAGAGATGAGATCTGGGCTGCAGCTCATGACAACACCTGCACTGGGAGATAAAAGGGTTGCATCACCCATTAGTGCCCAACTGCAGCCACTTCCTAGCTAATGACACAGCAGAATCGGTAAGGACATAATGTCGTGCTGTGCTCCCAGTCTCACTATCTGAGTGTACTTGCTGGAGAATCTTGGCTAGAAACATCCAGGAATGTGTCCCCAGAAGTGTGTGTGCCTGGAGAGGGGACAAGAGGGAGATGGAGCCTGCAGGCTTTCTATGCTGCTGGACATTTTGCAATATAAGACTCCAGGCTAGATTCTGATTTCATTTACACTGGTATAAATCCAGAGCCATTGCACGGACGGAGTCCTGTGGGAACAGACCAAGGCAAACCCAGAGTGACCAAGAGCAGAATATGGCCCTTGTTGGGCTTGGTTTGGGTTTGGTTTGTATCTGCTCCAAAATGTTTTGCCAAAAGGAAAATGGGAATTTGCTCCGCAAGAATTCTGGAGCTGCCACCAGCAGAGAAACGTCCTCAGCTTGCCTTGGTCACATGGTCTGGTGCTCATAGGCAAGTTGAAAAGGGAACATTTGATACAAAGGGCAATTTACCAGGCAGTATTTGTGCATCTTCCCTTGGTAACTATTAGTTTAGAAATGTGTTGAGTAAAGACCCTGGGCCACGTTCTGTTCTGCATCAGTGGGGCAGCCACACTGACCTCAGCGTAACTGGGTGAACTTCAGCTGTGGGGAGAGGAGTCTGTACAAAACCCAGGCACCGTTTAAGGGATGACTGTCGGCACAGCGCAAAATCTCACCTCCTGAGAGCCGATTTTGGTTCCTTCTCATTATCCCAGTCCAGCTTCTCCTCCTTACAAAGTCGGTCCTGCTAGCCAGAGTGTCAGCCTGGGTTTGCCTCATCAGGCTCATCAAATATCTGTCTGCTGTCACTGGCCAGGTGGGCTGGGCCCTTGTTGACACAAAGCATCTCTATTAAGTTGCAAGAATGTCAGAGGTCATATATAAAAACACATGCAGTGGAAAAGCAGTAAAACAATAAACACAGGGTGACCTGCTCTCTGCATGAAGGAAACCACTTCCAAAAGGCAGCCCTTAAACAACCACTTCAGAGTTTCTAGGACACTCTTCACTGACCTCTGCTAGTCACCCAGTGTGTGGCCCCTTGGTTCGGATGATCCAGAACCAAGGTGGGTGAGTTCGATATCTGGATCCCACGTCATCTAATCCATGCACCCATCCGTCTAAGGTGCCAGCCACCGTGGCAGCCACCATTACCTCAGAGCAGGCACCTCTCCAAGCACCTTTGCTGCAACCAGTGTTGGAAAGTTCTGGTGAGCTGGTTTGTATCCTCAGGTCTTTGTAGTGTCTCCCAGGTCCTGCTGAACTCCTATGGGGTGAAATATTCCAGGGGTTACTTCTGTCTTCCTGCTTCTTTCCCACGTGCCCTGCTGCGGAGCTGGGCTTCCGCTGCTTTTCCTGTGCTAAGGAGCCTGCCAAGTACCACGGCTGATGGACTTTCTGCTCCTTCGGCAGGACAAGGAAGGAAGGGGGAACTCCAGGAGCACCTGAGCCTTCCCCCCCCAGCACTGTTCAGAGAACAAATCGCCCGTCCTAGACACTGCACAGTGCAGTCGTCCTGTGTTGGGGGCTCCCCTCCTGTGAAGTGCTTGCACAGCTCCTGTGGCCGATGAGCCATTCCTCAGCACATGCCAGTGTGTGGAGAGGTGGTGCTAAGTTACTCTCTGAAGAGTGGGCTCCCGTAAACAGAATTAGCTTTGTCCTTTCGCAAGGAATCTCCTCTCCTGAAATGCTAGCTTAACTCCCAGTCCTGCTGTCTGGCCGGCCCCTGTCAGAGAAGTGAGTAAAGAAAGAAATACAAACTGCTCTTCTGGATTTGTGGGATCTCTGCCCTTATGAGTTAAATGACTTGTGCTTGGAATTAAAATGGGTAATAACTCATCCGCTCGCTGGCCTTGTCACTTGCCTGTGGTCCCGGCTGGGGACTGTCTGAGGGGATCCGTGGAGCAAACCTGGCACTCAGAAAATTCTGGTTCACACATCTTTGCCTTGGAGAAAAGGAAGCCTGGGGTGTCTCCCTCTGACAGCCTCAGCTCAATTCCCCCCAGCCCAGAGCGAGCCCCACACCCGGCTGTGCTGTTTGCTGAGCTGTGTAACTCCCCGAGGAGCTGACCTGTGCGTTCCGTTCCAGAGGGATCGATAGGGCTCCCGGAACCCGCTCAAAGATGGCATCATTCACCAGGACTCCTTTCAGCCAGGGCTCTTTCACATACCACAGCCATGGGCTATAAAAATATTTTGTCAGGCGGCTAATTTACTTTACTACCAGCTGGAGACTGTGACGGTCATGAGGCAGATCTGTATGGGAAAACAGACCTCCCAAGGATCTAGGGAACTGGCCTGAGTCACAGAGAACTAATGGGGGCCTTATAATTAACACACTGAGGGTGGAAGCGAAAGAGATGATGCGCAGGGTGTGATCAATGAGGGGTTTGCACCCCGGAGCCACTCAACTGTCCAGATTCAGCAACGTTAGGTTCCTGAAGTCTGGCCAGCTGTTCGAACAGCAAGAGCGCTGGAGAGTGGAGCTCAGCGCCCAGGCTGGAGGTGGGAGCGCGGTGGAGGCACCTTGTTGCAATCCTGGGCCTTGTGTAGTTCTGCAGAGACCCCCTGGATCGGATGCAGCGAGCGCAGTGAGAAGAGACACAGAGCAGCCCGATGCCAGGCCGGAGAGGGAGGATTAAATGGGATGATAATGGAAGAGCTGTTGAACCCTCCCCCTCGGTCTGGGGTTCCGAAGCAGCTTCACAGGAGATGGAGCCGCCAGAGCAGTGATACTTGGACTGAGGCTCGCAAGCCGCAAGTGGCTCTTTAATGTGTCTCCTGTGTCTCTGTGCAGCACGTGAGAGTAAAACACCGTGGGCGTGACTCTATGGTGCTAGAGTGACAGTGAATTCACACGCCTGGGGCTTTTCTGGGCAACGCTGATCCCAGGGCTCCTGTGCCACTGAGGTCACTGCCCTGGAGGGAAGGATGACGAGAAAGGCCCCAAGGAACCGGAGGCAGAGAAGGGAACAGCAGCAGCTGCATTTCCTTGTACTATGCTGACATGGCACCTGCTCCAAACCCTGCCCCCGCCCCCTCTAGTGTTGCCAACTCTCATGATTTTGCCATGGGTCACATGATGATTGTTTTCTTTAAAGCCCCAGCTCCTGGAGTCAGGTGGGTCTGGGAGGATTTCAGCTTCATGCTTAAAGAAAAAGCAAGTTTCTCATCCTCGTGGCTATGGAGAAACCTTCTGAATGTGACCCCAGTGCCCCGTAAAGGCTCAAGGAGCAGAAGGCAAATAAGCAGAGCCCACCTCTATCGTTGTTACAGAATCTCGGGATTTCAAAGCCAATCACATGATGATTGGTGAGCCTGACTCATGATTTTTGACCATTTGGGGTTAGGAATGCTGCCCATTCTGTGTTCCCCTGCTTTGAGCCTGGCATGAGGGGCACATGGAAATGGGTGAGATGGGGGTACTGTGATGCTGGAGGACATGGCACAGCCCATGGTTGCAATGGGTCACACAGCAGATTAACACTCTCTCTCCTTCCTTCATTATTTCCATTAACCTGCCTTGCAGTCTGCGCGTCCTCTTTATTCCCTGTGAGCAGCACCTGTCGTTCACCTCTGCACGCGCCTCTGTGCACAGATTTGCAGTGCTGCAGGCATGCTCAATGCAGTGGGGACCCAGCTGCTGGTGACTTTGTGACAGGACTTCGGAGGACGGGGGAAGGGCTCTGAATAGCCTGACACATCCAGGGCTGCCGAGAGCGGGTTCAGACCCCGGTGAAAAAAAATTTGGGGCCCCCCCCCAGCAAGGCCGGACTGGCTAAATAGGGCCAACAAAGCTGGGGAAGCTGGGCCCTGGGCCCCCTTCCGGACCTCAGGGCCCCGGGAATTTGTACCGGCTTCCCCTCACCCCTCCCTCGTCGGCTCTGGACACATCCATACAAATAGAGGAGGGAGTTAGGAAGAAAAAGTCCAAACCCCACATGTCGCTCCTACTATCCTTTTAGCTGTGATGAAAAAGGGCCATTTACGTCAGGGATGCAGTTCAGAACCAGGTTTCCAGTCTCTCATTCCCTGCCCTGGGCCTAGATACCTACAGACCCTGTAGACCCAAGGACCCCCAAAGGAAGGAGTGCTCAAGGGGGTGCAATGGTCCTACAGGAGCCCAAGCCCATGCCAGGCCTGCCTGGGTCCACAGGAACTGGGAACGGTGCTGGACAAAGCAGCAAGTTGTTGTCAGTTGCTCTGAGCTCTGCTAAGGAACCAGTTTCTCCTGTTTCCCTGTGCACTGCTGTAGTGCAGGGTGCACTCTCGCTTTTGCACACAGCTTGCACTCCTTCGCACAGCTTCCCTGGGCAATGTGCACAGTTTCCCCTGGGGGGGGCGCTCTGCCAGGAGTCTGCCCCTACACTTCACTGCAGTGGCACATTCCTGCCCATTCTGACCACTGACCCATGGCTCTGTGCAGTATTCATTCCCCTGAGCACACAGGAATATTCCCTGCATCTAGGGCTGGCACAGGGTTCGTGCTTGGCTTCTGGGGCAGCCCTGGAGGGGCAACTGTAGCTGTGCTAGTCGAGAATGCCAGAGAGAAGAGAGATTTTACATTTCTGCTTAAGTCGCAGCTCAACAGTCGAGCAAATTGTTTCTCCAGCCCCCTATTACAAGGGCTGTTTGTCCCAGTCGGCTGGGTCGCTGCTCACCATATCCCATCCTACTGAAATGCTTTTTAGGAGGGACACCTGCACTTGCTGTTTTGCTCATTAATTTTTCTGCAAGCACTAATTAGCGGCTTTGTGTCGTCCTCAGTTGCAGACTCTGAAGTGTTGGTTCCATTGATCCGATCTCCTTGGTTTTGTTTTACTGAGCTGACTCATTTGCTGAGAGCACCAGGCAGATTTTTGGGATATTTCTGGGGAGCCTCTGGTGACCCCTCTTCTGGGGCAGGCTGCGGAGATCACTCTTTTCTCTTTCCTGGGAGCGTTCCCTGGCTTTCTAGCGCATTGTTTCTCAGGGCTGTAACTTTTGTATGGATGCTTTACTCTGGCAGGCAGCTTGGCACAGTGGATAGAACATTGGACTGGGAGTCAGGAAACCCAGGTCCAATTCCCACCTCTGCCACTGCCCTGCTGTCTGACCTCAGGCAAGTCCCTAAGTAACTGCACAGTGCATGGTAGCCGCAGGCTACAGCGCCTGGTCACAGGCCCAGGGAATGAGGTTCTGTGCTGGGTGGCCCAGGGAGCTGTAGAATCCATCATGTTTTGGGTTGTGCAGCATTCTGCACCTAGCCAATTTGCAAAGAGGGAAAAAAAAACAGCTGGTGCTTGCAGAGATGCAGCCTATAATCTAGAACATGAGCATATCTGCAGGTCTGCATCTGTCTGTCCATCCCATGCGCCATCAACGAGGCATCTAAGCCCCGCTTGTTATCATTGTATCATGTCATCACTGGTCAGAAAATCATCTGGTTCTGGTTAAAATGCAGTCAGAGCTTTGACCCTGGGCTGGGGACGCCACAGGCTGCCTGTTACCTGTTGTGCACGGACATACTGTTGTCTTTTATTTGTTCTAAATTTACCTGGCATTAATGCCAAGGGATGCTTCGGAGCTGCTCCTGTGTGAAAAAAATCGCTCTCCTCTTCTGTTTTTTCCTGACACTGTTTCTTATGTAAAACATCCTACATCTTTTTAGGCAGGCAGCTGGCATGGCTTGGCGGAGTAAGACAGCATTTCATATGGTCTTTAGTGTCTTTGTCTCGCCTTCCCTCCATCGGATGTTTGTTTGAGGTTTGGTTTGCCTTTTTCCTTTCTCTGCTTCTCTTAATTTTGCTTCCTGTTTTCTCTCCTTTGTTTATTCCTGTTTAGAGAGAGAGGGAGGTTCCTTTGAAAAGCCTGGCTAAGTGAACCATTGTGCAAGTCTTAAGACTCTTTATAGTCGAGCAGGCTGGTGGAGAAGTGAGTGCCAGAATATTAAGCTGCATGCTGAAATCAGAGGACAATTTATTATGAGGGACGAAGGGTTGATCATTTTGCCGGGTTTAGAACCCACGCAGCCATCACAGGTTGTAGATTTCAAACAGGACTCCAAACAGCTGAGATTTGGGTCCCATCGGGCTTGGATGGGAGGCACGTTTTCTAGCTGTTGCATGCTTTGCACTTCAGTCTTTTTTGCAGCTGTCCTAGAAGCAACTGGTCACAAATCACTTTCAATGCAGACTCATTGTTTTCATACCACAGGCTTCCCGTTAGTTAGAACTACGCTGCAAAGGGAAACAGGCATAGAAATGACAGTTCTCTCCCTTTTCAGCAAGGGGAGAAATAGTTTCAGGAAACTCCAAAAAGTTTTGCAAAACTATCCAATAAAAGGTCCCAGAAGTTTCATGAAACCTCCAGCAACTTCCCTGCTTTCTGCTGTTAAAGGACCTGTGGCCAGTACTGAGCATGCCTAGTACGTGTCACACTGAGTTTGCTTTCGCAGAGGTGGAGCTAAGCGCTATAAATACAGCTTCTCTGTGTGTCACGGAGTGTGGGGGAGTCTGGCCCTGCACCCTTCTTCCTGGGGCCCACAGTGACTCTTAGCCAGCCAGTACAACAGAAGGTTTATTGGACAACAGGAACACAGGTTACAGCAGAGCTTGCAGGCACAGTCAGGACCCCTCCACCGAGTCCTTCTGGGCTTTCAGGATGCTTGGATCCTAGCTAGGATACCCTGAATTCCGCCCACACAGCCCCAAGCCCAAACTCAAACTGCTTCCCTCCTGCCACTCCCTTCCTTTGTCCCCTTCCCGGGCAAAGGTGTTGACCTTTCCCCTCCCTTACCTAGCTCAGGTTACAGGTCCTGGCATCGTCCATCCCCTAAAGTCCTCCCCTGCTCTCCCACTCCCCACACAGACAGCCTCTACTGCATCACACTGTGTCCTTCCAGACAGACTAATTTCCTGGTGAAGGGAGATGGCAGAGCAGGGCAGTGCTGATTTTGGAGATTAAAGTGGGTGGAGATATTGTCATTTGATCTGTTCAGCAGTTCGGGGGTGTCTCTCTGAGTTCCCAAGCCCTGCACACCTGTTTTTTAATTGACAATAATGCCAGCTTGTTTCGGGTTTGCACAGACAGCTGTCTTGGTTTTGCCCTGTTGTCTGCAGGTGGCTTGTGGGCCGTGTAACTCAGCTGAGCCTCCGTGGAGGGGTTGGGGTTTCAGCGTTCCTTGGTTTATGTTTTTTTTTGTGACCTTGCAGGGGAGAAGGTGTTGTGGGTTCCAGCTGCCATAAAGCGATTTCATTCCCTTGCTCCTTAGCCACAGGGCTCGCTCAGCCAACCGCTGCCAGTCTCTCTGGCCTTGGGAGCGCAGCATGGCCACCTTGACCTACCGCAGAAGGGCTCCCCAAAGCTCGTCTCACCAGTCACAAGCCAGTTCTCCCCTCCCAGCCAACATGGCCAGTAGTGCCAGAAAAACTTCACTGCAGTTGTGGCCAGTCCACCTGTGTGTGCTGCCCTTGCCACAGGCAGAGTGGGCATCTCTCAGCCGGTGCCCCCCTCAGAGCTTGCAGGAGCTGTCTGCTCTCCCAGCCGTGGTATGGAGGATCCTTTTGCAATGGCTGAGCCGGTGCATGGAGTTTCACCCTGAACTGGCTCCATTATTAACCCCTTCAGCCCTGCCTAATGTACCTGGTATGTCATTACCTCACCTTTCCGGTGTGGAGACGGTGTCCTGGCTGCTGTGCAATCGACACAGGCACTGGAAGAGTTAACTGTTGACCCAGACTCCAAGGCAAATTCCCTCTTGCCTGTCAAGCCCTTATGCTGCAGCTAAACTCACCCCTCTCTGGGCACCATGTACTCTGGGAAGGAAGGTGGCTGTGGAGGGCCAGCTGCCTGCCAGGCTGTCAGCAGACCCCTATGCCCTTCTAGCCCCAGTGATGCTAAAAAGAAACAGCTGCGCGAACGGCCTGATGATCACCATGGCCTTCCCTGCCCCTGCTTCCCTCTGCCCGCTGAGCCCCACCACTGACTCACAGAGATCAGACCTTCCCCTGCCTTTTTTTCTGATCTCCAAAGCTCTGTTTGTCAGATGTGACCCAGCCCACCTCTCTGCGCTTTCCATCTGTCTGGGGAAGCCCTTAATGGATGTCACTTTGACTCTAGTTCTGTGGCTGCTGCCCCTGCCCTCTGACCCCCGGGGCTGCAGAATTGCAGAGGTCTGGCCGTCAAACCTGACAGCCTGGTTGCTCCTCGCCCACGCAGATCGCCTCTGCGCCATCCAGTACATTCGCTGCTGTCTCTCATGGTGGGGCAGGCCCAGGAGGGGAGTGTGTTTGTGCTGGGAAGACAGTTACTGGCTCACTGAGAAAAACCATTAAGAAACCAAGTTCAGGAAAAAGTCTGTGTGACCTTCTGGGAATCTCACCCCAGCTCAGAGGTCAGTCGGAACTGCCAGTTGGGATTAGGTTCACCCAAATGGCTCTGTGTGCTGAACCAGGTCTCGGCAGACACCAACAAGCCCTCCCAGCCCCCATTCGGCTGCAGTAGCCACCTGCTTCACCTGTCCTAGTCAGAGCTTTTTCCCAGTGGCCTGACTTCTTAGCAGGGAACGCGCCTGTAGCAGCCAGGAGCCCCAGGCATGGACCAGGGCCAGGGTGTGCTAGGCTCTGGGCAAACAGAGAACAGAACTTGGAGTTGAGCTTCTGCATGGGGGAAATGCAGCCAGTGCCCCTGGCCCTGGGCCCTAAATTTTAATGTCATAATCTCTTGAATATTAAATTAAGACACATTTTATAAAGTATTAAAGATCAAATGAATTAACTCATTAGTGGCAAACTCCTAGGTTTCGCTGCCAGATCATGTCGGGGCCAGCAAGGGAGCAACTAGCCAAGGATGAGTCACCTGATGCTAGTGCTGGACACTGGCGGCAGAAGGGTGGGGAGTCAGTAGGTGGCTGCTGGAAGGAGTAAGCCCCACTTCCTGCTGTTGCCAAAAGCAAATACCACAGGTAAACATCCTGCTCCATCAGGAGAGGTGAGGCCCAATGGAGCTGGCTGCACCATAACCCAGCCATAGAGCGACTGGGGGAGCCCTGGAGGGGCAACTGTAGCTGTGCTAGTCGAGAATGCCAGAGAGAAGAGAGATTTTACATTTCTGCTTAAGTCGCAGCTCAACAGTCGAGCAAATTGTTTCTCCAGCCCCCTATTACAGGGGCTGTTTGTCCCAGTCGGCTGGGTCGCTGCTCACCATATCCCATCCTACTGAAATGCTTTTTAGGAGGGACACCTGCACTTGCTGTTTTGCTCATTAATTTTTCTGCAAGCACTAATTAGCGGCTTTGTGTCTTCCTCAGTTGCAGACTCTGAAGTGTTGGTTCCATTGATCCGATCTCCTTGGTTTTGTTTTACTGAGCTGACTCATTTGCTGAGAGCACCAGGCAGATTTTTGGGATATTTCTGGGGAGCCTCTGGTGACCCCTCTTCTGGGGCAGGCTGCGGAGATCACTCTTTTCTCCTTCCTGGGAGCGTTCCCTGGCTTTCTAGCGCATTGTTTCTCAGGGCTGTAACTTTGTATGGATGCTTTACTCTGGCAGGCAGCTTGGCACAGTGGATAGAACATTGGACTGGGAGTCAGGAAACCCAGGTCCAATTCCCACCTCTGCCACTGCCCTGCTGTCTGACCTCAGGCAAGTCCCTAAGTAACTGCACAGTGCATGGTAGCCGCAGGCTACAGCGCCTGGTCACAGGCCCAGGGAATGAGGTTCTGTGCTGGGTGGCCCAGGGAGCTGTAGAATCCATCATGTTTTGGGTTGTGCAGAATAAACCTTCCACCATAACCCATTCATTCACCTGGCAAAGACCTGAGCACACAGTCCTGCTGGGAGCAGAGCCCCCAAGTCCCCCCTTAAGCTCACAGATGATGCAGTAGGTGCATGGCTGGGCAGCAGTGTGGGCTGAGCGTGGACAGCACCTTGGAGGAGGGGCACAGCACCTGGCAGGATTGTGCAGCTGGGTGGGTGGCATTGGAGGTCTGCCAGCGTGACGTGGGGCTGTGGGATTCTGCTGGGAGCAGGCAGGTGCTGTATGTAAGAGGGGCTGGTGCCACTGAACCCCTTACCCAGGGCGCTGGGGTTCATTGTTCCTGTTCAGCCCAATGCCAGGCGTAACTTTGAATGCCTCACTGCAAATTAAAGGAGAAACAAGGAGGCTGCTGCATGGAGACAAAGTAAATCCCACCCTCCTTGGCTGAGCAGTGGCCCAGTGGCCACACGCTGAGGACCCCTGCCTGGTGCAGGCAGGTCACAGGCCTCCCTGCCCCTCCACAAACACGTCCAAGGCTCCAAGCATGTACACAGTTCATGTCCTCCTGCATCATGCAGGTGCCATGGGAGCCCCCAAATGCAGGGATACCACAAGTGATACACCCCAGCAGCAGACACGTGACCCATGCTGACGGGTCGTGCACACCCCAGCTCCATCATCCTGGAAATTGCTTCCTTAACTGCCAGTGCTAGCCATGCCAAACCCCACTGTTGATTTGCTCCACTGTCCTCATGCAGCCGATCACCTGCAGTGGAAGAGTCGTTCCCACAGTAAGGAGCCTGGAGCCTGCTGCTGCGAATTAGCGAGGACACCAGAGGTCTCTCTTGGAGGGCTTTAACATCGCTTTGCTTCCCCTTCTAGGGAGCCACCTCAGCTGCTTGCTGATAAATGGTCTTGGAGACTGCCTCACTGGCTCTTAATTCTGGTATGTTCTTGCACACTCCCACCCAGAGGTGCTGGGACGAATGTCTCTCCATCAGTCATGCTCCTTCCACGAGGGCCAGTTAAGCAGCAGGAGCCTGGAAAGTTACTTTTTTTTAATAAAACGCACACCAGCAGCAACACTGTGGTCACAGCTACCCCCAAGTGCCAGCACTGCTAAGGGCCAAGTTATCTTTCTGCACCAGTGACCTGAGAAAATGGGAAAGCATCGCCAGTTGCTTTGGGAACTGCCGGCTAGCGCTCATGCCTCTTTCTGATAGATTAATGGCTCTGCACCAGCCACAGTGCAATCCAGATTTTGCATTTTCTCATTAAAGCAAGAAGTGCTGAGTCTACTGCAGGTGCCAGAGGGTCGGGGGCAACAGATAGACCTGGGCACCGGGAGTTCTGCTTCTGACATTGTCACCCATTCATTGCGCGACCTTTGCTCACTTTTAAATTAGTTGCCTTTTAATTTCACTGCCTATCCGCTGGCTCCTCTGTGCTGAGAGAGGCTGGCTAGAAGAGTCCTGCAGCCCATTCACTGCGATATGCCCTGGCCATGGTCCCCTCCTCTATAAACCAGGCTTTTCTCTCCCTCCTCATGCAGAAGTTGCCTAAAGGTTTTTGTTGCCTATCTATGTTTACCTGAGATGGGTGTGACCAGCCCATCCCAGGTGAGAACATCCCATTGCGGATTATCATGGCTTTTTAATCCTTTGTTATACAAGATACTTAGTACAACTGGTGTTCATACAATGCCCAGGATCCGAGATTTATTTCCAGGGTGTTATCTAATGCACTGTTACGAGCTGGTGGCTTTATGAATTACTCACTTGACTGGAAGTTGCTGGTTGCCTAGTTAATGCACGTCGACTTAGACTAAGTATTGAGCTGCCAGAGTGACTGCGTGCAGCCAGGGTGGCTCCAGGCATCAGCACGCCAAACGCGTGCTTGGGGCGGCAAGCCACTGGGGGCGCTCTGCCAGTGGCCGCGAGGGCGGCAGGCAGGCTGTCTTCGGCAGCGTGCCTGCGAGAGGTCCACCGAAGCCACAGGACCAGCGGACTTCTGCAGGCAAGCCGCCGAAGGCAGCCTACCTGCCGTGCTTGGGGCGGCAAAATGCCTAGAGCCGCCCCTGCATGCAGCCTAACATGCTGCTTCCCTCACCCGTGCCAGGCCCTTGTGTGAGTGTGAGACCCGGAGTGACGCCCCCAGGAACAAGATGATGGCCCCGGTTTGAGGGGCAGGGACCCAGTTCTGCTCCATTCATTAAAAAGCAAAAGCCAAGTGCCTTCTGTTTTCCACGACATTGTTTATTAGATTCCTGCAGCCCATCTACACAGATGGGCCCAGGCAAGGAGGTTGGTGTTTTTCCTTAAAGTGTCTGTGTGACATCAAGTCAAAGTTAAGCTTGTAGTCAAAGGCATTAGAGGACATTAGAAGCAATGAGAGGTGGCAGGAGCAGGCCAGTTACAGGGGGCTAGCAAGGCAGGATGCTCCATCCCTCCCACTGGTATAGTGGAGATGGGGGGCGAGGATATTTTTGAGTGTATTCAAACCAAACAAACACAGGCACCATGCAACATGATCTGCGGTTGGGAATGGCTGGAGAACAGGATTTGGATCGTTATTGCGGATTGCTTTGTGGGATGCTGCATGCTTCGGGGTGCAGCTGCCCATGGCCAGGCGCGATACAGATACTCGCCTGGCTCTCAGCTGCTCTACGCGCTCTCCCGAATCGCACCCGCTTGCTAAAGGGAACCACACTTCATGGGGTGCGTCTGCTGGGACTGACCTCTCCTCTGGGGCCAGGTCTCCCCCCAGGTATATCACAACTGTTTAAACAGAGTTTGGATGTAATTAAAGTGTCTTGGAAGGGGCAAATTATCTGTCTTTCACTTGGGGCTGACTCAAAATCTCACTGGGTTATAGTCCACCCCAGGGAGCCTTCCCTTCCCAGCTCACAGACCCAGATCTCCTACTTCCTACGGCGACCCTGCCTTATAGCCGGAGCCAGTCCCTTCCAGTGGTGAGTCACCAGCTGGGCACCACTGACTCACCTGCTGCTTTTGGTCCTAAAAGATTATTGGGCTATTACTTCTTCGGCCCAGCAACACTGTCACTGACAGTTCCCCCCACTTCTCCGGCCTCCGTTCCAGACCGCACCGCCTGTCCCCATGCGCACTGTGTGTAGTTACAGCCACACATACACAGGGAGATGTGTGTACAGGAGATTCACACACACACACACTCCTTTTCTTTACTTCATCACAGACTTTCCAGCACCTGAATGTTCCTCTGCTGAGCGGTTCCTTTATCCCAAGCAGTCAGCACAGCAACAGCCAATCCAGAAGTCTCCATGGTGAGGGGGTGACACATGCACCCTGATTTGCAGCTAGCGTGTCTCAGACCTAGAGACTAAAAGAAAAGCCTTGGGAAGGCAGGCTGGCTCCCGCAGCCAGTGCTGTGCCCTTGTCTAGGCCTGTTACCGTACAAAAACAAACAACACGCGCACACACATATTATTTACAGCCCATTTGTCACATGATGGAGCAGCTCTTGGCTCGGTCTTTCCTGATCTCTGTGTCATTCAACAAGTCCGTCCTGCTGGGCATCTGAGATGCCCGCTTCAGTCCCCGCTTGGAGTTGCTCCGCTTGAGATTCTTGTGCATCCTGTTGACGGAGGCCAGCGTGGTTACGTGGAAGACGTCCCGCACGCTGTTCTCGGAGACCTTGGAGGAGCATTCCACATAGGCCACTGCCCCCATCTGCCGTGCCAGCGTGCTGCCCTAGGAGTTGGGGAAGGGAGAGAAGTGTTTGCATGGCAGCATCCAGTCACATGGCATCAGCCTGTGTCTGCTGGCAGCTGCGGGCAGGAAGTGCAGCTCACTGAGGAACTGCTCTCTCGCAAGGCTAATTCGTCCCCTCTCCAAACAGTGAGAGCGCTGGGTACAGACAAGCCACCTGAGCAGCCAGCACTGCAGGTGCCAACGGGACGGCAGTGCCAGGCATGCTGATGTCAGGTGCCGGTTCACTGAGATCCCGGCTGTGGGCAGAATCAGCCTGCGACAGGCAGGAGGGCCCGTTCTCAGCTGTCAGGACAGCAAGGTGGCCTTCCCCCCGCCCCTCACTTGGTGTCTGAGGCGCAAGAGGGCTCGGTGCATATCCTCCCCCGAACTAGGCATTCAGTTACAGGTTCTTCACATTCCTGGCCCCCAGGCAGGCAGCATGGCCTGGGATTAAAGAACATGTAATGACTTACTCAACCGCCACCCAGGCCTCGGCCAGCTCCACGTGCCGGAGCTCTGCCATGCTGGACGCTCGTGCCCAGGCAGGGCCCCAGGAGCTCATGCGGGGCTGTGCCATTTCCTGGCCAGCCTCAACAAGCAGTAGGGCTGGGACTACGTTACGCACAGAGAGGCCAGCAAGGGAGGAATGGGGAGGGGGGGCATTTCTGTGCTCCTAGCGGAAGTTAGAGTCGCTCAGCTGTTGTGGGGAGACGAGGGACAGTAACTGCCATGCTCACCATGGTTAGATAATAAAGATAAATGGCACCTTAAACGAGTCCAACTGCCTGTGGGCAGTGAGAGAACAGGCTGGGTTGGGTTTCATCACCACCCACTTCTTACTACAAGAACATTTACTCCCCAAAACAGCTTCTATCTCCTCTCCATCCTTTGCTCCCAGCTTGCCCTGGTGCAAGGGCCCCAGAATTATCAGGCACTGGCTGTCCAGGCAGCATCCCATCTATTAGACCCTTCTCTTGTGATTGGCACATTATTACCATGAATTATTTGAGATTGGGGTCCCATTGTGCTGGGTATACAGTGTGAGACCCTCCCTGGCCTGTCAAATAGACAAAGGCTGGATTATTGTCCCCATTTTACAGGCAAGGAACTGAGGCCCAGAGTAGTAGAGACTTTTCCAAGGTCACCGTTGAACCAAGAGCTCCCCAGGCCAGTGCCTTAACCCCACACAGGCCCCATGGCAGACGGAACCCCTCCCCTCCAGTTCTGGATAGTGGACCCTGAACCCCTGCTGCCTAAAAGTGGGAATTTGCTCAACACTCAGCCAGAGACCTGGTCCTTAAATGACTAGAGCCCTGGCACTTAGAAGGGGCAGTGGGAGGACTTGTGAGCTGTGCATCTCCAACGTGTGTTTGTGTCACCATCGCAGCTGCCAGGCCTGCACCAACACCCCTGTGGTGAACCCAGAGGGGAAATCATCCCCCGTCCCAGTGAGCAACCTTGTGTCCTCAGCACAAGTTACCAGCATCATTTATCCCTCCCCTGCAAGCTGACGCTATGGCACCATAAACAGAGGACAGGTTTCAGCCCACAGCCCAACAGCTCCAAAGGGGAGGCCAGGAGGCTGCAGCCGGTGCAACGTCTCTCCCCCACCCACCAGCAACGCCAAAGCGATGAGGTTGAGGACTGAGCTCAGGGGCAAAGTGCTGCTGTCTCAGGCCTTGGCTGCACACAGTTGTGCCATTTAACCAAAGACAGGATGTTACACGGTGCAAACCGCGGTGTGGATGTGCCGATTTCAGTTTAAAGCAAGTTAATTTCAGATCAGTTTGCATCAGTTAGGAATTGGTTTAAGACAAACTGAACTAAACTGCTCTTGCACCAAAACACAGGCTCATGCACCGGTTTGCATCAATTTCGTTAAACAGATTGGAAAGGCTTCAGCAGGCCTTGCACTGCCCCCTGCACAAGGGTGAATTTTTCCTTTGGGGCTTTCACCCCCATTCACTCCATTGAAATCTGGCAGGTAAAGATGGTGCAGCCATTCCCATGGGTCTTGCAGAATTGGCAGCACTTCCTTGGAGAGGTTATCGGATACTGGTCAGCATGCGCCAAAGCAGCAGAAGGCAGGACTGAGTCCGTCTGTTATCACAACTCCTGCATGCTCTGGGGGAACATGTCACACCCAGGGATGTGTTCACACACCTGACAGCGAATGGCTCGTCCCATGGCCTGCAGGGCACCCGACCTGAGGGCCAGTCCCACGGTAATTGGGCAGTGGCCTCCTTGAAGGGGTGGCCTAATGCAGCAGGACGGAATGAAGCCCAGCCCTGGTGCTAAACGCACCCACAGATAGCAGCTTCCTCTGTCTTACTCACCGCTTGCTCCAAGCTGAGCTCTCATGATCAGAAGTAGAGGGTGTTGCCAGTTTGCGCAACAGCTTCCAACGGGCCATGATCTGCTCTGATAAGTGACATTCAGCACTAGGGCTCTGCCCCCACCTAGTCACTAAACGCTGGCTTGTGGCTTTCACTCCCCCAGGGCTGCAGCAGCCGCAGCCGGCCCAGCAAGTCATCCTTATCACCAAGCAGCAATAGGAGAGAGAACTGCAGCCTCATTTCCCAGCCTGGAGAAAGAGCTTCCGGAAGCCCTCCCACCTTAGAGCAGACCCCCTCCCCGCTGCCTTAACCACCCACTTTATAGGCGAGAGCAAGTGTCTTCATCACCTTCTAGGAAAGTAATTTTAGCTGTTAGGTGCTAACCAGAAACTGACGCCAGAGTAACGGCTCCTGGGAGGCGCCTGCAACCTGAATATTCAGTGACAGCGCTAAGAATATACCCAGCCTGCGTCGAGGGCAGAGAGAAGAGCGTCTGTGAGCCAGGGCTGCCTGCTCCATCGAGCCTGGGTCAAACCAGCTCTGGCGCAGGCAGAGAGAGTCCTGCGCAGACAGTCCCTGGCACAATGGACGGGAGCTGGGCTGCCTGCCCTGCACCAGTTGGGCTGCCTGTGGCTAGCAGGACGTAGGGCATTCCTCCCCCGCCCCAAGTCCCCTGGAGAAGCACACCTGCTCGTGTGTGACGGGGATGAGGCGCTGCTTGGAGAGCTCCCGGAGGGTGTTCAGATCTGTCCGCATGTCCAGTTTGCAGCCAACCAGCACGATCTTCGCATTGGGGCAGAATTCCTGGGTCTCCCCTTGCCACTGCGGGAGAGAGCAAAGCAGGGGCGGGGTGAAATGGCAGCTCACAGGGCTCTCCCCCACCCCACCTTCATCCTTGCAGCTGGACAGCCGCCCGGGAAACAGCAGGAGCCAGCAAGGGGCATTAGCAGACTCTTAGCCCTTCGGGCACAGCCCCTTCCGGCCAGCAGGGGGGCATAATGGGGGCACCTCAGGAAAGCAGGCAAGGGCAATCATAATAGTGCTTTGTATCGGACACGTCTCCAGCTCCACTCCCTGACCAGAGCCAGGGAGAGAACCCAGGAGTCCTGGCTCCCAGTCTCCTGCAACTCCCCTGCTTTAACCCACTAGGGTCTACTTCCCTCTTGAAGCTGGGGACAGAACCCAGGAGCCCTGGCTCCCCGTCCTTGCCCTCCCACATCCCCCAGCATGGCTGCCTGGGCAGTGTATCCTAGGACCCCCCTGCACGGTCAGCACAGAAAGGAGCTCTTTCCACAGTCTGATCTCAGCCAATGAAGACCAGTCCCACATTTCGTCCCCTTTTCAATGACAAGAACCTCAAGGCCCCATCACTGGAGCCGCGTTCCACAGGGACAGAGCGCTGCTTTCAGCAGGTTATCTGCAGCTGGCTGGCAGGAGGCTCCCCAGAGACCCCAGGCAGCTGCAGCTGACAGGCCCCTTCCCCTCCCTCCCCCCCGCCGCCCACTCTGGCCTTCAGTTAGCAGCAGCTGGCCCCCACCCCAGCTTCCCTCAGGGAAAAAAGAAAATTCTTCTCTGAACCACCAGCTCCATCCTCACCCTCCGCTCCCTGGCTCGGCTTGATACCAGCCAGCCTGCAAATTACAGACCGGCACCGGACTCCCAGTGAGGGAGAGGCCTCAGCCTTCTCTAGGCTGCACGCCAGGGCCCTGAGCCATGCTGCTGCCACCCCTGCCCCACTGGACGGGGGGTTCAGAGACCCCATTCCTCAAGCCTCCAGAGTGGTCAGTGCCACTTGCCCAGCACCCGAGTGGGAACAGGGCTCCGCAGTCGGGGCAGGTCCCTCTGCAGCTGGGAGGGAAGGGAAAGTATCTGTATGCCGAGGCCTGGTCCCCAGAGGGCCAGGGCTCAAAGCCAGCTGGAGAGGCCAGGCATGATGGAGACTGCCCAGGTAGCGAACAGGTCACCTGGGCAAAGGGCTACCCAGGGTTGGTCTGAACACAGCTGGCCACACGCCTCCTGGAGGACGGCATACAGCCCTTGTGAGCGAAGGGCCCACCTCACCCTGCCAGTGTTACCCAGCCAGCAAGGGCCTGGCTCCAGCTCACAGGTGCTTGGAGGCAGCTTCTCCAGAACCCAGCACCCTCGCACGCAAACCTGGGTGCATTTCTCCCTCCCGCACTCTCTGACCCAGCTCCCTCAGGGGCCGCCAAGCCAGCCTGACTGGCAGATCTCCCTGAAAGCCAAGCTGTGATGCAGTAGGGACTGTCTGTGTGGGGAGTGGGAGAGCAGGGGAGGACTTTAGGGGATGGACGATGCCAGGGCCTGTAACCTGAGCTAGGTAAGGGAGGGGAAAGGTCAACACCTTTGCCCGGGAAGGGGACAAAGGAAGGGAGTGGCAGGAGGGAAGCAGTTTGAGTTTGGGCTTGGGGCTGGATGGGCAGAATTCAGGGTATCCTAGCTAGGATCCAAGCACCCTGAAAGCCCAGAAGGACTCGGTGGAGGGGTCCTGACTGTGCCTGCAAGCCCTGCTGTAACCTGTGTTCCTGTTGTCCAATAAACCTTCTGTTTTACTGGCTGGCCGAGAGTCACTGTGGGTCCCAGGAAGAGGGGTGCAGGACTGGACTCCCCACACTCCGTGACACAAGCTTACAGCAGCACAGAAACCGAAACAAGCAGATTGGCCCAATATGCCTCCACGGTTACCGTGGAGCGAGTTTGCGTGGGCACTTGGTTCGGAAGATGTGTCCCTAGCCCGATGCAGCTGACAGGGGTTTACCCTGCCAGGGCAGGAGCCCCAGCAACCCCAAATCAGCGGCACAAGGAGGGGGACTGATGTCAAAGAGGCCCGGGGACCATGAGACACGGGTGTGTGGAGGGAAGGGGTACGCAAGATTGCACCTGGATTCGCTGAAGCTAGACACACCGGAGGGGACTTGGCCGTATCTCATTACAAGCGCTCAGCCAACGCACATGCTGGGAGTGGCTGGGTACCTGGAGACCAGGATGGGAAAACACAGGGACAGTCGCCTTTTGAATCTAACGCGAGGCTTTAATGGGATGGGGCTGGGACAAGCTGCAAAGCCCACAAGCTGCACAGCCCATGCCGTTGCCAAGCTGGGGGCACAGCTGTTCGGAGGGTGATTAGCTCACCAGGGCACGTTATTGACTGTCACAGGCAGGGAATTAGCAGAGAGCCCCCTATTCAAGAGACACTCTGCTCACTTGTTGCAGATGTGCCTTGCAGACCTGCGAAGCCTAAGCTCCCATTCCTCACGTCGGCCCCAGGAGGCCACTTTTGGGCTTAACTATGGAGAAGTAATGACCACGCAGTCTGGTGCGCAGATCTGGCACTTCAAAGGGTGCCCCAGCTGAGGCCTCTGCACCACTGTTTCCAAGACCCCGCAGTCAGCAGGGAGCTATTTGCACAGCAAACACGGAATTGGTTTGCAGTTAGGAGCCATCAAAGCCCGTCAGACTTCAGAACACAGCCATGGCCAGTGGCCTTAGGAACTGGGAGCCCTGGAAGGAACAAGCTAGGGCATCGAACGGCCATTTCCTCTGCTCTAACTGGCAGCTTCTGAAGCTCCAGCGTGCAGCTCAGTGGCTGCAGCAGAAAATAAAACCATCTCTGTGACTGCTCTGCCCCCCACCCCTCTCCAAAGAAGATCTGTCTAGGTCGCTCTTGCTGTGATCTCGAGTCAGCTACCTGGCTACGTGCTCAGTGCTGGGAGGTGCAGCCAGACAGTGAGCAGAAACTCCCAGCATCTCAACTCATCCAGCCTTCACTCAGAACTAGCAATATCCTACTAGAGGAGCTGATGGGAAAATATACCAGGAAATTAAAAAATGACTTGGAGCCCACGGTCTGATGAAAAAAATATATGGCTCAGAATAGCACCGGTTTCATTCTGCGAATGTCAAGACAGAGCAGCCACAGCTGGACTTGGGGAGAGAGAAAAACCATCTATTCCACCAGGAGAGTGGGGCGCAGTGTTTGCTTCCCCACAGACTGTCCACACCTGTGGCCAGGGACACACACAGCCTCTGTGCTGCTCAGCAATTCCACTGCACCAGCAGCTGATTGCACAGCTCACGGGAGATTCCACAGTCTCCGACATCACTGCAAGTTGCCATGACTCAGACTTCTGATGGCAGGTGCCTAAAATTCCTTTGTAGCTTGAACGCAAACATCAGCATTCTTCCAGGGGATAGAGATCCCGATCCCGGAGACACTGGAGTAGCAGGATCACCCAAACTAGGCTCCAAACTACTGCAGCCCTGAAATGACACACACTCCCCTGCACTGGAGAGAGAGGGGCCTGATTCTGGTCTGCAACCAGGCAGAAGTTAACCTGCATGAGGCAGATGCTGGAGAAGGGCACACAGGGACTGGAGTTTGCCGTAGGTCCCACGCACAGGGCTGCACTACCAAGACCTGTCAGGATTAAGGCAGTGCACCATGAAAGCCCAGGCTGTATAAACTAGCAAGCTGTTTGTTTGGATTCTCTCAGGTGGCTCCTTCCCCCTCAGTGCAGCATGCTGTTTGTATAATCTAAGGCTCTACGAATGAAACGCTCATTCAGGTTTTGCATCCTAGGCATCAGATGGACAGAGATAATAAAGATTCCTCTGCTGAATTAGCATCTTGATCCAGGGCTGGAATAGACAGCTTTATTATCCTTACTTATTTGATATCAAAAGCTAAACCTTATTTCCACTTCATGGCGTCTCAGGCGTTCTCCTCACCTCTGAAGGCTGCAAAACCTGCGCCAAAGGAAACAAGGCATCTACTCAGAGGTACTTAGAAATCCCTGGTGATTCAGGGTTTATTTTCAGTTGCCGTATCAAAAAGACTGCCTAATTGTATTTGAGGCATCTGGGAAGGCTGTGCGTGGAAGATTTTGCATTTAACAGCGCAGGAATGTCTGCAGACAGAGCCATAAATAAATGCCAGCTCAAGACAGTTATTAGTGGGTTTCTTGCTCATTAAGGTAGAAGTGATTTGCTGTTGCTATTATTCTGCAGATCCTTAAACTGGGCAATGAGTCTCCTTACTGTCCGCATGCAGCCTGCCGCCCTCTGAACAGAGAGAGTCAGATCCAGGGAGCTGCTTTGGATTCAAACACTGAGCCACTGACTGAGTTGTTAAAGGGTCTTTGTCCCACTCGCCAGAATCTCGCAGTCCCAACCCCACCTCCCAGTGCTCCCTATCAGTAGCAACAGCTGAACAAGAGGCATTTGCTTCAGCTCAGCAGTTGGCCAAACTCTGGGGGGTCACCAGGCCAGACACTACAATGTGACTTATTCAGAAGCCAGAGTCTGGGCCAGTCCAGTAACTTGGGGCTTGTTAGCAGGAGCAACAATAGATTTGTTTATGACCTTTCACTCCACAGGACTCCAAAGTGCTTTGCAAAGCCGGTATCAGTCCCGGCGCCCCTCTGGAGTGGGACAGAGCAGCTATTTCACAGAGCACAGCAAGGGCGCACTGCAGTGAGAACCTACTGGAAATTGCAGGGGGAGTCTCAGTCGACGGAATGTAATAGCCCATCCGAGTCTGGCCAGGATGCTGGGGTAACAGGAAGTGCTATCAGGTCACAGATGTGGGTTTTGCAGCTCACCAGAAAGGAGGCTGCTCCAACAGCATGATACCCGTAAGCAAAATTCTGGGTCATTGGGTCACTCAGTGCTAACTCAGAGGGAAGTGCTTCCCCAGCTCCGTTCCCTGCAGTGTGTGGGTTCTCCCTGGTAGCCTCACAACTCTGCACCACATAGCGCATGCAGGTCTGCTGACGTTCTACCCAAAATCTGTTATTCCTGGGTAGCTCTAAAGATCTGACATACTATTACCAGCCACACAGAACAGCTTTGCTGGAAGGTGCTAAACTGCCACCAGACAAACCTCTCTGGCTGCTAGTGGAGAAGCTTGACCGGTCAGCTCAGATTTATGCTGCCAGATGCAGGCAGCATCCAAGTGGCCATGGACCAACCGTGGCCCTCTGCACCTGGGCTGGCCTGTACCCTCGTGCCAATTCATCTTATTCTCACACAGGTCTGAGATTCAGTGGCACAGCTGATTATGTTTGTTGTCAGTCTGTGGGGAGTTGACCGCTGCCCTCTCCATGGTGCATACAATGACCCGAGGGGGACTGAACCAGCTAACGAACTCCCCAGTCACAAAAAAAATGGGCACCGGAGACCACTTCTCGACTCTGCCGTGAGCTAATTCCTAGCACGCTGGCTTCTGGGGGTGCTAACCAGGGCTTTGAGATGCACAGCGCTTTCCGAGGTCTTCATTAAAAACAGAACACCTGCCAAGCCACCCCACTCCTACACAAACGCCCCCCTTCTCCAGCCCTCCAGAAGCTGCATTATTCATATGGGCTCCTTTCTGCTGCAGCCCAGGTGGGGGGAGGCAGTAGCTGCTGTCAAGAGCAAGGATGAGAAAAGTGACCTCCGACCTGGCTCACAGCAGGGGACTGGCCCCTCCAGAAGGGCACAGGTATCAGGAAACTCACTCCAGGAAAAAGCTGGTCCTTTCCCAGGTAGTGTGAGGGGCTGGGAAGCGCACAGGGTGAGCAAATGTGCCCAGGGCATCTTGCCCCACCACTCAAGGCCCTGTCCCTGCAAGTGGAGAGCCTGACACCATTCTGAGCTGGGTGTTAGACAATGGCCAGGACATGCTGCCAGACCTAGAGGGTTAACAGGGCATTCACCTGGCCCATGGCAATGCCCTGACCCCATTTCCACTGGCCTCGGGCTACAAATTCCCAGAGGAGCAGCACGCCTCTGGAAGTGGCACCCTGGGCTGTATTGGCACAGCTGCTTCACGGGACAGCGGCCATGACAGAGCATTGGACACTGACCTTCTTGAGTACACTGTCCAGCGTCTCTGGGCGGCTGATGTCAAAGCAGATGAGCACGGCATCCGAATCGGGGTAGGCCAAGGGGCGGACGTTGTCATAATACGCTGAACCTGCAACAGAGAGAGGGAGGCGAGCCGTTAGTGGAGATATGTTCCACACCCCTGGAGCCAGACTGTCAGCTTTTCCTGGAGCCTGGTGAGGGCAGGGCCTGTTCGCTCTCCCAGGCACAGCTGATGGTGAGATTGCTACAGAACTGCCCAGGCAATATAATCAATGCCAATCACTCTGGGTTTATGGACAATAGAACCTGTCAATCTAATCTGATTTTTTTTGATGAGATTACAAGTTTGGTTGATAAAGGTGATAGTGCTGATGTAATTTACTAAGACTACTGTAAGGTGTTTGACTTGGTACCACACAACATTTTAATTAAAAACTAGAATGAAATCAAATTAACATGGCACTTCAAATGGATTAAAAGCCTGCTAACTGATAGATCTGAAAATGTAACGACTTGAGCAGGTGTTTCTCTAGTGGGGTCCTGCGGGGATCAGTTCTTGGCCTTGCAGTATTTAACATTTTTATCAATGACCTGGAAGAAAACATAACATCACCACAGTCAGCCAGATTCCCCCTTCTTTTTGGTACATAAAAATGTGCCGTGTTTGGAGAATAGGCCATAAATAGAGGAACTCCGATTTTGTATTCTGCAGGATTTCTGACAGAGCTGGCCGGGTGCGTGCACTGCTACCCACCCACCCAGCCCTCAAATGCAAGTGTCAGCCATTAAAGTCAGCATCTCATCATGTTTTTATTTGAAGTGCATTCTGTGTGCGATTGTAAATGCCTCAGTAAACAGCAATGGAGCAATCAGCTCACTGCTACTTAAAAACACTGTTACAGTTTTATATTTGGCTTTACAATGGCTTAAGCTTCCGGGAGGGGTGAGCAGCTGCTGTTCATTTATGAAATGGGGAAGCAGAGACACCGAGTCCTTGTTGAATTCACTATTCTTTTTTCCTCTTTCACCAAAAAAATCTCCCACCCCGAGGGTGCGGAAACAGGACATGCTTCCTGTCGGCAGCCCCTTGGGAATACTCTTGGCCAGCACTTTCCCACTGTGCGGGAGGGAGTCTGAGCACCCAGGCCTGGTGTCAAATGGCCCCTTGATGGAGCGCAGCGCCCGATAAATTATGGATGATGACAGTTATTTCCGGAAGGGTGAGAGGAGAATAGGCTAATTCTCTGCCGGAGTTTCTGGCCATGAGAATCTAGCTCTCCTCCCCCATCACTGGCTAAGAGAAGGCTCCGCCATACGGGCCGGGACGCATAGCGCCAACCGGGAGCTTGGCAGACAAGAGGACAAGGCCCTGCCCCAAACTGCCTCCCATTGAAATATCCGGGGAAAATAAACCACCCGGAACAGGGTTTCCTCGTCTGCGTGGACAGGCTGAGCACAGAGACCTATTGATTTCCTATTCAGCCCTGGAAAGGGAAAACATTCTGATCTCCCCATCCCCTGACACAGCAGGCAGACTCCCCCAGCACCATCAGGGCTCAATGGCTTTCAGCGAATCCTAGCAGAACACACATGCTAACCGTGCAGAGCCCTCCCACTATCACAGAGCAGGACACATCAACTCCGCCCAGCCAAGGCCATGCCAGAACCCAAGACCAGCCCCACAGGTGCTGTGCATGGCTGCCATCTGCTCGCTGGTGGAGTGCTGCATGCGGAGGCCTGGTACTGAAACACAACAGAGTCGTGGGCTGCATGTTAGAATCCCCTGAACCATGGAGAGGAGGTCAACAGATCACGGTCAGAAAGTGCAGTTCCACACGCCAACAGCCCAGTGAGCGTTCAGGAAACCTAGAAGGCTGGGGATGGGGAACCAGACAGGACTCAGCTCACTACACACCGTAGAGACAAGGCGGGTGAGGTAACATTTCCACTAGTGAGAGAGACATGCTTTCCTTGCCCACCTTGTCTCTCTCATGCTTGTGACCAACACAGCCACAAGAACACTGCAAACTGCACAAATTAACGGACGCTGTTACCGAGCATGTCTTACCCAGAGCCAGAGCTGCAGCGATAGGACGTGAGGGAGCTGGGGATGGGATTGTGTAGAGGGAGCAGCTCCTGACAGCTCCACGGTGCATCTGTTAATCTCAGACGTCCTCCGCTCATCAGGGTCAGATCTGTCCCAGAGTGATCCCCATCTGGGGAGGGGTATCCCATGCTGGGAGCCCAAAATGCCTTGAGCCTGATTTTCCAGAAGTGCTGAGCACTCAGGATTCCTGGGGACTAGAGGAATTCAGACTCACTGCAAAATTCAGCATAGGGTGGCCCTAGCCTACCCGGCTCCAGCACAGGGCACCCACTTCTGAGCAATCTGACTCAGATGCTCCTGTCTGGGCCAGTTAAGGCGCCTGGCCCAGGAGGGAAAGTCACCAGCAGCCTGCACAAGAGAGCCCCCTGCACATTGCACCTAGAAGCTAGAGGATGCCCAGCCAGCGCCCCACTCACTACACCAAAGCAGCAGGGCAAGCCAGCCGCCTGTGCTCCCACCTGCCATAACTGCCCGAAAGCCCGGCCTGCTCCTGGCATTCCCAGTGGGAAAGGGCTGTGGGAGCACTCTGCTCTTGTCTGTGGAGGAGGCAGCCAGCATGCTGAGAAAGCAGCTGAAGCCCCCAGAACGCTGCAACCTGCAGATCCATCCGGAGAATCCTGACCCAGCCTTAGGCCCGAATCACCTTGTCTGTGGCTGGCAGATCTGGCACCAGCAAATCCCTCCTGTTCCCAGCTGTCCCCGGAGCACAGAGCGGACCCCACACCCACTGAGACGGAGACTGCTGGTTAAGGTAGCCAGAGCCCAGAAGGGCTGAGCTCTACTAGGCAGCCAGTTTCCAGACCCCTCTTCCAAAGCCAGTTCGGCAGCTCAGGCTCTAGCACAGTCCAGGCAAGGATAGCCACAGGCTCTGCGGTCAGAGCAGGTCACGGGGCCCTCCCCGCTGCAATAGACATGGGACCCAGCACAGATCTCTGTGCACTCAGAAAGGAGCTTGGACAGAGTCTGTATAGAGACATTATCCCCCTGTGTGGGCAGGACTGCACCCTTGCCCCCCTGGGCAGGAGGGCCTCCATGACACCCTGCCCCACACATCCCCTTGTTAGAGCTCCCAAGTTTTAAATAAAGGCCTCCGGATGCCTCCTTCCCTCTTCCAGTCTGAGCATCTTTCCCTTTTGTGCAGATTTCGGCTCCTCTGAGCACAGTCATTGCTACAGCAAAGTGTATCATAGCAACATGCCATTTCCTGCAGCGGATCCCACAGGGCTGTGGAGCACACCTGGCCGGGCAAGGATGCTGGGTAATGGAGCATGAGCACAGCCCTTTATTTAGTCTGTGCACCACCGGCAACGTCACTACCCTCCCGAGTCACACACGTTTCGGCAGCTTCTCCGGCCGCGTGAGCATGTGCTCGCTGTTCAGGGGCTGCCAGGGTAGTGGGGGCTTCTGCTGATGGGGAGGAGGCTCCAGACCAGAATGGCCTTTGCACTCCCTGACATGCTGCTCCCAATTCAGGAGCTTGAGAAAGGCACAGAAGCAGAGTTTGGAGTCACACCCGCGTCACTCCTGGCTGGTCCAGAAACCCACCAGCTTTCCAGAGTTCATTACAGCCATGAACAGCAAGGGCTGGAGCAGACGCTGCCTGCCCGAGGAGCCCCGAAGCCAGAGGTGTTCTGAGGCAGAGCAGAGGTGGGGCTTGGTTTCATATCTCCTTAAAACCCAGACTTTCCAACGGTCTTTCGGGAAACGACTCAAATTCGCCTGGGGGCTGTTTTAGAATTTCTGCAGCCAACACTTTGTTAAAGGCCCTGGTTCCCCCAGCACCGACTCTGGCTTTGATTGGCTCGCTGACCACTCTACGCCTTTCAAAGATTCCAGCGAGACGCCCTGGAGACCTACGGTTTAGCGCTTTCAAAAGCACGCACGGACTCGTGGGTCTGTGGAGCCGACCTGCCAGGACTGCCTAGGACATACTCCCTTTTGGATCCAGGTCTGCAGGAAATAAGATAGATTGGCATCTATCCATGATTAAAGAGAGAGAAAACTAGACTGAGTCAGTCCCCAAAGTCACTGTCAAAAATAAAATGAAGCGTCTGAAATTCGGAGGTGAATCGCTCCTCTCCCTTAGCAGCACCATGCCAGGGCTGCGACTCAGCCAGGGATTCATTCTCCTCTTGTTGGACAAGGTGCTGTTGCCTTTACACTCAACAGTGCTATGCTTCATTTGTTGCGTCTCAGCTGTTCTGAGCGATAACGAGACTCGAGCACGGGGCCCCTTCAGCCAACACTAGCACGTTCCAAGCTGGGACACTGAATATGGATGCAGAGCCCCAGGCGGCTGGGCAGGAGGCCCCCACCAGCTCCAGCTTACACAGCACAGAAAGCTGCCAAGGGGCCTGAATCTTTGAGCCTCACACTCTACCCAGAGGATTCACTATAAACTGTTCCTCCAGAACCCACAGATGCTGCAGTGCATCCTGGAGTCCTGCCAAGAACGTCCTTTCCAGGGCCGGCTCTAGCCATTTCGCCGCCCCAAGCACGGCGGCACGCTGCAGGGGGCGCTCTGCCATTCGCCGGTCCTGCGGCTTCGGTGGACCTCCCACAGGCGTGCCTGCGGATGCTCCACCGGAGCCGCGGGACCAGCGGACCCTCTGCAGGGACGCCTGCGGGAGGTCCATCGGAGCCGCCTGCCGCCCTCCCGGCGACTGGCAGAGTGCCCCCTGCGGCGTGCCACCCCAAGCATGCGCTTGGTGTGCTGGGGCCTGGAGCCAGCCCTGGTCCTTTCCAGAGCAAGGCAGCAGCTCCAGCCAGCTCCCTGTGCCGAGCACAAGCCAGCCCACAGACTGCAGAGTCTGCGGAGAATGCTCCCCCTTCACTAGAAGGATCCCAGCTCCCAGGCACTGGGCGAACAAGCCCACTAGCTGAGCACCCTCAGCCTCCGCTTTGTGCGGGGAGGGGGCTCGGCTCGTTTTTCTCGCCTGGTGCTCACAGAAGGCCCTGGCTCTGTGCAGAGGGTTCACACCACTTCTGCCAGTCCTGGCATGGCAGCAGGCTATGTAACGCTCCATCTCCACTCCCAGCTCAGATCACACATGGGAAACCATGTGGCCATAGCTGTATATAACACCCAGCTTCCCAGCCAGCACCTTGCACTGCAGGATCTTCAGCACATCGGGAACATGTAACAAGGCAGACACAGCGACCCTGCAGCCCCACCCCTCTGGGCAACATTCTCACCTTGCTTTGCTATAGGAACCAGATGGGAGATACTGCTTGGCCCTTAGCTAGGCAGAGGATTCATTTTCTAGCCGCAAAGGCTGTGAATACACAGGAGTGACTCTGATAAACACCCTTCCCGGCAAACATCCTCCCAGGCTGGCTGGGAAGCCCTGGGCGTTTTGGGGATGGATGAGGACTAGCCGAGAACAAAGCTCTGCCTTAAGAACAAGCACAGCATTCAATCACAGCCTCGCCAATCCAGCTGCTTTACAATTCCGAGTGCTACAATCCCTGAGTTAATATTACGTGAAGTGCCAGCTAACTGCAACTGCTTTCCTGATTAGTCACTGCCCCAGCAGGTCCAGCGAGGATGGAGGTGTTAATAAATAATAGGAGATTTTATTCATCCTGTGAAAATCCCAACATGCTTTACAAACGCATGGGATAAAGGAATACTTCACCTAGCCTGAGGGAGGGCTGGAAGACAACAGCGATATGCCAGCACACAGCAAATCTACACAGTCCTTTGGGACAGGGAGTAAAGGAGGACAAGACTGAGGAAGGATGGTCAGAGCACCAGTCCGGGGCTTAGGAAACATGAGTTCAGTTCTCTTCTCCACCACAGACTCCCTGTGACCCCAGACCAGTCACCGAGTCTCTCTGCCTCACCACTGGGATAACAGCCCCGCTTTCCCAGAGAGTGAGCGAGGGCAGATGCATGAAAGATTCAGAGGGGTGAGACAGCGACAGGGGCCAGGTAAGCGCCTCGGAGACTGAGGACGGCCGACTGCGATTTCCCCAGTGGGACCGACGGGACCGACCAGGTGGGATCTGTGACATCCACATGTGGGCAGGAGCTCATCAGCACAATGCCCCCTAGCATCACCCCAGGGCAGTCCTCTGCACCTATTCAGAGGGAAGAGCACCCCCTGCTGGGGAAAGACCACTTCCTGCAGCACCCAAGTTTCCCCTTGGGGGTCTCCCAGCCAACTGTGCTCTGAGCATAGCCCTGGACAAGGGTCTATCCCAAGGTGAAGGGCTGCACGGGGGCAGGGAGGTGGAAAGAGCAAATACGTGGACGAGCTCTACCAAGTTCACAGCCTTTGCCTGCCAGAGCAGAGGCAGCACAGAAGGTGGCGCGGAGTGAATTTACAGATGCCAGTCAGGTGGCATCCAGCTTTCTGCCACGGCAGCAGCCTGGGAACACCTCTGCCAGGTACAGAGCTGCACAAAGGAGCAGGACTGGGCCCTGGGTGCCACTGACTGAACTTGCAGCCTCCTCCATGACACAGCCATGCACTGGGGAGCAGCAAGCCACATCTCCCTGCTGCGTGAGGGCAGGATGTTCTTCTGGCTGCACCAAGTAGCCCACGAATGGGATACGAGCAGAACAGGGAGGGAACATGACGCTCCAAGGCAAGCCTGAGGAAAGTGTGCTTCATGCATACCACCCTTCTGGGCTGCTGGCCCCTCCTCACCCTGCTAGCACTCCTCAGCTTTGTCTACAAGGAGAATTCACAGAGACAAGCCTGAACCCTGTGTAAACACAGTGTAAACCCCTTACTGTTTCCATCCAGTCCAGGTCAGCAGATGCCACCACCTGTCTGGCCCTTCCTTGCTCCCTTCCTGCCCTCTGCAAAATCCTGCAATACACTAGCCTGAGCAAAGCCTTTCTGAGCAATAAATGCAGTTGGGTTTTTCTCTCCCGCATCCACCTTTGTGCTTTGAGGTGTCCTTGAATGGAGCCTCCTGCAGCAGGCAGCTCATCTGCATGAGAAAGGCACAGATCGTATATAACAGCCCCGCTATTGTCCCCCTCCCAGGACCTGTCCAAGAGGAAGTAAAGGAGTGTAAAAGACCCTGGACTGAAAACCTGACAGTGAATGAAAGGGACAGAAGTGGCAGCCTTCCCAGAAGGCTTTGGTAAACAACGGCCAGGCCAGTCCCCATGGGGAGCTGGGAACCGGCCAGCTGATTTTCTAAGAAATGTTTGGTGCCACTTTCTCTGCAGATGCACTGAGAGGGGGATGCCCTCCCATGTCTCCTGGCAGCTACCGAAGGCCAGCTGAACACAGGGAGAGTGCAGGGAAAAGCAGCCCAGCCTTCAAGAGCTGGTTAAACAGCCTTGCGAGGACATGCCTAGTCCCTTTGTACCTCCCAGTACAGAGTGTGGGGAGGTTTGGGGCGTTGCATGCTCAGAGACTTTACTATTTGTCTGTAAAAGGCCCAGCTGGCATTTACAGGAAGCAAGTATGTCATGGGAATCCAGCCACTAGCCTTGCCAGCTTGGGATGGGCCCGGCCCTGCAGAGATCCCTTCACTGAGAAGTGTGGGCAATGCCCGCCAACAGCTACATGAATCCATGTGCACCAACTGCAGACACATCCCCAGATCCTTTACTTCAGGGACTGGCCCGAAAACAAAGCACTCAGCTACTGGTGATGCTAACCATTGGGACTGGGAGCTTTTTCTGTCCCACTCTCTGGAATTCCTTCAGATGCATCTTCCCATCTCAGGAATACGCCTGCTTCCAAGCTGTGCCTCCAGTGGAAAAGCCATCCAGTCAGAGCCATGGGAATGGCACTTTGTGCCCTCAGAACCCCATGACACCACAGGCCCATTTTTAACAGGGGCATTGTACACACCATTTAATAAAAGCTTCACAAGAGAAAGGTTGTTCTTTAGATAGCACCAGCAACCTGACCGACTCTTTGCAGAGGTGTGGGAAGGCAAGGTCCCTGCCCGAACAACTTTACAATCCTTAAACTATAGAGAAAAATAGCATTTAAAGAGAACTGGCTCGATGTCTCTGGAATATGCCAGAGCAGAATATTTAAATGTCCCACCTCTTTATAGCTAGAACTGATGGGCAATATAAGCAGAAGGCTAAGAAATTAGCTACTGCAGCTTTTTAATACAGCAGTAGCTGTCAAGTCAGGAAGATCTGAGCTTTTTTTCCACTGGCTCAGAGATCAGCTTCGTTCTCCTGATCTGAAACAAGCCCCATTCCCCCTGAATAAAAGTCAGAGGAATTTCTTGTCAATTGATTCGCAGGCAGCGGTGATATTCCTGAGCAGATTGCTGAGTGCCCTCCTGACCCCAACTCAGCTGGGCACAAAGAGAGGTCCAGGATCCATGACCCCAGCCTAGCTGCTCATTGTGTGCAGTGGTTGATAATGCAGTCCCTTATTTCAAGCAGTGACATGGTGTACATCCCAGTTCAGGCAGAGAGCAAAGAATTCTGGTGACAAACCCAGGTGAGCCAGCAATCAGGGCCCTGCTAATTGGGATAGCATGACAACAGTTGAGCAGCGAGGAAGCCCAAAAGCATCCACCAGAATCCAGACCAGGGATGTTAGCAGCACAAGTGGCACAATGCAGCAACTACTATTCTTATCAAAGATAAAGGTCAATGGCACCAAAAGTGAAATGGATCTAGTGAAACAAGGGAGAACAGAAGCAAGAACACTCCAAGCTCCACCCTGCTCCCCAGCTGCAGCTGGAGGCAGGCAGTTCCATGTCTGCAGACAAAATGCAGTGTTTGTACCTGGCCCTTCTCTAGCATTTTTCACCCAGAGATCTCAAAGCCCTTCACAAAGTCTTGTTATCCCATTTTATTTATTTCTTGGCACTTAAAACAAGCCAGAGGATGTTTATCTGCTGCTCTGGGCACCCTAACGTTATTAAAAGCAACAATCCAACATAAAGAAACCCAGCTGCAGCCGACCTCCTCATCAAAATGCCACCCCCAACACAACCAAACAAGCAGGACTTTCCCAACATGCTCCTGCGGACGCATTTCTCGCCTCAGCTTGAGACTCCTCCATGAACGGCATTTACCACAGGGAGACAGGACGCCCAGGGACTTCAAAGGAGTTTTGGCCAAGGATGCCCTGAATTGCTCTGCAGAAGTTACAGCTTAATGAGAACAAGTCAGCCACCTTTAGGCCAGTCCTCAGTGGGGATCTAGGGGAGGCCATTCAACAGCCTAATACCCCAAGAGTCTTTGCTGAGATTTGCGCCTGGCAGGACATTGCTGCTGCGATGTTGCTGTAACCCCGAAGTCTGCGAACACCAGGCAGAATAAGCGATCAGCTGGAAAGTGCATGACTAAGACAACAGCTAATCAGCTCAGACAATTAACCTCTGCTCCTAATTCTTGTGCTGCACATAGAAAAAGTCAACGAGCAAATTACCAACTGGCCCAGCTGGTGGCTTTTCCGAATGGAAGTGACCAGAATGAAGGGGGTGTGGGATTTACCCACTGGGGGGGGGGTGATTTCTGGGCCTCTCACCAGGCCTTGTTACTGAACAGTTGTCACTCACAGGAAGTCCAGCTTGTGTAGTTATTGGCAGAGGAATCCCCCAGTCGAGGTGAGGGTCAGGGAGCTGGTGCCAAACTCTCACTGTGGATGTGGCAGCTCACAGAGGGAGAACCGCACTGGTTCACACACCCACGCTGCTGAGGGCTGAAGCCCAGGCACGTCAGGAAGGAGCGGCTCCAGAAGGTCCATAACACGAGCTTTGCTGCACACCACCCTGAGAGACCAGCCCCTTCCCTTCTCCTGGGGAGCACTGGGACTGGGAAGGGTTGGGCAGAGGGCGTTTCCAGGCGTTCAGCACACTCCGCTTTGCACACTGAGTTTAGGAAAGCCAGGCCCAGACCCATCTGTGAAAGCCCCAGGCCCAGCACCTGGGAAGCCCCTCTGCAGCGTGTGCAGTTTGCACCACAGGGTTTCAGTGGAGCAGGCAGGTCTCTAACCCAGATGGCAGCTGTCTCAAGGAGTCACAGGGAGCAGTTTTAAATGCCCCAGAGCATGTCGTGTTGTACAGATGGCCTGGCTTGGGAAAGGAGGGGAGATTGGCTCCCTGGGCCAGTGAGAACAGGTACATGAACATGCAGGGCTTGGTGGTCTCTGGCTGCCAACTCTCTAGCAGCCAGTTCTCAGAGTGACTGGGCAGTGGCCCCAGCACACGCAGCTCACCCACTTTCTCCAGCCCGATGCTAGAATCACACTGGTGGCAGCTGATGAAGTAGACGAATGAGAAAAGTCTCTGGACGTGACCGTGACACATCCGGAAGCCAGAGCCTTTAGGCACCACAAGCACATTCCAGATTCTCCCTGGTGCCTCTTAATCCAGTGCCTGAATTACAGCAAGGAACGGACGTGGCAAGCCCACAGGTTCCTTCGGCGTAGCGTGGTGTAGGCACCATGCCACTGGGCTTCCCAGGGACATGTCTCTGGGGCCAACCGAGCTCATGCAATTATCCCCCAACCAGCTGAGATGCTCCATGCATTGAGTTCCACATGTATAAGTGGTTGACAGCCCAGCTAAGAGCACAGGGGCTTCTGCCTGCACTAGGGGCTGGAGCTCAGAAACTTGTGCACTTTATTTCTCTGGAGAGCCTGGCATTAAAGGACTGCTGCGTCCTCCTCACCATTCCCAAACGGAGCAGGGTCCTGTAACACCATGTCGTTCCGGCTCATTCACAGCGAGCTGTACCTTGTGCAATCCGCCACCCCTCCCCCCTACTCCGGCATTCGCCCACAGCTCCCGTCCCCATGGACCAGACTGAAGTTTATTCGCATTTCTGGAAGGGAAAAGTGGTGGGATTCTTGTTACCAGTCTGGCTGCCTCTGCCCCTTTGCTATTATAAAGACCAAGCCACTGCAGGGCCTGGATTCCTAGGGGACTTGCTGTTCCAGGGGGCTTTCTGCAGTTCTGTTTATGTCGCCTGCCGTGATAGGAA
The DNA here is from genome assembly GCF_025201925.1 of Gopherus flavomarginatus. Classification (NCBI taxonomy): domain Eukaryota; kingdom Metazoa; phylum Chordata; order Testudines; family Testudinidae; genus Gopherus; species Gopherus flavomarginatus. The sequence goes on along the minus strand of NC_066641.1, from coordinate 15,157,631 downwards.
ACTTCCCCTCCCCCCTACCGTTATCTGTATTGCTGTGTATTGCGCCAGCAGGCGCCGTTCAGCCAGGCACTGCAGATGTGCCGAGGAAGAGACCATCCCTGCCCCAAAGCACTTACAGTCCAACTAGAAGAGACACAGAGCTGGGGAAAGGGAGCGTTATTCTCCCCATTGTACTGAAGGGAAGCGTGGTCCGGAGAGAGCAAGTGACTGGGCCAAGGTCCCACAGGGAGTGGGAGTCAGAGCAAGGAATGAACCCATTGCTCCTAAGGGCTGTGCTGCCGCTTAACACCTGCCTCTCACTCCTAAACCAGGTCACAGTCCCATCACTACTGCTCTCCAGCCCTGTCCACCAGCAAATCTCTGCACGCTTTATTGGCCATTAAGAAGGTTAGCCTGCCAGCCTGCCTGTGAGATGGAGAAAGGCCTGTCACTGCAGAGAGCCACGCCCTGCCCCTGCCACGTGGGGGCCAGAACTGCATTGCTTGGCAGAAAACCTTCACTGTTGTGCCACACAGCACCCAAAACCCCAGCGCCCCCTCACTTCACGGCTGCACGGACCTGATCCAATCCCATGTACCCCCTGTCCTGCTAAATGACCCCTGGGCCATCCCTGCGCAGGGAAATCAGCCTCTGCTAGCATCTTCCCAGGCACACAGGAAATCTATTTCAAGCATCAGCATTTCTGCCGCTAGCCCTGCAACTCCTTAAACTGCTGTCCGATTGGTTATTGACCTGCATGAGAATGTGAACCAGCTGCACATATATTTAGGCTTAACTACTTATTTGTCCTGAGGCAGGACACAAGTACGTTGACGGGGGATATTTGAGGAGTTATTCTGGGATGAAAGGGCAGCTCTGCATTTCTCCTCTGCCTCAGAGAGCGAGTGGCACTGAACTTCTCCTGTCTTTTCCCTGGGACTAAAAACCTGCCATGGTGATTCTGCAGGCACTTCACTGGGACTCTGGGAATGAGAGAGCACCAAGAACCCATAGCAAGGTCTCCCTTAAACCCCACCCTATTCAGCTCCTTAATTTCATCAGCATTTCTCACGAGCTCCCGCTGAAGAGAGATGTGTTATCAGAAGCGGTGGGTTCCCACACTCCAGACCACAGCAAGGCAGCCTGCTTGCTGAATGCCAGAGGGCTAGTGGGGTGGGGCAGAAGTCCAGATTCACTGTTATTCTTGTCCTGAAAGCACAAACACCGAGGCAAAAACACAACCCACAATCCTGCGCCAAAGCAGCCCCACTGCTGCAAGCAGCAGCACGGGCAGATGGCACTGCTTAAATCGCCCAAGCCCTGTGATTAGCAGGTCCATGGGATAGGCAGTAAAGGCACCGGAGTCCTAGCTACACTACAACTCCCACTGTCCCTCCTACGGGTGGTGAATTCTGGGGCCTGTTCTTTTCAGCATAGACCGGTGCTGTCTGACTCCCTTTAGGGGGCTGCATCGGAGCCAGTGCAAAGCACAGTCAGGTCAGGATCCACACGAGTTACACCGTTGGCATAGTTCCCCCTGGCATCAACAGGCAGCATGCAATGTGCATCGGCAAGGCGTATCCAGGTCCCAAGCAAGGATAAGCTGCCTGAATGCAAACTGCAGCTTTGCCTGTCTACACAAGGGGGCGCTGTAGGACGCGGGGGCAGCTCTACTGATGGCAAGGGGTGCTGGCTGTTTGCACCAGCAGCGGCTTTGCCTGCAAGGGTCTGCACTCCACAGCACAGAGGAGGCCTCGGATTACTTGGCTCACTTCTTCCCCTTTAAGGGGAGAGAACAGAGGGATTAAATCCCAGACTGACCAAACCCCATTGACTTGCTGCTTGTCCCACGGCCTCAGAGAGGGATTCCCGACCCATGTGTCATCTGAGGCGGTTTCTCCAAATCCAGTAACCAGGGCACGGGAGGGCGTGCTGGGGAAGGAACACTACCACCAGAGCCATGGAGGAGAAAGGGAGGTGGATGGGAGAAAGTCACCCTGGTGCGAGCTGGCTGCAGTACACACACCGGCAATACGCGGGGGCAGCAGCGACTGTTGGCAGGGAGTGAGCAGAAGGAGCGTTCAGTTTGCAAACTCTGAGTCACCCCCTTTCAGGATTCGGCTGGAGAGCTCAATCACTGGGAACAGGGCAAGCAAAGCTTTTAGCCACTGCACTGCTGGAGAGAGGGGGACTTGCTGAACCCACCAGCCATTCCCATAGAGAGCAAGATTTTCCATAGCTAATCAGACCATTGGGCCAGCAAGGCCGGTGACCAATACCTGGAGCTTCACGGAAAGCAACCCCCTCCACCACCCCCCACATCACCAAAACACAACCAACCTGCCTAGCCCTGTCGTCTGGCCAGCCATCAATCACCGAAGTGGAGACCCGCACAGAGGCCTGGAAATGTTACAGCCTCACCTGAGCAAAAAATGTCCTGAGGGGTCACTGACTTACCCAGCCCTTTTGACAGCTGGCTGCAGGTTCTTGCTACACCTGGCGGAGGAGGGGGAGAACCCTCACCCTCATCAGATTTCAGGCACCACTCCTGAGACCTGTGGAGGAAGCAAGCCCTGATGGGGGAGACTATTTACCAATCACTAGGGTCACAAGACAAATATGAGCATTTCCCAGTGCAACCGGTGCTTCCGGACTGTGCAGAGCCAGCCTGCACCTGTGGCAGCACATGTACCTCCGTGAGCTCAGAGATCAGAATGCAGGTGCCGTGAGGCTGGAAGGGGCAAAGCAATCTTGCCTCTGCAACAAGAGCACCGCAGCTCCCCACTGAAGTCCTGGGCCCGGCAAAGCTGTTCCCAAAGCCATGGGTCCCCCTCCCGCCGGCAAAATGCTCCTCTTCTCTAGACTGACAGGAGGGCTGTCCCCACTTCCCCACCTCCTTTCAAGCACAGGCATCAAACTGCTTCTTAATAGTTTCAAAAATTCACAAATGTGGCGGGGGGAGGAACGGACATCCCTGCTGTGCTGTAAAATGGCACCTGACGCGATTTCACTCTCATGCTGCGTCTGGGTGTAGGACTGATGTACAAAGAAACAAACATTGAACATGACTAATGTCTGCAGGGGGACCTGAACCAACCTCTTGTTCTCTTCATTGTTGAATGCATGTTTGAGATCTCAGGACCTGGGGTGAAATTCCTGGGGATGGGGTGCATAATGCTCACACTGGCCTCATCTGCACAGGAGGCTTTACCCTCACGGAAGGATTTTCAGGGCCAAGAATTCTATTCTAGGCCAGGGTCACCTTCCAGCTACGAAAAACTAAATGGAGAGTTAAGGGTTAAAAGATTTTCAAGAAAAAATCCAAGTCTGCAGTATGATTTGGGATTAATTTGATTCCTCATCACTGCCATTCACCCTCCAATAACGTTTCCCTAACTAGATTTACCTGTTCTCTTGCCATCTGCTAATGTCAGAGCCTGGATTTGCCACTTAGCAAGAGGGGCAAATTCAGCCTGATGTAGGCCTACATTAGCCAGCCTCCTCCACACAGTCACCTGGCTCCATTAGCCTCAGGCAAGCTGCTCCGAGGAGCTGCACACAATATCCTAGTGTAGAACACAATTATCAACAGGCATTTTGTACAGCCAGACAAGCTGTGCTGCATTTAGCTCCAGTAGAGGGAGTTTTCTAACTAGAGTGCCCTTGCACTAGTGCCCGTTTCTGGACCCGGGACTACCCCATGCAGCTCTACACACTTTCACAACTACCTAACTGCAAAGGAAAAAAGTTGCTAGGCAGCTCCCCAGCTCAGGTCTCTTTACAAATCCCAGGAGGGTGGAAGTCCAGGGCTTCAGCTTCAGTTACCAGGAGCTGGCGAGTGAGAAAAATATAAACCACAGTCTCAAAAGGAGAAAAGAAGGAGCTACCCAGCAGCACCCTTCCCTCCTATGGAGGATGGAATTTAGCAGGAACAACACTCCCTGCCTGGAAGCCAGTTAAAAGGGGCAACAGGTAGCCCCTAGTCTAGAGAAAGAGCATCCTGGGGACTGCCACTCTGCACCAGTGGGGCAATTATCTGCTCCAGATCCTATCAGCTCAGCTGCTTCCATTTGCTATTATGTGAAACTTATTTTACCAAAAGCTTCTGTTGACAAGCACGGCCGGCTTTAGGCCAATTCCCCCGAATTGGGCCCCGCGCCCTATAGAAAAGCGCCTAACTTTTTAATTTTTACTCACCCGGGGGCAGTCCGGGTCTTTATTTCACCGGTGGGTCTTTCACTCGCTCCAGGTCTTCCGCAGCACTGAAGGACCTGGCGCTGAAATGCCGCCGAAGACCCGGAGCAAGTGAAGGACCTGCTGCCAAAGTTCCGCCGAAGACCCAGACCACCGCCAGGTATTCAAATCGGGCCCCGCAGTTCCTAAAGCCGGCCCTGTGACAAGTGTGTCCAAAGGGAAGTGGAAATTCAACAACAGCTCACAGTCTACAGCTAAAAATATCAGTTTGATTAGGGGGGGACATTGGTGTGTGTTGCTTTGCAGGACTATTCTTGAAGAACTAGCTCCTGAATAGTTCACATTCAAGCTGCAAAGGAAGGGAACTTATCTGGGAAGCTACCTAGTGACCTCTCTCCACAATAACCCATTAAAGAAGGGTTTACACGTTTCCAAAGGAGAAGGAGTGAGAACGAATCCAAGTCTGTTCACAGCAAAGAAGAAAGGGAGATAACTGTTGGATAAAACTCATTGTTTTTGTTTAAAAGACAAAAAGGGTAGAACTGAGTGCGTCACAGAGTGTGATGCAGGTGTACAATGCATGTACATAGCTCTAAAACCATTTCATCGCATCATTTTTTTTTTTTTTTTTAGCATTTGTAAGATCAAAGCAAACGTTCTGGAAAATTCCTAAAAAACACCAAGCGCGTCAAACATGCGGCCATGCGCTCGAAAGCTGATGTTTTTAATTCTGAGATGCAGACGCCCACCACGGAGCCATTGGTCTTTAACAATCATACCCTACTGCTGAGCTGCTGGGGACAGGCCTCAAGGTTCTACACTTCAGAAACTCCCCCAAGCAAATCTGAGGCAATTATTCTGGATAACAAAACTCAGCATGCACAGACAAAAAGCCATGAGAATGACAGGATTTTCTGCTCCCACCTCATTCCCTAGCAAGCCAAGTGTCTGATTCACCACTGCACTACACTGGTGCGTACTCCACCGTTAACAGGCCCTACACATTTAGCAGTGCAACTTTTGCTGAACTTCGGTTACTGGGCGTTCGGAAGGACTTTATGCAGACACATCAGTTCAATAATTCCCCAGCCCTGAACCATCGCTTTGTGTATTCAGTCTCCACAGTTTGTGCCTCTAGGTAAACACTGGTAGCTGAAGCCTTTCCACTTCACTGTTTCATCCCTTGTTCTACCACCTCCAACAGCTGCCCTGCCAACCAGTTCACTGCTGCTGCTGCTCCTGCAAAGGGAAAGACCCTCTTTTTTTTTGCAAGATAGAGGGACCTATCAGCAGCGCATACTTCTCCCAGGTCAGGACGCCGTTAGTGAGGACTTCACAGCTGCATCTTGAACAGCAGAGCTAGACCAGCTACCAGGAGTAAACTGTGCTAATCCCACAGCTATCAATTAAGCTATCAGGCAAGGGTGAGATTTAAACATTCACGAGCGAGGGAATTCCGATTTAAGGTTTCATATGGAATATAATCTCACTTCTCATTCTGAATCCAACAGCCATCGATAGGAAAAAATAACCAAGAGCCTTAATTAACCTTCCCAGTAGGTTTCTAGCACAAGCGCCCAGCCACGTCCTGGCTACATTTAAAGGTGCACCCACATGTTTTTTGCTAAATGCCAACATTTTATCAGCACTGCTACAAATAAACCACTTGTGTCGACTCCCGTTCCGTAAGGCTCTCTGTGGCTTAGGGGGCTGTACATATGGCTTCCTGAATGATCTCAGCGGAGGACACAGACAAAAACAAACGAACAAAAACCCAAAGCTATTTGTCAAAGGGAAGAGAGTAATGAGAGAAAGGAACCTTCCTGCAGCACATTCCTCACCAAGGTGAGGTCTCCAGTCTGAGAGCTTTTTCCCCCTTTTCTTGCTCGCCTCACCTTGCACTGAAGAACTGGTTTTATTATCACGCAATTGGATCCATTATACACCCAAACCAGGAAAGACACGGAGCGCAGCACAGCAGCTGAACAGAGCGTGGAGCAGGAGACTGTATTAGTGCAAGCTACAATCCATCTACAGGGGTCACTGTGTCATTCAGTGTGTTAGCGTTGGGCCAGACCGGGGGGGGGGGGGGGGGTGCAGTGAAGCACAGGGCTGTGCGGAGAAGACACTGACACTACCTCTGTATCAGAATGCAGCCAGTGACATTTCTAAAGCAGCAGTGCAAGTTCCAAGGCATTAGCGGGAAAGCCAGTTGTCGTGAGTGCACCCAGCATGCAGAGTGGGTCTACAGCCGCACGCAGCTGTGTAACGATAACAGATGTGTGTGAAGGGTGCCCACACCACCGAGGGAGATTTGTTTGGCCTGGTCCAAGGGGTAGAATAACCAGGAGTCACAAGTTTCCAATAAACAAGGAAAATCTAGCTTAACTGTCATCAATAGCTCCTGGGGGACGTGTTCTTGCTGCTTACGGAACAGTCCCCCGAGGGAAATGGTAAAAGCCCAGGCCCTGGAGACACTTACAATTGGATTAAATAAAAACCAGCACGAATTTGCAGAAAAATCCCACCCCTGGAGGTAGCTGCACCCTGTTGTTTCAGTTCGGTGGGTCTGGGTTTGGTTAAGCGGGATGGAAACAGTTTCTAACCCTCAGGGACTAGCCCCTTGTCATACAGCGTAGGGCATGCCCCTGCATTGGCCCTGAGGGGCAAGGAGAGGGAGAAAGGACCCAAGAGACCTCCCCATCTCTAGTTTCTGTGAGAACAAAGCAGTTGTCAATTCAAAGGTCCAACTTCCATAGGTCTTAGAGTCCCAGCAAGGCAAATTGCAGGAAACTATGAAAATACCCACCCTGGCCTCCCCAATAACCCATCACTCTGTCTCCTCCTATGGCCTGCGGGGGTCGGAGGTGCCAATAATTCTACTGTATTACTTTAACCCCCCTCACCTCTCTGGGCAAGGGGCACTGCCATGATTCCCTATGTGGGAGAAAGACATCTGTGGCTGAGTCTGGTGTGTGCCCCACACAGGGAAGATCAACAGGCAGGCTGCTATCACCACCCCATGCCATCACTTCAAAGCTGGCAGGCTGCCTCCTCCTGGGGGCAGCTGTCATGCCCTGATGAGGGAACAGCACAGGGTGTGGATGGGGCTGCTGGGAGTAGGGGGCTCTGCAAACCTGGGTGGGGAGCAGTGGGGGGATGGGGCAGAGCAGGAGAGGGAATGGAGAGAGTTGGGGGACCCAACAGGAGGAATGGGGTCAGGAGTGGCAACAGGGTTTTTGGTGCCCTAGGCGAGGGTCCTTCCATGCTCCCGGTCGGTGGCAATACTGCGGCAAGGGGGGGTCCTTCCGCACTCCCGGTCTTTGGGGTACTTCAGCCGCAGGTCCTGGAGTGAGTGAAGGACCCGTCGCAGAATTGCCGCTGAAGATCTGGAGCACGGCAGGACCCCCCCACAGCCAAAATGCCACCCCCCCCCAAATCCTGGTGCCCTAGGCGACCGCCTAGGTCGCCTAAATGGAAGCACCGGCCTGAATGGGGTAAGGGAAAGGCAGGCAGGAGGGGAAGAGAGGGGTCCCAGCCTGGGAGAGAGTCCTCACTACTGAATCCAGGATGCAACATTCTCATGAACATTTACCAGCCAAGCCACAAAATCTCCCCTCCCAAAATCCCCTGCGCCCCCATCCAGCCTGTCTGCCCCCTCACCTGAGGTGTCCCACATGTTGAGCTCGATGCGCTGCTTGTCGATCTCGAAGCTCGCCGTGTAGTTCTCGAACACGGTGGGGACATAGTTCTGGGGGGGAGATGAGATAAGCCCGGGTTAGCAGCGCCCAAGCCTGCAGCCCCAGGGAGCCAAGCGGAACCTGCCTCAGCATCAACACCAGGAGCTGATCACGGATTGTAACTGTCCCTGACAGACCCCAGCCAGCATCCGGTGGCACCCCCAGCCCAGACACCAGCTCCCCTAGTCACACCCCAAATCCCCCACCCAGACCCCCATCAACTCCTGCCACACCCACAGACCATCCCCCATGCTCCCCCAAGTCTCCCACCCAGACCCCTTCATCCCTCACTGACCCCCAGCCCCTGCCACACCCCCAGCCCCCCAGCTGCACCCAAATACCCCACCCAGACCCCCAACTGGAACCACAGATCCCTTCATTGCCCATTGCACCCCCAGCCCCCCATCAACCTCTGCTGCACTCATAGGCCATTCCCTGTGCTCCCCCAGCCACACCCCCAAATCCCCTACCCAGATCCCCAGCCAGAACCCCAGTCCCCTTCATCCCCCACCGCACCCCCAGCCCTCCATCAACTCCTGCCGCACCCACAGGCCATCCCTCGAGTTCCCTTGACTGCACCCCCAAATCCCCCACCCAGACCTCCAGCTCCCTCCGGACCCCAAATCCCCCGGCTGGACCCCCAGCTCTCGCAGCCAGAACCCCAACCCCCTTCATCCCCCGTGCTCCCCTGACTGCACCTCCAAATCCCCCACCCAGATCTCCAGCTCCCTCCGGACCCCAAATCCCCCGGCTGGACCCCCAGCTCTCGCAGCCAGAACCCCAACCCCCTTCATCCCCCGTGCTCCCCTGACTGCACCTCCAAATTCCCCACCCAGACCTCCAGCTCCCTCCGGACCCCAAATCCCCCGGCTGGACCCCCAGCTCTCCCAGCCAGAACCCCAACCCCCTTCATCCTCCGTGCTCCCCTGACTGCACCTCCAAATCCCCCACCCAGATCTCCAGCTCCCTCCGGACCCCAAATCCCCCGGCTAGACCCCCAGCTCTCGCAGCCAGAACCCCAACCCCCTTCATCCCCCGTGCTCCCCTGACTGCACCTCCAAATTCCCCACCCAGACCTCCAGCTCCCTCCGGACCCCAAATCCCCCGGCTGGACCCCCAGCTCTCCCAGCCAGAACCCCAACCCCCTTCATCCCCCACCGCAGCCCCAGCCCCCCATCAACCCCTGCCGCACCCACAGGCCATCCCCCGGCTCCCCAATCCTCCGGCCGCACCTCGGGGTAACAGTCCTTGGCGAAGACATGCAGCAGCGCCGTCTTGCCGCACTGGGTGTCCCCCACCACCACGATCTTGCAGCGGGCCCCGCTCTCCATGGTGCCGCTACGCGCCCCGCATCGCGCCGCCCGGCCCCGCTCCGCTCCGCTCCGGACCCGCGCCGGGCGCCCGGGCTGCTTTAGCCGGGACCAGCCCCCGCGCGGCCGCGCCCCCGGCTCCGCCCGGCACCAACCAGGCGCGGAGCCGCCGCCGCTCCGCCCCGAGCCCCGCCTGCGACCGCCTCTCCCCGGGCTGCGAGCGGCCAGCGGGGGTCGGGTAAGGGGTCTCGGTGCGCCCCGCCTCTGAGCCGCAGGACAGCCCCCCAGTCATCCCTCCCCCACAATCCCCCCAGCTCAACCCAAGCCCCCAATTCATCGCTCCCCCACAGTCCCCCCAACTCGTCCCTCCTCCCCGAGCCCCCAATTCATCCCTCCCCCACAGTCCCCCCCAGCTCAACCCAAGCCCCCAATTCATCGCTCCCCCACAGTCCCCCCAACTCGTCCCTCCTCCCCGAGCCCCCAATTCATCCCTCCCCCACAGTCCCCCCCAGCTCAACCCAAGCCCCCAATTCATCGCTCCCCCACAGTCCCCCCAACTCGTCCCTCCTCCCCGAGCCCCCAATTCATCCCTCCCCCACAGTCCCCCCCAGCTCAACCCAAGCCCCCAATTCATCGCTCCCCCACAGTCCCCCCCAGCTCAACCCAAGCCCCCAATTCATCGCTCCCCCACAGTCCCCCCAACTCGTCCCTCCTCCCCGAGCCCCCAATTCATCCCTCCCCCACAGTCCCCCCCAGCTCAACCCAAGCCCCCAATTCATCGCTCCCCCACAGTCCCCCCCAGCTCAACCCAAGCCCCCAATTCATCGTTCCCCCACAATCCCCCACAGCTCAGCCCAAGCCCCCCAATTCATCGCTCCCCCACAATCCCCCCAACTCGTCCCTCCTCCCTGAGCCCCCAATTCATCCCTCCCCCACAATCCCCCCCAGCTCAACCCAAGCCCCCCAAGTCCCCAATTCATCCCTCCCCCACAATCCCCCCAACTCATCCCTCCTCCCCGACCCCCCCCAGCTCAGCCCGAGCCCCCAATTCATCCCTCCCCCACAATCCCACCCAGCTCAGCCCAAGCTCCCCAAGTCCCCAATTCATCCCTCCCCCACAATCCCCCCAACTCACCCCTCCTCCCCGAGCCCCCCCAGCTCAGCCCAAGCCCCCAATTCATCCCTCCCCCACAATCCCCCCAACTCATCCCTTCTCCCCGAGCCCCCAATTCATCCCTCCCCCACAATCCCCCCCAGCTCAGCCCAAGCCCCCAATTCATCGCTCCCCCACAGTCCCCCCCAGCTCAACCCAAGTCCCCAATTCATCCCTCCCCCACAATCCCCCCAACTCACCCCTCCTCCCCGAGCCCCCCCAGCTCAGCCCGAGCCCCCAATTCATCCCTCCCCCACAATCCCCCCCAGCTCAGCCCAAGCTCCCCAAGTCCCCAATTCATCCCTCCCCCACAATCCCCCCAACTCACCCCTCCTCCCCGAGCCCCCCCAGCTCAGCCCAAGCCCCCAATTCATCCCTCCCCCACAATCCCCCCAACTCACCCCTCCTCCCCGAGCCCCCCCAGCTCAGCCCAAGCCCCCAATTCATCCCTCCCCCACAATCCCCCCAACTCACCCCTCCTCCCCGAGCCCCCCCAGCTCAGCCTGAGCCCCCAATTCATCCCTCCCCCACAATCCCCCAACTCATCCCTCCTCCCCAAGCCCCCAATTCATCCCTCCCTCACAATCCCCCCTAGCTCAGCCCAAGCCCCCAATTCATCCCTCCCCCACAATCCCCTCAACTCATCCCTCCTCCCCGAGCCCCCCCAGCTCAGCCCGAGCCCCCAATTCATCCCTCCCCACAATCCCCCCAGCTCAGCCCAAGCCACCCATTCATCCCTCCCCACAATCCCCCCAGCTCAGCCCGAGCTCCCCAAACCCCCCAGCTCAGCCCAAGCCCCCAATTCATCCCTCCCCACAATCCCTCCAGCTCAAGCCGAGCCCTCTAGCTCAGCCCAAGCCCCCCATTCATCCCTCCCCACAATCCCCCCAGCTCAGCCCGAGACCCCAATTCATCCCTCCCCACAATCTCCCCAGCTCAGCCCAAGCCCCCCCATTCATCCCACCCCACAATTCCCCCAGCTCAGCCTGAGCCCCCTGAACCTCCCAGCTCAGCCCGAGCCCCCAATTCATCCCTCCCCGCAATCCCTCCAGCTCCGGCCAAGCCCGCCCAGCTCAGCCCGAGCCCCCCATTCATCCCTCCCCACAATCCCCCCAGTTCAGCCCGAGCCCCCCAAGCCCGCCAGCTCAGCCCGAGCCCCCCATTCATCCCTCCCCCACAATCCCCCCAGCTCAGCCCAAGCCCCCCATTCATCCCTCCCTACAATCCCCCTAGCTCAGCCCGAGCCCTCTGAACCCCCCAGCTCAGCCCAAGCCCCCCAAGTCCCCAATTCATCCCTCCCCCACAATCCCCCCAGCTCATCCCTCCTCCCCGATCCCCCAGCTCATCCCTCCTCCCTGAGCTCCAGCTCATCCCTCCCCCACAATCCCCCCAGCTCAGCTAGAGCCCCCCATTCATCCCTCCCTACAATCCCTCCAGCTCAGCCCGAGACCCCAATTCATCTCTCCCCACAATCCCCCCAGCTCAGCCTGAGCCCCCCATTCATCCCTCTCCCACAATCCTCCCAAGCTCAGCCCAAGCCCCCCATTCATCCCCCCCACAATCCCTCCAGCTCATCCCTCGTCCCCGAGCATCCCTCCTCCCCGAGCCCTCCAGCTCAGCCCGAGTCCCCCATTCATTCCTCCTCGCAATCCCACCAGATCAGACCATTCATCCCTCCCCCACAATCCCCCCAGCTCAGACCGAGCCCCCGATTCATCCCTCCCCACAATCCCCCCAGCTCAGCCCGAGCCCCCCAAAACCCCCATTCATCCCTTCCCCACAATCCCCCAGCTCAGCCCAAGCCCCATGCTCCCCATTCATCCCTTCCCCACAATCCCCCAGCTCATCCCTCCTCCCTGAGCCCCCAGCTCAGCCCGAGCTCCCCAGCTCAGCCCGATCTCCCTGAGCCCCACATTCATCCCTCCTCCACAATCCCCCCAGCTCATCCCTCCTCCCCAAACCCCCCCAGCTCAGTCCAAGCCCCCCGAGTCCCCAGTTCATCCCTCCCCCACAATCCCCCCAGCTCAGCCCGAGCCCCCCAAGTCCCCAGTTCATCCCTCCCCCACAATGCCCCCAGCTCATCCCTCCTCCCCAAACCCCCCCAGCTCAGCCCTCCCGCCAGCTCCCCAACTCATCCTGCCCTCCCCGCCCACTCATCCCTCTCCCTAACCCTCCCCCAACTCATCCCAACCCATCCCTCCCCCAGCCCCTCAGCTCAGCCCCCTTCCCCACAGTCACTGGGACAGGGGTGCTGGGTTCTGCAGGGGCTGTTTCAGCCAGTAACTCATTGCCTCTTGGTTCCCCTTTGTGCTTGGTTTGCTGGCCCCATGCTGCCGTGTTTGGGTCACCGCAGCGCAGGAGACGGGCTGAGTAAGAACTAAGGGTGGGGGTGGGGGGTGAGAGCCAATGAACCAAACTGTAAACCCTGCATGTGATGAAAGCCGGGTTCCAGCACCCAAGGGCTGAAATGACTTTATCTGGGGGTGCAGGAGACATCTCAGCCGCTCACCTAATGCACTCAATGTGTGTAGGGTTACACCACCCCAGAGCTGGGCTCCGCAGTGCTGCCCAGGGGGAGCACCCAACTCTGCTTTCTCGGGGGCCTGCAATCAATTCCCGCACTTGGTTTTTGAGGTGGTTTTTGATTTCTCGGCTTTAGGGCGGGCTTGAATGGAATGGGATCTATTACAGTAGCTCCAGGCAGAGGCCCCAGACAGGCGTGGCACCCAGTTAAGGCAGACTCTGTACAGACAGGTAGACTAAGCGGCTGACCTGCCAAGATTTGTGCCTATGCTTACCGGGATGCAGTGAGTAGGGCTACTGCAATGTATAAAGGCTTTGTGTGCCTCAGTCTTCGCAGGATTGGGGTAGGGTGACCAGATGTCCCGATTTTATAGGGACAGTCCCGATTTTTGGATCTTTTTCTTATATAGGCTCATACTACCCTCCAACCCCTGTCCCGATTTTTCACATTTGCTGTCTGGTCACCCTAGATTGGGGACTGACTAGATGTGATTAGAATCCAGCATACCTTGCTCTGCCAGCCTCTGGCGAGCTTTAACAGAGACACTGCTGACATGAGCAAGGTCCTGATCCCGCCAGAAGAACTCTGCAGACAGCCCTAGGCCCACACATGGCCCCATTCATGTAAAAGGGGCTTTGCTCACACAGAACCGGGGCCTACAATCCCTCAAAGCATCTCGGTCATTAATCTGTAATGGGCAGATCAAAGAAGCACAGAGTTCATCATTACCTGTTATTAATAGCACACTTTGGGTGACTTTAGTGCTTTACAAATAATAATAATGGCTTTTCCCTGGTGCAAATAACGTATCTCATCAGTCAGTGAAGGTGTTGTTTCTCCAGGCTGTGGATACTGGTCTCTGTGCCCTGGCCCAGGGCTGGTGGTAAGCTAACCTAGTAGTAATGATCCGCCAGCATCCTCCTGCAACCAAACTTCCACCAGCTGATTACATACTGAGATACGCTTGCTGAGCTGCCAGGCCCGTTTCTGGCTCTGACCTAGCCAGAGGGTTATAACTCGTTCTGGGGAAGCCTTCGGCACTTCCCAGAGCACCTCTCTTGCCTATGTCTAAAGCTAAGAACAAAATGTCATATCAGGGTGCTCACCAAAAGGGAAGCATGAACAAATACACAGGTATCGCCAGACCGAAAATCACCAGACCTGAGCCTGCATGGGCCAATGAGTCTTTGCACCTTTTTGCCAGCCTGTTGTCTGGGTTCACGGGGCAGCCTGGTGAAATTGCACTTACAATCACATTTCTGAGTACTTGTGAAAAACAGGAGTTTTCACAGGTTTTTGCAAAGCAGAGCTTGGTTGTGTTGGGGGAGGGCCACCGGTAAATCAAGTGGGAGGAGTCATGTGGTGCCTAGGCGATGTGCAGTGGGGTGAATTTCATCCTCTGTGCAGTACTGACCTGGCTTTAATTGAAAGTACCTTTGTATGTTACAGTGGAGGGTTTCTTTTTGTAGATTGCATAAGGTGAGAACTGTGATTGTCAGCTCTTCAGGGCAGGCTCTGTCTTTGTCTTTTGGGTTATGTTCGTGCAGCATGGCGGGCCTGGGGCACTACCATCATGCAAATAATAACAACACTAATGAAAGGCACCACAGGACCTGGAAATCATCCCAGAGGGCAGTGCTGTTCACCCTCACCTAGCACTGTTCCTCCTGTGTCGCCCCAGCATGTGTTAGCCCTTAGTCAGGAGCAGAGGTGGTAGGGGATATATTTTGTTCCCATGAACATTTTCAGCAAAAATTAAAAACTTTTCATTTCATTTTCATTAAACATTTTCTTTTAAAAAAAACAACAACAGTTTTTAGACTTTTTGTTTTTGTTTTCAGTTGCCACAACATTTTGTCAGTTCATTGTCCACCTCCAAAATTTTGACGAAAGCAGACATTTCCCACTATGACAAAAACATCGTGTCTTCAAACCATTTTGAATTACAAATGTTGACTAGTTCTATTCAAGAGTCTAAAACCTCTGCATTATTTAAAGAGCATCACTAGTATCTGCAAAGACAGAAGGCTGGGCTGCTGGCCATTTATACATGCTTCTGCCTTCGGGCAGATTCACAGGCCTGGTCTGAGCTGCCACAGCCTTCTGCAAAGAGTTTGGTAATTTCAGCTCTGCGGTGGAGGGGCATTTCTCACTATGTATGGCCTGCGTGTATATACATTACGTGCACCGATTTTATTTAGCCGAGTTCTTGAAAGAGGAAGGGCTCCTTCTATGCTAATATCTCACTGGCTGAGTTGCAGAAAGATTTACCCTAATGGCAAATTTTAATTTGTCAGCGACCGGCTGTCACAAAATGCTGTAAAAATAGAGATAACGAAGACACAGCGACTCTGAAGAAGTGGAAATAGAAATGTTTTGGCAGCAATGGCAGGCGGGCGTGGGGGGTTATTAATGGGCTGTGGGGCTCATTTGTTATTGCTCAAAGCATGTTCTTTTTTCATGAATAAATGTTGTGCATAGGGCAAAGGACGGAGACAAAGCCAGGAAAGGCGCCCGCTGCTCTTCTCTGAGAGAGTCCGTGGGGCTACCAGTGCCCAAAGCTCTCAATTGCTCTACCATCAGCTAAGGAGTCTGTCCGCCTGAGCGCTGACTGAGACACGTTTCCGCAGACTGGCTTGCACCTTGCAGAGCGGGCTACAGCTCCATTGCACATTGACAGGTCAGCCCCCCGTGACCCCAGCCAGGATCCATATCTCCCCAGGCTCTGTCATGGCCGCCTGCCCCTGAGGCAAAGGCCTTATCTAGATTAGGATTTAAGGGGTGATGTTAGCACGTGTTAACTAGTGCAATGTAAAAGTCCAGTCTAGATAAAGCTGTGCACCTTAGACGTGTTAAAGCCTAGCCCCCCCCCCCCCCCCCCGACATCTTCACATGCTGGCAGGGGCGTGGGAAATCACAGAACAGCACTGCCAGTCCTGTATAAGTGGAAGCCAGGCGGTTGGTGCTATTATTCCTTTAAGGCAGGGGGTGCTGCCGCACACCCAGCCCCCTTCCTTCTAGCACCCGTGCACTCTAAGCAAGCCAGAGGGGGCTGGGTGGGGCTCTCCTTGCAGCCGTGAGACACAGCTGCTCACAGACTATAAGGCCAGAAGCACCTTTGGGAGCATTTACTCTGAGCTCCCCATACACAGACCACAGGACTGAATGAATCCCTGCTGGAGCCAGAGCACTGCTAGTTAGAAAACAGTCCAGCCTTGACTGGAAAGTAGCCAGGGATGGAGAATCCAGCCCAGCCCTTGGTGAACTGGCCCAGTGTCTAATTACCCTCACTGTAAACTTTTGGACCTTGTTTCTATCCTGAATTTGTCTAGCTTCCACTCCTAGACACTGGATCACGTTAGACCTTTGCTCCAGAGGGAGTAGACGAGTTTTCCCCACGCTCAGTCCCTGGGGCCTTTGCAGCAGCCTCAGCCCCGGCTGACTCAAGCACCTACAGAGGTTGATTTCCCAATCCCCGCCCCTGCAGCTTTTCCAGAGCCGAGTAGGGAATTCAGCAGCTAGTCTTCTGCAAAGACAACAGGGGCACAGCTGCAGCATGTGTCCCGTTTGGTGCAATCTACCATTTGGCAGGGCAACACTTGCATAATGTCTGTTACCCAACCCACACTTGCAGGGAGCAGAGAGCTACCCAATGCAATCCCACCAAGCTTAGCCCTACTTGCTGTGAGTGACAGACGGTTTCCACACACAGTGCTGACCGTGGTTTCTCTAGTGGCTGGATATTCCCTTTCTCAAGGGAGCTTTGGATCATTATTATAACTCACACAACTTTGCACAACTATTACTATTTTATTGATGGTAGCACCCAAAGCTCCCAGTCAGAATCGGGCCCTGTTGTGCCGAGCATGGTACAAACACATTGCAGGAGGCAGTGCCAATGCAGAGCCCAGCAGGGCTCAAAGCCAGGCCTGCAGAGCCACTGGATAGCAGCCAGCTCCATTCTGCCACCCAGTGGCATCTGTAAGGACTTGTGCCATGACCCAGTGTGGACACAGACCATGGGAAGTCCTGCCTCAAGGGGTCTGACAGCCAGCAGCCTCATGGCTCCTGATTGGCTCCCTGCCCTATATAAACCCAAGGGGCATTCTGGGAAGCATCCAGGTAACAGGGTGGATCTCCTGTGGCTGCCCCAAACATCCCTGCTCCTGAGGTCCTGGCTTTGACCTCGGCTTGATTTTGGATTTCACTCCTGACCAGGACCCAACTCTGATTCTTGATATCGACCCTGGCCTGGAACTTGGCTATGAATGCCTCTGTGGCTCTCAGGAGGTGTGTGCGGGGGGGGGGGGGGGGAGCAGGGACATCCCCCCCAAAAAATAATCATTGGGGGCACAGAACTTCTCCAGCCCAGGGCTCTGGAGGGAGGGAAAATTGAGCTTCTCCTGGGGGTGGCAGCAAGCTCCTCGTGGGGAGGGGGGCAGTGAGCTGTGCCCCCCCCCCCAAAAAGGAGGTACAATTTTAATTCCTGCACATTGCCCTGGCTGCCCTCAGTCCCAGGTTTGACCCTCTTGTGACCCTTGGTCCCAACTCCCTTTGTCAGGATCCTGACACCCTGCCTCAAAGAGCTCACACTCCGAAAGCGCAGTCCTGCAATGTCTCGCCTTTGGCCCAAGGGGTGCTCCAGTTCTGTGAGCGAGGACCCGCCCACATACAGCATGTTTCAGGATCTGGGCCTAATTTAAGAGAAAATGCAAAAAGTGAGTATAACAGACACGAGGGGGGCGGGCACAGGAATAGGCCACCAACATGCACAAACTGAGGCTTCTGAATCCTTAGGCGCTGGATTTGTAATGTATTTGCAGAGGGGAAGCCAAAGGAATCCCCCATGTTGTTCTGTGCAGTAGGGCGTCATCCAGCAAAGCACTTAAGCACGCATGTCACTTGAAGCACATGACCAGTCCTGTTGACACTAATGGCGCTACTTGCATGCGTCGAGTTATGCATGTGCCTGTGTGCTGTGCAGGCCTTTATTGGGTATTTTTCACTCCTTCCTGTTTTTCTGGGTCTTGCATTACTTGGTACAGAGCTTTTGCTGCACCATTTAACTCCTCCATCTGTAGCTCCACAGCCTGCGTATTACATCCCAGATAACTTTGGAATCGCCCCAATATATTTCACCACCAGGAGGACAGAAATAGGGAGAGAGACACATTTTTATTTCCGGACAGATCTATTTTTAAATAACTCCTTGGTGTCTGATTAAATATTGTGCCAGAGAGCTAGGAACTTGCAAGGCAAACGTGCAGAGTCTTGATGGGCTCTAGCAGAAAATGCACTTTCAGCAGTTAAATCATTCAGCCCTGAGTCGCATGTTATTTGAGGGATTCACCTAGGAGATTAGGAGGTGGAGCAGTAGTGGAGTTTGAACACACACAGCAAAAGATACAAATCAACAGCAGTTAGGGAGGTTGCTGTTCTGCCTGTTTTCATTCTGCACTAGAATAATGCTGAGCTGACTTGCCACTGGCATTAGTGCAGTTTGCACCTTGGGGTGAGCAATTTAATGTATCTCAGCAAACCAAAGCTCATTATAACAGCCCGTAAACACTATCTGATGAAAGCAGCATCCTTCAGCAATCTCAGGGATTAGAATACGGAGGTATTGGACTGACAAGGACAGTAATCTTATTGCATGTGTTATAGCCTAACGAGACACTGGGAATTCACAGCTCTAACTGAGGGATTGAATCAGGAAGGTGAGTGGGAGCCCCCGAAGCGCTCCAGGTACGCAGCAGCCCCTCTTTTCTCTGGCTCTGCCGAAGAGACAATCCCTGTGAGGCCTTCAAGACCAGACAGGCTGAAACTTCATTTGAGCCATGCAAGGGTCTGAAGGACTCTCCAGGCGCCGCAGGGTCCGACAAAGAGCTTTCCTTCCAGCTAGGACGCACAGACAGGCTTATGGGAGGGGCTGTCACTTGCAGCGTCAGGTACACATAATGTGCCCCCACCACCTGGTACAGCCAGCTGTTTGAAATTCAGTCCTCCCTGCTTGTTTGGGCCTTCCCCAGGCTGTAGCTTCAAGGTGGAAGCAGCACTGAACAGACACACTCTGTTTTCTGGTAGGGCCCTTTCAGGCCCGGCTCCAGGCCTCAGCGTGCCAAGCGCGTGCTTGGGGTGGCATGCTGCGGGGGGCACTCTGCTGGTTGCAGGGAGGGCGGCAGGCGGCTCGGGTGGACCTCCCGCAGGTGTGCCTGCGGATGCTCCACCGGAGCCGCGGGACCAGCAGACCTTCCACAGGCACGCCTGCGGGAGTCCACTGGAGCTGCGGGACCGGTGAGCGGCAGAGCACTCCTCGCGACGTGCCGCCGTGCTTGGGGCGGCGAAATGGCTAGAGCTGGCCCTGGGCCCTTTGTATCAAGGCTGTCTGTTGTTTTCACGGCAGGACAGCTCTCTGCTCACTCCTGGATCACAGGTTATCAGGATTATGGTGCTGAGTAGTTGAAATCTTTTCGTCAGAGATCTTTCAACAAGACCCAGCTTTCGGAACGAGGCAACCGTTTTCCGTGGCGTGTTCTTATTGTTTGGCATCTTTTGCAGGGCCGCCCAGAGGTGGGGGCAAGTGGGGCAATTTGCCCCGGACCCCACAGGGGCCCCCACATGAATATAGTATTCTATAGTATTGCAACTTTTTTTTATGGAAGGGGCCCCCAAAATAGCTTTGTCCCAGGCCCCCTAAATCCTCTGGGCAGCCCTGATCTTTTGTCACAATGAACTGAACATTCTGGGTGCTGGGATTTTTCTGTTCTCCCTCTTTTCCAGCATGGGGGTGCGGAGACTACTGACAACCAAAACCAGACAGTTTCAATTTCAGTTTCAACCAAAATGAATTTTTGTTTAGTATGAATGAACAATTGAAAATTTACAGGAAATTTTGAAAACCCATCACCACCATTTAGACATTTCTTTTTAAAAAAATCTCTGGCCAAAATATGTTTCATTTTTAGACCTGCCCATCATTTCCTTCTGGTGTCCGAGTAGCACCTGCAGGGTGCAGGGAGGGGACCCACTGGGCCAAGCACCATCCAGCCATGTGGCAGAAAGACAACACTTGCTGCGGAGAGCTCCCGCTCTAGGCTAACAACAGGGTGCACCAGGCTGGCGAAGCAGCTGCGAGGGTGGGGAGGGAGTAACAAGAACGCACTCCTGAACAGACCAAATGTGCCTGCAGTCTAGCTTCCCAGCTGCCATGTCACTACACTGTGTTTATAAATATCTGTCTTCTACCTTTGTAATAGGTCTGGGAACCCCGCTGCTGCCAGCTCGTGAGAGAACCTCCTGTGACGTGGCTGTGATGCAATCAGAGAGCCATAGCAACCACTGTGACATAGTAGCTATGAAGTGCAAAAACAATCACGCAGCTCTCGAACCATATGGGAGAGAGCCCTCAGACAGCCATATCTTCCTTGCTGCTGTATTCCCATCGCCCAGGCACCTCTCACTCCCTCACACAGACCCTTCGCTCTTGCATGGCACTCTTCAGCCTTAGCACTCCCAGGGTTAGGGTTAGGCTTTGACAGGAGAGGAACAGAGTGGGACAATTACGGGCCCACAATATGCCAGGGACTAGAACCCACTGCAGTGCTGTCCTCACATGCATTAGTGCTGCACAAAGCTAGTTATAACTAGGTTGGCTTAGACAGCTAATTTCTTCTTCTGTAAGAAAAAAATTAAAGGGAGTCAAGCCCCTTGGCTTCATGCTCAGCCCGTTGGCTTCCATCATTAGAAGAATGAGCCACTTTGCAAAGAAACTGGATCAAACGTTTCCCCTCTTTACATCATCGAGAAGGCATGTGCGTTCAGCAATACCAGAGCCCCACAGCCATGCTGGAGGGAAGAGTGTGCGGATGGGAGAGGAGGCAGGATGCTGCTACTCCAGCCGGCTCAGGCCTAGATGTCTCTTTGGCGTATCACTTCGTTTGGAAGGATTCGATTTTCATTGGGAAATGTCAGTTTCACAGTCCACACACAAACCAATGAAAAAATATTTCCCTCAGAATAATCAAACAGTACAGACAAGCACATAAGGGATAACACTGTTTACGAACTTGGTGGTGTCTGATTTAGAGCTATTTACTTTCTATTTTGGCAAGCGTTTCTGACCATTTATGTTTTAACAGTTATAAAACATTGTGAAGGTCAACATCTACAGTCACGGAATAATTATCCCGACACCCCCCCCCCCAATTTTTCATACCTGTGAACATTTAAATAGCTTACAAAAAACTGGCTTAAAACTCATCATTTGCGCAACTGTGAACATTTAAATAAAAATAATCAGGAAAAAATGCTTTAACACAGACACTGCTGTTATCCGTTAAAATTATACACATGGAATTGTGCCAAAGCTACTTCCCCGGCGGAGGAGGGGCCAGTTCCTGGGCCAGGAGCCTAGTAAAGGAGGAAGTCACTGCAGCCACTTACAGCCTGTGGCCACAAGAGGGTGAACAGGACCTGTCACAGCTCACTCGTGGCTGGTTTTCCCTTGCAAGGCGGGTGCCTCTGTGCGGCACAGTTAGGTGTGGTACACAGAAGACATTGAGGATGATGGTCATTGTCTGCATCCTCCCACCTGAGGCTGGCCCCTGTGGTGCTAGGTGCTGTATGAACAGCCCCTGCTCCATGGGAAGAGGAGGAAGGATCCGTTCCCCATTGTACGGAGGGGAAGCTGAGCCTCACCCAAGGAGTTTCTGGCAGAGCAGGGCATTGAAGCCACCTCATAGCTCAGAGTCCGCTCTCCTCATTAGCAGTCTCTCTCCCTTTGCCTTCTCTCCTAGCGTGAGCCCCCCTCCCCATCTGTAACAATCCGTTAACCCAGCCTAGTGACACACACAAAGTTGTGGGTGAACAGAGACTTGTTAGACAAGACCAAGTGTTTAAAGATGTTTAGGTGCTTGAAGATACAGGATATTTGAAAGCACCTGAAGACCTCTCAGGCCTGGGTGAAAGAGACAGTGAGACAGATAGTCCGAAAGATAGGTCTGCCCAGAGCTATGCATCGGCTGAGTCTTGAAGGACCCACTCCTCAGTGTCTCCTTCCCCTAGCTCCGCTGGGGGCCAAGGAAAGCAGGGTTCAGCCCTTCTGCTCCAGCTGGGGAGGGTTCCCTGCAGGGCTGGGAGGTTGGGGCAAGGCAGAGGGAGGCCTTGGCACCTCCATGCAAACTCTCATAGAAGAGGTGGCCCCCGGCCCCGTGCGACCCATTGCTGGGGACAGAGGAGTGAGGGGAATCTGCAGCCGGAGGCCTCTTGTGGCACAGGGCCAGCGGAAAGGCCTGTCCCTGTTGGGTTACAGTGCAGAGGGCTTGTGATCCACAGGCCCAGAGGGCTGCTGCCATGGAGATGGAGGATGCTGAGAGATGCAGAGCTGCACTGAGTGAGTCCTACCGGCCCCCTGAGAGCTCCCCCAAAGGCTGTCTCAAAAGGCGGACTGGACTCGGCTGTCTGGGGAGTGAACTGCTTTGAAAAGAGACAGCAGAGTTTGCTAATGGGCTGTGCAGCCCTAGGTTGGCATTCACCCAGGAGTGGGACGCAGGGCCACTGCACCACCAAGCTCTAGGGCAGGGGTACAAGGAGTGGCTGCAGAGGCCCCCTGGCATAGCAAGGGCCTTGCCACACCAGCCTCCCGTGGGTCAGTCTTGGAGCTGCAATGGGGGAGAGCCAGGGGACTGCCAGCCATGAGGAGTTGGGGATCTGCCCTGGGCCCCAAGCTCCAGCCCCAGGTTGCTGGCGTGGATTTCACATACCCCAAAGCCTGCTGCCTGCTGCACAGGCTGCAACACAGATCCTCAACGCCGACCTGGTAACTGACTTCGCTACCTGGCATGTGTCCCTGTCGTCCATCCCCTCATGGCTGTGCAGTGCCATGCGCCGCAGGGCCCTAGCCCAACTGGTCACTCTGGGTGCTGCTGCAGCACCCACAGCAGTAGCCTCAGATTGTGCCCAGGCGTGGGCATCCCAGAACTAGACACCTAAACCCAGATTTCTGCACCCCAGAAAGTGGCCTGATTTTCCGAAGTGCTAAGTACAAGCATCTCCCATTGATGCTCTGTCTAGGGCTTTGCTTAGTGGTGTGTCTCAGATGAGCTGGTTTTATGAACGCCACCATGTGAAACTATAGGAGTTACTTTTGTGGCTTTGATAAGGTAGGAAATGCAGACCCTGCAATTCATCCTCTGGCAGACAGCATGTGAAGATGCTAGGACTGTAATTTTAAAATCGCCATTGTCATTAAATGGCGAATGGCGCACTGGACGCTCAGCGTTAAGGTTGTACACTGGAGTGTGATTTTCAGATCCTGGCTGTGTGCATGATAATACTGTGGAAAGTGGGTTAAGCGGGATACTCGCGTGCTGCTGAGGTCCAGCACGGCACCTCGCAGCTGATGCTTGGAGACTGGTATTAACTTGAGTGTGAAAGTTGCGCTGGCTTATTATGATTTCCAGGCTATGTGGTGCTTGGGTCTTTGCACGGAAATTCACTGGAAGAGCCTCAATTTTTAGCTTGACAAAGGGGTTTGTATGGGAATTATATAGTGGAGTTGCAGATTTTTTTCAGTGTCTTGTCACTATAAAGAGTGAATTGCCATTCACTAAACATCAGTTAGTGTCAGACAATTGCCTCTGTTGTCTGTGTGATCAGAACAGCTGGCAGGAAAACTACAGCGCTGAATGGCAGCTATCTCTGAATGGTTGTGTCAGATGTGCTCCGTGTGCTGTTGTACATGTCAGAAATAAATGTCATTTACTGTGATACACGTACAGACGTAATCCAGTAGCTTTAGCGTTCCCATCATATACGATACAGACAGACGTCACCCAGTGTCTGCTTCTCCGCTCCCCCAGCCCCGCGCAGGAGAAAGGGAGTGCAGCATTAGGAAGGATTCATTCTCTCTCGTTCCCTACAACTCCAGATAAGTACATGAGGGCTGCGCTGGCTCCAGACCAGCAATGCCAAAAGTCTGCAGCCTTGAGGGAACCATATGGACGGACGGAAAACTAGGTGCCCAGGACTGCCAGCCTGGAACTTGCTGTCACACTGCTCCCAGCCCTGACATTTACTGCCACTGACTCTCCCAGGAAAGCTGGACAGAGAGAGAGGGGGCCTGGCATCCCCCTCTAGTGGCTGCTGCACAGAGAGGATAACAGCCTACGTCGGGGGGGCTGAGAGCCACTGAACCAGACTGTAAACCCTGTATGTGATGGAAACATTTCAAGCCAGGGGTGCAGCAGGCTCCCTTCCCCTCTCCTGCCCCCACATCCTAGTTCCAGCACCTCTGGCCTGTGTAGCTGCCAGCTAACGGTGTTCCTCCTTTGGCTCAGGTGGGGGAGGTCTGCACTTTAGTGAAGGCCCCAGTGACATTTGTATTCCCCAGCAATGAAAAGTGGCGGTTGGTCTCCCTCAGCTCAAGCAGAAAGTGGCTTTGGGTTGATATCTCAGGTTGCCACAGGCTGCATTTGGCCTGTGGGCTGCATGTTGAGATCCTAGCCCTAGTGTCCCTCCCTCCCACATTGTTTACTCGCACACTAAATGGTCCTTGAACAAGCTGCCCCCTTTGGTGGCCATCTGCCCCAGCCAACATGGCCAACTTGGTTCTGCCAGGCCAGGCAACACCAGGCCTCGGCGCCCAAACCCATGCAGCACCACCTCCTGCACATGGGACAACCGCGGTTTCTGTTGTGCACTAAGCAGAGGGGAGGATCCAAGTCTTTCTTGGCAGCACGTCTCCTCTCATGTGACTCTGGCCCATCTGCAAGCCCTGTGTGAGTGATCACCCGGCCATGACCTGCAAGCTCCTGAATTAGCTCCCCTCATCTCTGGCCATTTACAGGCTTCCCTGTGGCTGATTCTGGCCAGGGGGTGGCAGGTGTTTTGCTGCCCCAGGGAACCGGGAATTCTTTCAGAACTGGTTTTAATTCCACTCAGGCCCAGTGGGAAGCTCTGCCTCTCCCCTAGTCAGCACAGAGATTGTCCAGGCCTCGGACCAGATCACTCCAGAAGGTTCGGAGACAGGAATGAGAATTGGACATGAGAAATGCGGTGTGACAGGAATGGCGGAACCCCCCTCCCAAAATGTCAGGACAAAGACGCTGGTCAGGAGTCCTCCAGCCTCAGACTCAGGGAAGGTGCAGCAGGGTTGTGCTGTGATCCCCCCCCGAGATCCTGCCTCTATATGTGTGAGGAGAGTCCCTCAGAGTCAGACCCAGTGCTGGGGCCATGATTAGAACTACCGCCTGCTGGCCTCTGCCCTCTAGGTGAAGGGAATGGGAGACTTGGGCAAGGCCACTGACACCTGCCACTGTGAAAGGCTGCTCCAGGGCTCACCAAATCCCCGGCCTGCCCTCCATGCCCCCATCAGAACAGCCACTCGCCTTCCCTCCCACAAACACCCAGGGCCAGGCCCTGCGCTCAGGCCTGAGGAGGGTCCAAATTTCCCATCCTGTCTGTGTGAATGAGAATGACCGAGATGGGTTTGTGATGGGACAGGAGGGGTGTGTGAGAGAGAGAGAGAGGGACAGGAGGATGGGACTGTCTGTCTCTCTTTACGTATCACCGTCATTGTGGCGCTGAGCTGCTGATGGTCTGTGCATGTGGCATCTTTAAGCTCTGCAGGTGCTGCAGGCAGCACGCTGTCCCAGAGGCTTGCACTGGAGGTGTCCCCACAGGCTACAATCAGTCCAGCTGCAGCCGCTGACCCACTCTGCGCTTTTCTTATAATCAAACAAAACGTCCCCTGTGGGGATGTAGCTGCTCTTTGCCGCGCTGGCGGAGCAGAGACTAGGTTGGAGGGAGCCTGGAGAGAAGACAGTCCTGCACCGGAAACAAGGGCTCTGAGTCAGCAACCTGGCTCCAATCAGGCCCCAGTCTGCAGCTGGGAGTTGCTCGCTCGCTGGCTGCTCCGGATCTGCCACCGTTCATGCAGCAAAGTGAGAAGTGGGAGCAGGATGACGGAGGGGGCAGCGGCTGGAGGATACAATGACCCCCCAGGGCTCACCAGATGCTGGGGAAGGGGCGCTGCGGCAGCTCTGATACCTGGGAGCTGTGTCAGGAATCCCTGCAGTGTAACATAGCCTCAAAACTGTCATGAGGCCGGAAAGGATATGGGTGCAGCACGTGGCCAAGCAGTGACTGAACTGTAATCCAGGGAGATGGAGCCCTCCTGGGTCTGACCTGGGCCAGAGTCTGACCTTCCTCCCACTGCACTTAGCTCTCCTCTTTGCCAATGCCTCAGTTTCTCTTCCTGGCATCTACAAAGCTCGCCCCGATGTTCCAGCGGCCAGCGGACGGCTCTGCAACAGCGGGAGCACAGTGCAGTGGGGAGATGTTTGAGGGGGAAGGTGGAGGGAGCTGTTACCTCACAGACTCGTGACCCGAATGGGCTGTGGAGACTGGCAAAACACATTGGTGAGGAGGGGAGTCTGCTCCGGGCTAAGGCTGCACAGGCCTGTGGGAGAAGCACAGAGATGGGCCCAGTGGCATTGTGCTGAACACCCAGCAGCTCTGCACCCTCACAGCTTCCAGACCTGTTGGTTTAATTAAACCCCTCAGCTGGGGCCCACCTCAAGAATTCCTCTTGCCTGGGTGGGGAGCGGAGACCTGCCGCCGGCTGAGTTTCCTCATGACCCCTCCTGTTTCTCAGAAGGCCGGGAACCCCAGGGAACCAGATGGCACCAGCTCCTTGCCCCTCTGCAAAGCGGGGTGCTCTCGCAGCCTGGGGCAGAAGAGCCTATGGACTGGTGAAGCAGAGGCTGCCCCACGCTTTTCCTTATCCTCTCGCTTGCTCAATGCTCTTTGTTCCGGTGTCCTTGAGAGCAAAGAAGAGGGATTGTTAAAGCTCTGCGTGAAAATAAACGGAGCTGAAACAATGAGCCAGGCGTTGGCTCTGTGCTGCGGGCATGTCCCTCTCCCTCCTCCAGGCTCTGGTGCCAAGCAGCTGGAGGCAGCAGGGAAGCAGCAGGAGGATATTAAAAACCAGGGGGGTCAGGCTCAGTGCTACTGAGGCAGCTCTGGAGATGAAGGAGTAAGTCAGAGACTCACAACAATGTCACACAGGGTCTGTGCGACTCTCTGCTTGTAAATCACGGTAACTGCAAAGGAAATGAATAGCTAGGGCTGGTCCAGCTGCTGAACTGCATCCTCCTCCAGCGTGTAAAGCCGTATTTTGGAAAACAGGGTGGAGAAGAGAAAACTGTCTCCACCAAGAAAACTATTTTCTCTGGCTATTGTGTCCTATGACTCACCAGCTACACTATCACATCCCCAGTGATAAGCAGCCAACCAATCCTCTGCTGAGAAATCAGAGATCTTGCTAACTCAGAGCATTCCAGAAGAAGAGAGTCCAGCCAGGACATACAGAGCTGATCCCTCGCAAGCTCTACAAAGGCAGGGTCCTGCCTCTCTCTCTCACACTCTCACACACACACACACTCTCTCTCTCTCTCTCTCACACACACACTCTCTCTCTCTCTTCCTTCCTTCTGCAGAGGGTTCGAATCCCCAGAAATGTCCCCATTAAATTGATGAAGTTAAGAATCCAGAAAAACTGCAAGGAAAAAACACAAATCCAAAGAACCTGGAAAGCAAGACAAATAGAGCAAATGTTATTGAACTAACTGGATATAGGAGAAAGAACAGGAGGACTTGTGGCACCTTAGAAACTAACAAATTTATTTGAGCATAAGCTTTCGTGGGCTAAAGCCTACTTCATCCGATGCATGCAGTGGAAATTACAGTAGGTATATATATATATATACACAAACAACATGAAAAAAATGGGTGTTGCCATACCAACCCTAATAGGACTAATTGACTAAGGTGGGCTATTATCAGCAGGAGGAAAAAAAAACGTTTGTAGTGATAATCAGGATGGCCCATTTCCAACACTTGACAAGAAGGTGTGCGTAACAGTAGGGGGAATGATGTAGGGTTGATGAATGATGAAGGACGGTTGATGTAGCAATCATAAAGGCCAGTGGGGAGATTCAAGCAGCAAAAGAAGTCTGTTTGATCTAATCTCTCTGCCACACCATACAAATCCCTCGGCCCAATCACCGTACCCATCTCCTCTCTAGCTAGGTGGATTTTCCAAAGCAGCGATGGGAGTTTTACACCCAAGCCCCACTGACTTTCACCCTTGTTTCCTTTGAAAATCTCCCCCTAATCTTAGGTAATAGGTACCCTGAATAGACCCATTTTTCCCCAGCTTTATGACCCACCTCTGCCCACCTGGCTCCCGTTCCGTTTGCACCTGCATGGATCCCTCCCTCCCAGCAAGGAGTAATTTTTTGGGCACTTGGAGGAACACACCTTGAACTCTAGTAGGCTAGGAGAGTTCCGAGGATGAACAGTGGGAGACAGGAGAGAGATTTTGCTTGAACCTCCCTTCCTAAACCAACACATGTATCAGCCAATACGCAGCAGCCCAGCCCCCCTGTGCTTCTTGGGTCAGAACGTTGGCATTGGGTCGCGAGTTTTCATCTGCAGCAGAGGCGGTAGGGACTGATGCAGCGTCCTAGGAACTGCTTGGTGTTCTGTAGTACTAGCAGCGTTGGCCCCGCTCTCCTCTCCTGTTAGCCAACCACGTAAATACCCCTTAAATGTGCCACACAGCAGAACCTCTGAGCTGGCTCCTGCACAGGACTTTTGCAGTGCTGGCTGCTTTCCTGCCTTTGTCTTTCACTTCCTTCAGAATCCCACTCCCCACCCCCTCCACCATAGCTCCTGTGGCTTTCTGAACAATCCTGAACAGTGCCAAGTGACTCCTGGGAGGTGCTGAGCATCCTCAGCCCCTACTGAAGTCAATGGGAGTCGAGGGCAGTGAGCCCCTTGCAGAACAAGGCCATGTTCATGCAAAACTCCCACTGAACCCAAGCTGCAAACTTCCCAGGCCTTGGGATCTGGGGCTGTGCTCACAGAGGAAAGGTTCTGACTACGCAGGCTGTTTGTTTAAGCAGGGTGGGACCCATTCAATGTTTTATACAGACCACCTTCAGCAAGTGCTATGAGAGCAACTCTTTCAAAACTGGGGGGGATGCATTCCCTGCAACACGTAACACAGGAAGCAAACCCAGCACGTCCCTCCTCTGAACAGTTGCCACAGGCATCGAGAACTGGGACAGGATTTTCCTACTCCCCACTGGCCATTCCCCTTTTGCTCAAAGCAACACGCATATAAATGTAAGAGCTTTTAATGTAACATTTGTCATTCAGCAAACAGTGTCACTGAGACAAAGAGTTTCGCAAGGTTCAGAAAGGGATTGGCCATTTTGTGAGCGTATCCAGAGTCAGAGCAGCTAACGGTAACAAAATGAGTATTGGAAGGGAAGGGAGAAAACCCCTCATGCATCAAGGTTGAAACCAATCTCTAACTATTGGGCATTAGAAAATGAGATCTTCATGGGGGGCAGATTATCTCTCATCTGCCTACTGAGGGGTTTCTTGCATCTTCCTCTGAAGCCGGCCACAGCTGGAGAAAACAGCCTGGGCTAGATAGACCATGAGTGTGATCCACTCCAGCAATTCCTATGCTCCTGTGAACAAGAGGGATGGGTTCATAGCCTTCCGAGGGAAGTAGTAGGGGCAAAAGACTTTCCTGGCTTTAAGACAAAGCTTGATAAGTATATGGAGGGGATGTTATGATAGGATCGTCAATTTGGGCAATTGATCTTGAATTACCACCAGACAGGTCTGCTCAATGGTCTGCGGGGAGATGTTGCATGCGATGGGTACTGAGTTGCTGCGGAGAACTCCTTCTTGGGTGCTGGCTGGTGACTCTTGCCCACATGCTCAGGGTTTAGCTGATCGCCATATTTGGGGTCGGGAAGGAATTTTCCTCCAGGGCGGATTGGCAGGTGCCCTGGAGGTTTTTCGCCTTCCCCTGCAGCGTGGGGCACGGGTCGCTTGCTGGTGGTGTCTCTGCAGCTTGAGGTCTTCAAACCATTTTTGAGGATTTCAATAACTCGGTCCTGGGATAGGGGTTGTATAAAATTGGATGGGTGGGGTTCTGTGGCCTGCCTTGTGCAGGAGGTCAGACTAGATGATCAGATTGGTCCCTTCTGACCTATGAGTCTATGAGTCTATGTTCTGATTTTCATTAAACCACTTGCTGTACTCTCTGGCTGTCGGCTCAGCCCTGCACACTCTCCTGGGCTCTCTGACCAGTTCTCTCCACACACAACCCCACTGTAATTCAAATGAAGTCTGTGTACTTACACCAGGGATGAATTTGTTCTGCTGAGTTATTGCCAGTGCAAGAGAGAGAGCTGCACACTCCCTTGTCTCTTTCAAAGGTTTGTAAATGATCTTAAAATTCCCTGCTTCATCACTGTCTGGAGCTTTCGAGACACGCAAAGCTGCAGCTCAGGGAATTCTCTGGATTTGCTGAGTTGTCTCTTTCTCTCTCCTGCTTCAAAAGACAAAGCTAAAAGCTGATAGAGAGAAGTTACTAAGGAACATTTACAGGAAGGCAGCATCGCTGGAGCAAGGGACATGCAGTGGTCATATGTCACATCCCCATCTGTCTGGAGCTGAGAGGATGTGAACTATGGATGTTTCTTCTGAACTGCACCACAGGAATAAATATTCTGCATTTCCTATTCTTTCTTTTCTATTGTGGCCTCCTTTCCCTACAGGAATGGGATGATTGCAGTATGCACCTGGGGGCTTTGCAAAGGACTATTTGTATCTTGGTTATAGTTTTAGATTTGGTGCAAGCAAATATGCTTTCTGAGAGCTGGAGTTAGATGTAATTTGTATCTTCTTCTCAGTACCCCACTCCACTCTCACTGACATGACTCCCTCCCAGAGCTGGAGCTAGAACCCAGGAATCCTAACTCCCCACAACCCACTAGAGCACACACCCCTCCCAGAGCTGGGAATGGAACCCAGGAGTCTATTCTATATAGACTCTTATACCACCCTTATTACTGCAGTATGTGAAGCACAGATCCACAAAGGTGTTTAGGTTCTTAACTCTTGAAGTTCGGAACCTAAATACCTTTGTGGATCTAGGCCTGAGCACCTCCCAGTTGTGCATTAAGCGCTGTGACTAACATTGTCACATGTGGTCATTCTCTCCCCAGTGGAGTGTTTTGCTTTGGTTGGTTTTGTTTGGAAGTTTGTTTGTTTTTCCAAATGTACCTGCTGTTCTTCATTTAAATTGGAGAAGGCAGGTGTGGAAGGTGGTGAGGTGAGGTTTGTGATGGCTCTTAGTTCCTGGAGGAGTTCATTCCACAGTCTTGGACAGGCCAGACGAGCACACAGATGAACTTTGCCCTTAGGGTAGAAAGCTCCACTGTGCCTGGGGATTGGAGTTGTTGACTATCATCTTCATCATAGAGCTGTAGGGTCTTTTGGATATCCTGGGACCAGGCCATGGAGCTCCTGGAAGGACCGAGACCTTGCACTTGACTTGCTGCTCTATGAAAAGCCAGCACAGGGAGCAGAGGACGGGTGTGATGTGTTCACAGTAGCCAGCATTGCTGAAGGGACACAATGCAGTGTTCTGTACTATATGGGGTTTCCCAGGTGCTGAAGACATCATGTCTAGGTATAGTACTGCTGTAGTCCCAACGGGAGGTGACAAAGGCATGACTAACTGAGGCCAGGTCATTGTTTGCATGTTTGTCATGCGTCTGACGAAGTGGGGATTCACCCACAAAAGCTTATGCTCCAATACGTCTGTTAGTCTATAAGGTGCCACAGGACTCTCCGTCGCTTTTTACAGATCCAGACTAACACGGCTCCCCCTCTGATACTTGACAGGATGGAACAGTGGAGAGCATTACTCATGGATGCTGCAATATGAGAGTGTAGGCAGCACAGGATTAAAACAAACATTAGGAAGCATTTCTTCACCCAATGCACAGTCAACCTGTGGAACTTGCTGCCAGGGAAGTTATGAAGGCCAAAAGTATAACTGAGTTCAGAAAATCCAAGATTAGCCAAGATGTTCAGGGATGAAACCCCATGATCCAGGTGTCTCTGAACCCTCACTGCAAGAAGCTGGGACTGGATGATGGGGTGGATCATGTGATAATTTCCCTGATTGGGTAA
Organism: Gopherus flavomarginatus; assembly: GCF_025201925.1. Taxonomy (NCBI): domain Eukaryota; kingdom Metazoa; phylum Chordata; order Testudines; family Testudinidae; genus Gopherus; species Gopherus flavomarginatus. The sequence goes on along the minus strand of NC_066641.1, from coordinate 15,125,663 downwards.
TTCCCTCTGAAGTATCCGGCACTGGCTCTGTTGAAAGACAGGATACAAGGCTCTGCGAATCATTGGTCTGACCCAATTTGGCTGCTTTTATGTTCATCAGGAATCTACAAGCCTCCCCAACTATGGTCAGAATCAACCATTTGTGGGTGTGAACCTTCAACCAAATGAGACTGCACCATGGCTGCAAACTCCTCAAAATACTTTCCTCTGCCAACCAGCATCATCTCTGTCTTGCTTGGGTTTAGCTTCAACCTGCTGTCCCTCATTATCCATGAGCTGATCTCATCTGAGCACTGGACATCATGGGCACATGTGGTGAAGATAGGAAGAGGTGTCCTCCACCAGCATATTGCTGGCACTTGAGTTCAGTTAATCTGACCAGTGGCTATATGGTAGATATTGAATAGAATTAGAGAGACAATTTATCCTTGTGATACCCCATAAATATGGGGTGTAATGGCAGAGGTGCATTCCCCTGGGCCCCCTGCCACCTCTCTGACCTGGGACAGCAATATCTCAGGGTGGACAGTGATGAACATTGCTGGAGAGGCCCAGGAAGACCAGAATGGATGTCTTCCCACCATCCCTGGAAAGCTGAGTAAGACCATGTTTCTGTCCCATGATTTGGTCTGAATCCAGAGTATTTGAACTAGACATCTCTTTTAGAAAAACATCCAATATTTTGATGTAAAATTTGCAGGGATGGGGAATGCAGCAGGACCCTGGCTAAGCTGCTTCATCGTTGAAGACTTTTACTGTTCAAATCTGTAGGTTATGAGACCAGCTTGTTGCTGGCTTTTGGCTACCTTCTGTGGGAACTTGGGTTTGACACTCGGGTCCTTACTTATGGGTTAAGTTCTGACTCCCCGTCCTCTAACACGCTAGACCCCACTGCAGTCCTAGTGTGGGGAAGAGAACCCAGGAGTCCTGGCTCCAGCCTCTGCGTGAGACGCCGCACCCCGCGGAGGGGCTCCTGGCTCCGCTCCATGCTCCGCCTTCCAGGTTTTCCTTCATCCCAGCCACGCCCCGGACTCCGGCTCCGGGTTTCCCGCAGGCCCGAGCTCAGCCCAGCTGTTCGCAGCTGTCCGGCCGCCGCTGCCCGGTGTCCTGCGCCCGCCCGCCCCGTCCGCTGTCCCGGGCCCCGCACCCCAGCCCGGCCCCTACCCGAGCCCGGCCATGTCCGGGGAAGAGGCAGCGGCGCCCCCGGCCCCTGCCGACCAGGCGCCCCCGGCGGAGCAGCAGGCGGCGGGCGGCGGGGACGCGCCCCCGGCGGAGCCCCAGTACCGGGCCCTGGTGCTCTCGGGCTTCGGCGGCTACGAGAAGGTGAAGGTGCAGGTGCGGCGGGGCGAGCCCAGCCCGCGGCCCGGGGAGCTCGCCGTGCGGGTCCGAGCCTGCGGCCTCAACTTCGCCGACCTGCTGGCCCGGCAGGGGCTGTACGAGCGGCTGCCGCCGCCGCCCGTCTCCCCCGGCATGGAGTGCGCGGGCACCGTGCTGGCGCTGGGCGAGGGGGTCACCGGCCGCCAGGTGAGACGGGGGCGGCGGCGGGGCAGGCGAGCCCGGGGCCGTGAGGGGCGAGGGAGGCGAGCCCGGGGCCGGGAACGGGGCAGCCGAGCCCGAGGGGCGGGGCAGGCGAGCCTGGGGGCCGGTGGTGTGGGGGGCGGGGGAGGCGAGCCTGGGGCCAGGAACGGGGGAGGCGAGCCCGGGGCCAGGAACGGGGCAGCCGAGCCCGGGGGCTGGTGGTGTGGGGGGCGGGGGAGGCGAGCCTGGGGCCAGGAACGGGGGTGGCGAGCCCGAGGGCGCGAGGGGCGGGGCAGGCGAGCCCGGGGGCCGGTGGTGTGGGGGGCGAGGCTGGGTCCGGGGCTGTGAGGGCCGGGGGAGGCGAGCCTGGGGTGTGGGAGCCTGGGGCCAGGAACAGAGCGGCCGGGGGCGTGGGGGCCAGGGCAGGGGGCCGGGGGCGTGAGGGCCGGGGGGAGGCGAGCCTGGGGCTCTTCGGGGCGCCCCGCCCTTCCCGCGCCCCGGCGGGGGCGGCAGCCGGGCTATGCCCTGGCGGGTCCCTCCCGGAAGACCGGGGGGGGGGGTCCCCCGCTCCGCGGCCGGGAAACAATGGGGGCTGCGTTGCGCATGCGGCCGGGGGCTCGGGAGCGGCCGCCCCGGGCCCGCCGCTGGGTTCCGCCCGCGTGTGCAGCGAGCGGCTGCTGGTCTGGGGCCGGCCGCGGGGGAGCGGCCGCCGCCCGTGTGAGGCTGCGGGTGTTTGGGGAAATTGCTCCCTTGCTGTGGGGGAGCTGGGCGCACCCCACTTTGTGGCATGTCCGGTCCTTCCAGCCCAAGCTGAAGGATCCATGGAAATGTCTGCAGGCAGCACAGGTGCTGGATCTAGGGGATGCGGGGGGCCGCAGCACCCCCGGCTGGGAGTGGTGTCCAGCATATCCAGGGTTTACAGTTTGGTTCAGTGGTTCTCAGCGCCCCTGCCCCCCTTACAAATTGTTCCCATGCCCTTGGCTGACAGTGGGACAAGGGAGATGGTGATAAATCAGCCAATAACCCCATAGCCTGGGTGAGGGGGGCCCTTCCTAGCCAGGTGCCTTCAGAAAGTGGGGTCCCTTGAGTGTGCGATGCAACATAGGGATAAAACAAGTACTGGCCGTTCTGTCCCCAGGTAAAACTGCATCCTTTCAGGCCCCTGATACCAGCTAGTACAGAGATCCCATGGCCTTTAAGCCTTGAACACTGTGTAATAGCTCTGTCCATAGCCTCTCCTCATGCCCCTGCTCACATTAACTAGTGGAAGCTAGACCTGTCTGTGATTGTGCCATAAGTTGAATAAAGAAACATGATTTTCATTCAGCACAAGGCAGGAAAACAGGTTTCTGGTCTGTTCACAACAGATAGTGGGAGGATAATCTTGTGAAGGGCAACAAAAATGACTGAAGAATGGAACAGCTTGCGTATGAGGAGGGAGTAAATAGAGGGGGACTGTTCAGCTTGGAAGAGAGACAACTGAGGAGGGATGTGGGTGAGGTCTATAAAATCATGACTGGTGGAGAAAGTGATTAGGGAAACATTGTTTTCCCCTTCACATATCGCAAGAACCAGGGGGCACCCAATGAAATTAATAGGCAGCAGTTTTAAGACATAAGAAAGTATTTCTTCATGCAATGCACAGTCAACCTGTGGAACTCATTGCCAAGGGATACTGTGAAAGCCAAAAGTATATCTGAGTTCAAAAAAGGACTAGATAAGTTCACAAAGGATAGATCCATCAGTGCCTCCCCTGGCCCTCACACCCCCGGTCCCAGCCTCGCCCCCCACACCACCGGCCCCTGGGCTTGGCTGCCCCATTCCTGGCCCCAAGATGGTCAGAGACACATCCATGTGCTCTGGGTGTCCCTAAGTCTTTGACTGCTAGAACCTGGGACTGGACGATAGGGGATGGATCTCTGAATAAATTGTCCTGTTCTGTTCATTCTTTCTGAAGCATCTGATACTGGCCAATGTCAGAAGACAGGATGCTGGGCTAGGTGGATCCTTGGTCTGACCCAGTCTGGCCATTCTTATGTTCTTCTATATATTACACTGTCCCAGTGTTACTTTTCTCAGCAGGTGCTAGGCAAAGATGGTTTCTCTTTATTGTCACTGTTACAAAAAGAAAAAACTGTTCCCAGCCAGCCTATATTACCTGTGCTGGACTGAATGTCTGTGACTGCTTCTCTACAAATGTGAAGTGTATCCGCCCACTCAGGGTGGGGCAGTTCCCATGAAGCTGGATTTAAATTAAACTGCTTTGAGGGCTCATTTTGTAGAAATCAGTTTAGTGAATTACTATTTAAATTGCAAAGAATTTCAATCTCATTAGGAGTTGTAAATCCAGCACTTGGCATATGTGCTGAGACATCATACTTTGGTGCTACAAAATTGTCTTCAAAATAAAAGCTGCATACTCTGATTTGGGGGCTTCCATTCAAAGCATATTTATGTGCTATTAAACGCAGCATATGTGCAACAAAGGCAGTCTGTGGAGATGATCATATTAACACATCAATCTCAGAAGCTAGTTTCTCTGTCATTGTCTTTATGGATGAATGTTACTTAAGAGCTCTGCAATAGTAGAACAAAGGTTCTGTATTAATTAGCTTGTTCTAAATATATGTAATCCTTTTACTGAATGGTTGCCTGCTCCAGTCCCAGTGTAACTGGTGCATTGTGGATGAGTCACTAGAGATGGTTGGCTACTTTAATAACACAGGTGTGCTATAGAGGTGACTTGCTCCGGTGCAGGTGTGAAGCTTTCAAATTAGGGTTGGCAGAACTGTTGATTACAAATTGGTGGTTTTTTATTTTGACTGGGATGTTTTGTCTCAACACTGGGTAGCTGCTGTCAGATGCATCTTTCTACAATAAGGAGGAAGTTATCTTTAATGAATGATGTTTCAGAACTGGATATGCTGCAGGGGACAATAATATATCTGCCTGTTTCTGATAATTATGAGATCTGTAATAAACACCTGTGCAGATTGACTATGCATCTAATATGGCTTAATCCAGGGAAAAGGAGAAGAGCCTTAGCTAAACTTGGCAGTACTGAAATGATCTCCACCACAGATCTTCATCTGCTTTTAAGCTACCTAAGTGAGTCTCTTTCTGGGAAAATGCAAATATCTCTCAGACCACATTCTATGGGTTCTTTCCTCATTTCTGGGTCTCTAAGTGTTAGTGCAGCTGATTACTATTAGTCATCTACTTGTTGTCCAGCTCTCATTCTGAGGAATTAAGCTGCTATATTGTATTCCTTTCTCCCAGCCCTCAAGAGTTTACAGTCTAGATAGACAAAGATTGGGCCTGTATTAGTGTGTTTGAACAGTCCTTAGCATGAAGGGACCCTGATTTCTGGAGCCTCTAAGCACTACTGCAATAAAAATAGCTTACTATTAACATATTAGATCCGCTCTGGAACAATATACGGTGTATATTTCATTTAAAGATCACTTTGGTGATTTTTAAAACACTTCCATTCCTCGCCAGCTAACAGCAAGTTTATTTAATAGATTGCTGTTCTCATAGTTTCTCCCAAAGAGTTTAAATGGATGTTAATCTGCCTGACAGATCAGTCCTGAGTGTATTATAAATGTATTAGCCCTGAGTTCGGGGAGTCTTGTCTCACTGTAACTAAATGGAGAACATTTCCAAGATAGTCTTGAAATTCTCCACTGGTTATAGAACCCTAGAATTACCACCATTCCTGTTGCTGACACCCATCCGGAAGTGGTTCATACCCTCCTGGGTTTCTTCCTAGCATGTACTGCTGTGCAACCACTGGTGTAGGGCAGGTGACACATGTTGTTCGTACCCACTTGCTGATAAAGGGCTCTGAGCAGAGCAGACTGCAGTAGCATAACACATCTGTTTGACATCAGTAGTTTGGGGAATAAGTAAAATTTAAAATTAAAAAAAAGTGTCCAGGTTTAGTAAACTTGAGGCCGGCTGTGTGACTGTTTTGCTGTCCCCAGGAATGGCGGGAACACGCGGTGATCCCATAGTGAGCTGTAGGCAGTATGCTCAATCCCCCTGTGTGTGCATGATGTATGTGGAAAATGCGTGTGCATGTTGTAGAAGGGTTCATGTAAAAGGTGAAGGCTGCAGAGCATCAATAACACTTTTTTCCTGACGCTGCTGCCAAATAAATACAGGATTTCCTGCCAGCAAAGGAAGATTGTGTTTTCTTTTAGCATGAAAGATGCATGGCCCAGGAGTAGTGGAGGCTTCAGGGATAAGCAGTTCCAGTGATGCTGATTTTTACATTGACTCCAGAACCGGTTTGAGGCATCCACCAGAATGTTGGGGAGGGGAGAGAGGGCTATTTATTGGCAGGAAGAAATGTCTAGCTATAACTTAATTTAAAAGGAGAATCTTCTTGGGAGTCTGGTGAGTATGAGATCAGCTGCTAAGGCCCTTTGTCTAAGGGTGACATGGCTGTTGGCCTGCATGGACAGAACATCACAGGAAAAAAATAACTGTGTACTGGCTGGAGCACCCCTGTACCCGAACCAGTTTCCAAGATCTGAAATTCCGTAAGTGCTAGATGAGGGCAGTTTTGCAGGGCAGACAGTCTTGGAGAGATGAGAGAGCAGATGGAAGATTGTGGCTTTCTTATTTCTGTTTTTTATGAGGTTCTGCATGAGCAAAATTGCATGTTCATTGGAGTTAGCAAGAACCCCCGTGATGCTCTCCGCCTGAGCGTGGTTTCTGAACACAGCTAAAACACGGTTTGTAACCAGTTTCAGTGTGGAAGGAGATTGCTACAACCATTGCAAATGCTGTTTGCCGGCCTTAGAGCTGACGAGGCCTCAAGGGCATTAACAGGTTAGCTGCTGTGAGGTTAATGCAGCATGATTCTGGCATTCCTCTGTAGATCACGGTTATCTTTGGAAGTTCGTAGAACTGAAACGCCCTCTTTGTTCTGTTTCTCTCATTAAAGCTTTGGTAGGTCATTGACAAACGTGCCAAGTGTTTTCCCTTCACCTGTTATCATTAGGCTAACAGAGTCATGACCGTTTCAGACGTGTCTAGGGAATGTATTCCCAAAGCCTCTCAAACAAACCTTGATTATTAAATATGATTCTGTTACACTCTCCACTCCCCCCAATGAAAACATTTCAGTTTGCTCAAGTGTAAATGCCAAACCCACACAGCTATGAGCCTTTCCGCTGCCTCGGCTGTGCCGCTCTGCTGTCCAATATGCTGCTATCTGGTTTTGCTGGCGCACCTCCCAACACACTATGAACAGATGCTCCCTGTGTGGGGGGATAAGAGCAGCTCACTGGAGAGGCTTTGGGTTTCATGCATCTGGAAGCAAAACTAAATTTGAAAGATGAACAGATTTACACCCACACTGAAACTATGGGTACGTCTACATTGCAAGTAAACACCTGTGGTTGGCCCATGTTAGCTGACACTGCGAGGGAGGAGGGTCCCAGAGCCTGGGCCTACACTGCAGTTTTATAGCTCCACACATTGGCTGGGAGCCTGGATCAGCTGACACAGGCCAGCCAGAGTGGTTAATTGCAGTGTAGATGCACCTTGTCTTGTGTCACAGTGCTCTTAAAGTGACGAGAGGTCCAAGGTAGGGGAGGTAACATCTTTTATTGGATCAACTTCTGTTGGTGAGAGACGAGCTTTTGAGCTTACACAGAGGTCCAGTAAGTTCAGCATGAGGTGAGAAGACTGCGTTGTCCTCTGTACTTCCTGAATATAGAGCAAACTGAAATCTGAGGGTCTCCTTAGGTGTCTGGCAGGACAGACTTAATCTCTTAGCTTACCCCAGGCACTTGGGTTTACTGAGTGGCAGCTGAATGCAATGGCTGCTCATTTTGAGAATTTGGTCCATCGAGTTTCCACGTGGAAAGGCTTTTTCCACATGTGCATACCCGTAAGTCACCTTTGAAGAACGTCCGATTCTTGTATCGGATAGAAGTGTACGTAGTTTGTGAAGATTTGGTTGGTTCATACAATGGTTATTCCACATGTCTGCCTACCCCCTATCCAGTGCCATCAGAGAGTAGAGCTGATTCTATTGATATCCCTCAGCCTTGATGTAAACTCCGTTTTGATGTTGAGTTCATCTGCAGCCACATTGTTTTCTGCTGTGATTCCCTTGGGATTTGCAAGATCAGACCATTTTACAAACTGTCCTGGAAACTGCTCTTCTGTTGAAATATTTCTTATAGTTATCTGAGATTTCTTTTAAGAGCAGAAGCTTAAAGCAAAGGCCTGTTCTGTGGAAGGAAATCCCTTCTACACGGGCTTCCCTGCTGACATCCTAGCAGGGAGTTTTTGGTGCAGCTGTTGGACTCTGTGGCGAAATCACTTCCAGAAGAGGAGAAATCTATAGAAATTGCCTTTGTGACTTATCATCTGACTCATATAACAAAGTCACATGCCTCTTTTAGTGCAGAGTTCAGAGGGGCTCAGTTACTTCCCCAAAATCCTTCTTCAGAAAACATCTGAGGCATCAAGAATCTAGAACTGCTCACTGCACATGCTGTTCAAATATAAAAAGTCTGGTAAAAAAATGTAATGCTTTTCTAGTCTCTCCCTTCCTGGACTGATGCTCCTAGAGCAGTGGTTCTTAACCTGGGGTGCATGCATCCCCTCGGGGTGTGAGATGCCCTTTCTGGGGGTCTGAGACATGTCAGATTTTTTTAGAAGGTAAATCATCGAAAACACAAATTAAGCACAGGCACATAAGTACAACTACTTTGTTTCATCAAACCTGTGTATTAACATTATACATTTTTAATGATTACTGTAATACACAAACAAAAATAGGTTTAAAGAACTGACCTACTTCAACGATTTTTGATACGGGGTGCGAGAACATATTTTGAGAACCAAAGGGGTGTAGGCTGCAGTAAAGGTTAAGAACCACTGTCCTAGAGTATCCCCTTCACAGTCTCATTTGGGACTCAGATAGCAGCCAGCGTTTGGGATGGTTCTTGGGTTCTGGTGATTGGTCACTCCATATTCCCAAAGTGTATTGTATTGTTTCACAGCTAAAGCTGCTGCTTGAGGAATTAGTATTGACACGCCACAAATAACACCCTGAAGCACATCTCGGCACTCCAGGCCTTTGCCAGGTAAAAACTGACACCATGCCAGCTTTCTGCACCTCCCGCTATAGTCAAAAGGCACCAGGCATGAATTGTCAGGACACGTTTAACCTTCCCTCAGTCATTCAGAATGAACAGTGATGCAAACAGAGCATGAAGCAGATGACTGGGCTGGACTGAACAGCGCTTTAAAGTTGGGCATGCTGTATCCAAAGACAGGTCTTACTAATCCAGTGCAACCATCTGCCCAGGAGTCTCTGTCTACGCATGAACAAATTCAGCCATGAACGTAAGAACGGCCAGACTGAGTCAGATCAATGGTCCATCTAGCCCAGTGTCCTATCTTCCACCAGTAACCAATGCCAGATGCTTCAAAGGGAATAGAATAGGGCTATTATCAGTTATCCATCCCCTGTCATCCAGTCCCAGCATCTGGCAATCAGAGGCTTAGGGACACCCAGAGCATGAGGTTGAATCCCTGACCATCTTGGCTAATAGCTAGAGCCCTGCGCAATTACGAAATTTGTATCCACAGCCAATCCACGATCCCAAACGTGGTATGTGGATATAAAGCAGATATTGATAGGCCTGTCCTCCGTGAACTTATCTAATTCTTTTTTGAAACCAGTTATAGTTTTGGCCTTCACAGCATCCCCTGGCAAAGAGTTCCACAGGGTGACTGTGCATTGTATGAAGAAGTACTTCCTTTTGTTTGCTTTAAACCTGTTGCCTATTAATTTCATTGGGTGACCCCTCGTTCTTGTGTTATGTGAAGGGGTAAATAACACTCCCTTATTCACTTTCTCTATAACATTCATGATTTTGTAGACCTCTAGCGCATCCCCCTTACTTGTCTCTTTTCCAAGCTGAACAGCCCCGCTCTTTTAATCTCTCCTTATATGGAATCTATTCCATACTCTTAATTATTTTTGTTGCCCTTCTCTGTACTTTTCCATTTTTAATATCTCTGTTTTGAGATGGGCAACCAGAACTCCATGCAGTATTCAAGGTGTGGGCTTGCCATGGATTTATATAGAGGCAATATGATGTTTACTGTCTTATCTGTCCCTTTCCTAATGGTTCCTAACCTTCTGTTCGCTTCTTTGTCTGCTGCTGAACATTGAGTGGCTGTTTTCAAAGAACTGAGCACAAAGACTCCAAGATCTCCCTTGAGTGGTAACAGCTTATTTAGAGGGAGGGAGAGCTCAGTGGTTTGAGCATTTGGTCTGCTAAACCCAGGGTTGTGAGTTCAACACTTGAGGGGGGCCACGTAGGGATCTGGGGCAAAAATTGGTCCTGCTAGTGAAGGCAGGGGGCTGGACTCGATGACCTTTCAAGGTCCCTTCCAGTTCTAGGAGATAGGTATTAGACCCCATCATTTTATGTGTATAGTTGAGATTGTTTTCCAATGTGCATTACTTTGTATTTATCCACACTGAATTCCATCTGCCATTTTGTTGCCCAGTCTTGTGAGATCCCTTTGTAACTCTTCACAGTCTGCTTTGGACTTTACTCTGAGTAATTTAGTACTGTCTGCAAGTTCTGCCACCTCACTGTTTACCCCTTTTTCCAGATCATTTATGAATATGTTGACCCATAGGTGATTCATAAATGATGAGATGGGGGGGCATGTGATCGCCCCACACATTGCTTCTGCTGCCCATCCATTGACCCTTTACATGCTCCCCTCCTCGCTGTCCTCTCCCCACTTTGCCCCTTCACCCACTACTCCTCCATAAACCCCCGGGGGAGTGCGTCCTGCTCCCAGCACTGTGTGGAGCCCCTGCCAGGAGCACTCAGCACCCCTGCAGCCTGCCCAGTGGGCTCCTTCCTCCTCAGCTGCCTCTGGCTGGACCAGCACCCCAGGAAAGCCTGAGACTCTCCCACATGGGGTGCTGCCCAGGAGGGACCAAGCCCTGCATGTGCCAAAGCCGCCTGGAGCCCCTGCGGTGCCAGGTGGACACTACACTGGCACATAGGCACCGACTTCTGGTTGTGCTGGTGGGTGCTCAACCCCCCTCTGCCCTGACTCCGCCCTGGCCCCGCTCCCTCCCGCCCTCATTCCAACCCCTTTCCCATATCCCCGCCCCAGCCCCGCTCCTCCCTCCCGGAACTTGCTTCAGCTGTTTGGCAGCGGCAAGCGCTGCGGGAGGAGGTGGCGTGGAGGTGAGGTAGGGTGGGGGAGGTGGAGAGGGGAAGCTTGGCTGCCAGTGGGTGCAGAGCACCCACTAGTTTTTCCCCATGAGTGCTCCAGCCCCGGAGCACCCACAGAGTCAGTACCTATGCACTGGCACGGGGGAGCCTCTCCACCTCTCAGATAAACACTGGAGTAGGGAGGGGAAGCAATTTCCAGCCAAACCTGCAGGCTCCCCAGCAGCCCCTTGGGCGGGGGCTTAGCTTCCTCTTCCCCCCCAGCTGTCCCAGGTCCTGGCCTCAGTGAGCATGGGGCTGCTCTGTCCCCTAGGCGCCCTCCCCGGCTGAGCCACCTCTGGCCGGACTCCACAGCTGCTGAAACCCCTGTAGTCAGGTTTCCTGGTGCACAGTGCTTCTTGCCCCAACAAATAGTATTCATCAATGTGTGATCATTCTGTTCTGTGCTAACAGTCTCAATCAGTTTGCCAGGTACCGAAGTCAGGCTGACCGGCCTGTAATTGCCGGGATCGCCTCTGGAGCCTTTTATAAAATTTGGAGTCACATTATTATCTGGTACAGAGGCTGATTTAAATGGCAGGTTACATACCACAGTTAGTAGTTCTGCAATTTCATCTTTGAATCCTTCAGAACTCTTGGGAGAATATCATCTGGGCCTAGTGACGTATTACTGTTTAATTTATCAGTTTGTTCTAATCCCACCTCTATTGACACCTCAGACTGGGACAGTTCCTCAGATTTGTCACCTAAAAAGAATGGTTAATGTGTGGGAATCGCTCTCACATCCTCTGCCTGAGTGGCCAAAGTAACTGACCCTTCGAGCTGCATACGACAGTCTTCAGAAGTTTGAGAGCCGGGGTGCACCTGCTGGGGCTCGGGGTTTCAGCCCCATGGGAGATGCCTGTCGAGAATTGGGGCTGAAGCCCTGAGACCCGCCCCCCTGCTGAGCAGAAGCCTCTACCCCAGCACTCTGCTGCAAGGCAGAGGCCCCGAGCTCCACCTCCAGTCTGGTAGGTGGAGAATGGGGGGAGTGTGGGCGGGCCCCTTGAACTGCACTTTAATGGTAAAAAAGCCACATACAGCTCAGTTTGGCCACCCCCAACCTATGCAAAGAAATCATTTAGCTACTCTGCATTGGTTTTTTTTTCTTCCTTGAGTGCTCCTTTACCACCTCAATCCTCCAGTGGCCCCACTGATTGTTTGCAGGCTTCCTGCTTCTGGTGTACTTAAAAACATTTTGCTGATAGTTTTTGAGTCTTTTGCTAATTGCTCTTCAAATTCTTTTTTGGCCTGGCTAATGGAAAAATTCTGTGCTGCTTAAAGCAGTGATGTTGCTGCAGTGCTGCAGAAGTCAGAACCGCGAGGTGTATAACCTAGTGCAAGAATCTCTGCAGAAGTTGTAGAACTAGAATGGAATTTGCAGCTGTCTGTAGAGAAATTCATGGTGTGGCTTCAGCTACATTGCTGGGCTCTTCCGCACAGCATCTGTATCCATTTCAACATTGTTAAAGTGCCGAATATCCTGTCGTTGTTCGAGAGCTGGCAATGAGTGTGGTCCCTGCCCTAAGGAGTTTACACCAACCACCGTGCCACGAGGAGCCAACAGAAAACCGGAATAGAGTCCATGTGCCAGTCTTCTGAGCTGTCTGGCAAAGTAGAAAGTACAAATTCTCTCCACTGTCCTGCTCTCCTGTAATCACAACTATTGGAGCGCTCTTACTTTTGGTTTCATGCTTACGTCACTAGATCCCGAGACATTGCTGCCTTCAGGTGGCCGAGGCGCTTGTCAGAGAGGTACCTCTCAAAGGGACGCAGGTGTCGCAGAATGGCTCTAGGCCTTGGAATCTGCATCTTGGTCCCTGTTCGGGAATTCTCCCCCACCCTCTCCCTTCCTCGCCTCAAGTTTCAGCCCAAGCTTCATGTTCTAAGTGAAATTAAACTCCAGAAATTTGCTGCTCCCTTTTCCCATCTAGTGTGTCACACAAAGCCAGGCCTCATGTCAGGAGCCTGGCTAGGGGACGACAAACGCGTATTGAGTCTGTGGAGAAGAGTCTCTGCATTCCCAGCCAGAGACCAGGGGCAGTCCAGGCACTGGAGACCTGTGCATTGTGTCTGTAAAGAAACTGGTGCTGTGTTTAGTGCTGTGGCTAAGTGCAGACTGGGATGCCCAGGATGCTGAGTGACACCTCCCCGCTGACCCAGTGCATGCCACCATCGGCCCTCCCACTCCACTCTCTCTCTGGCCTTAGGTTGGTGATAAGGTGATGGTGCTGGCCAGAGCAGGGCTCTGGCAGGAAGTTGTGACCGTCCCAGCCAATCAGACTTACCTGATGCCTGACGGAATGAGCTTCGAGGAAGCGGCTGCCTTTCTGGTCAACTACATCACGGCGTACATGATCCTCTTTGACTTTGGGAACCTGAGACCCCACCAGAGCGTTCTCATCCACATGGCTGCTGGTAACGTGCCCTCTGCCGGGGCTCGGCCCATGGGCAGTTGGCTTCACAATGGCCAGTCCAACTGCTGGGAGGGGAGATGACTTGGGTGCTTGGACAGAGGGGTGACAAACCTGGTATAAAGGCTTAGACAGATCAGCTACACAGGTGCTGGGTTGGCAAAATATCCCACTGTGCTATTGGATTCTGTCCACACCCCGGCTGTGGGATGCCACACAGTAAAACCAGATGGGTCTGATTGTATTAAAGCCCTGAGCACCGTAGTGAGGTGGCAGATCCCAGGCATATAGTTAGCCTGAGGCCATCAACTCTCTTAGGCTCAGTGCATGAGCTTTTCTGAACCACAGACAAATCCTTCACTCTGAGATTGAGCCATGGTTTGGTGTCAGGTGTGTGTGTGTGGCGGGGTGGGGGAGAGGGCAGCAGCAGCACATCTAGGGACTGGTTTGTCTCCTATGCCCCTTTCCTGTCCCCCCTCACATTCCCCTCTTGCTGCCTGTTTCAGGGGGGGTAGGAACAGCCGCCGTTCAGCTCTGCAAGACAGTGGAGAACGTCACCATCTTTGGCACTGCCTCTGCCTCCAAGCACGACGCCCTCAGGGAAAGCGGGGTCGCTCACCCAATTGACTACAGGAGTATGGATTACGTGGAGGAAGTCCGGAAAATCTCCCCAAAAGGTACCGTGAGCGATTGTGGGGAGGATGGAGTGGGATGGGGCTTCCCTACCCCGCTATTGGCCTATCCCTCAGGAAATGGAAAGAAACCGCCTGTTACTCTTTGTGCAAACTTTCTCTAGGAGTCGACATTGTTTTGGATCCACTGGGAGGATCGGACACTACCAAAGCATTCAACCTCCTGAAGCCAATGGGCAAACTCATAACCTATGGTGAGTAGTATGAGGGAATGATGCATCTACTGAACAGCTGATGTCAACAGGCCAGATTCCCTGTAGAGTGGAGTCATGCACTGGGGTGGGGGAGGGTGGCTTTGCATGAGAGCACTTGCACTGGTTTCCCCCAGCCAGGTCCCGAGGGAGAGTAGCCCACAGTGGCTGGTTACCACGTTAGTCTGAGCTCTAGTATCTGCTCTGTCTGGAGTGTTACATGCATTAGAAACCGGATTCCTGCTGGGGGTTCAGTTTGCTCATGTCTCATTTTGAGAGCTAGGTTCCTGTCCTCTCTCCCTGCCCAAGAGATGCAATTCACTCCTCTCCATACACTGACCTATCAAATCTCCCCTGCAAAGAGAGTTGCTTTCCAGTCCGAATACACACATGCAGGGGGAAGTGAGATCTGTGTCCTGCTCATGGGATCCGTTGCAGTGAGTTTATCCTGGTTCAGGCTGACTTAATGTGTAGCACTCACAGAAGCTCACTTTTCCTCCGTGGGGTGTGTGGGTGATGTGGTTTGAAGCTACAGAATACTTCTCTTTCCATTCTCCAGCTGCAAAACACTGTGATTCTGTCCCCATAGACAAAGCCCTCACACAGCCCCTGACGGGATATGCAGGAATCTCACGCTGACTGCATTCCGTCCCTTGGATTGGCCTCCACTCTGTGGACTGCAGAGTGTTTTGGCAGGATTAACCGTTACAGTGGGCCAGGCTCTGAAACCCTAGCTTGGGGTGGATTCGGCCAACTAGCATCAGCAGCACTCTGCCATTGTACCAGTCTCACTGGCTTGGCACCTAAATCTAGCTGTGTTAATTCACTGCCCGTCCTAAGGTAAGAAACTCTCAGGTTTTGAATACTTACTCTAGCAATGACCCTGCACGTCTACTGGCCAAAAGGGGTCTCTGTTCCGTCACTCAAAGCCTCTTTGCCTCTTCGTTTCTTTGGAAGATCCTGGCCTTGCCTGATCCTGAGTATGCAGGTGGAGTCAGTGCTCTGTGCTTTCTGAGCTGCCTTAGGACTGGTGCGCTGGGTGCTCTTCACCAGGCATGGTTAGCCTTTTGTGAGCTCTGAGTGAGACTCTGGCCTTGACTTCCTCCTAGGGGTGGCCAACCTGCTCACTGGGCAGAAGAAGAACCTGATGGCCATGGCAAAGACATGGTGGAACCAGTTCAGTATCAACGCTCTGCAGCTCCTGCACCTCAACAAGGCCGTGTGCGGCTACCACCTGGGTTACATGGATGAAGAGTTTGAGCTCATTGGGGGTGTTGTGGCCAAGCTGGTTAGCCTGTACAGCCAGGGCAAAATCAAACCCAAAATAGACTCCGTATGGCCCTTTGAGCAGGTGAGTCCGAGTCGTGGTGCAGGCTGGCAGCCTCCGTAAGAGAGAGAGCGCTGCAGGGACAGCTGCTGCTCCTGTTCCTAGCTGGGTTCTGCAGAGTTCTGGGTCATGTTCTCTGGGATTTGTGGTTGGTTTTCTTTTGCAGTCGAGGTTCCCAACCAAGATGGTCTGTGTTGGGCCGTGTACACACTGAGACAGTCCTTGAGCCATGGAGCTTATAATCCTAAATAGACAGACCAGACAAAGGGTGGGAGAAGGGAATAATATTTCCATTTCACAGACAGGGAACTGGTCCAGAGAGATTGTTTCTGGCCCGGGGTCACACTGGGAGCATCAGAGCTGGGAAATGAACCCAGATCTCCTGCATCCCAGGTCAGTCTCTTAGCCCCAAGACCACCACTCTCCCCCCGGCAGTGCTCTCCTGCAGAGAAGAGCAGTGCAGCATATACTGGAACTGGCTGGGTGACTGGCATCTGAACTACGTGGCTGGAGCACTCTGCACTCTGTGCCCAGCGTCCTTTTGATTTCCACTGGATTTGGAGCGGCAGGAACTGTGTGTAGTGCACTGGGGCCCTGATCCTCGACTGGGCACTAGCACAATACAAGTAATAATCGCTCTCGCCTGGGAGACCTGGCTTCCAGCCCCACCCTGGAAGCTAGGCCAGAGGTGATGGAGTGCAGCCCTCTTGCTCCCCCAAAGCTCTGGCTGGTTAAGGAGCATCGTCCCTTGCTCTTGCAGGGAGTCTCCTAATGCGTTAACCTCTACTTGCCTCCCCCCCGACCCCCTTCTAAACTGGAAGGATGGAGACTGGGGCTTGGAGCCTCTAGGATGGGTTTAAATTGGGGCACTGAGGATTACAGGAGACACTCACTTGCTTAGGAAACTTGTACTCAGCAGGGTAAACCAGTGACGCTGGAACAATTTTTATAGTGAGGGTGCTGACAGCCATTAAACCAAATTATAAACCCTGCATACAATGGAAACCACTTCAAGCCAGGGGGTGCAGCAGCACCCCTGGTTCCAGCACCTGTGATGTAAACTGAAGCAGATTCTCAAGTTGGCTGCTGTTCACAGGATGAATGACTCTCCTCTGCCAGGCACAGAGCTACCAGCAGGAACTCAGCTTGGATTGCTAGTGTCGGGAGCCAGGTGTGGTTGGGAGTGATATTGGAGCCCTTGGGACATAATGAGCACAGAGTGCCAAGCGCTAAGTGATATCTTGGAGCGCAGATCCTGGGGGAATGTGGAATAAGATGCGGAAGGCCTGTAGGAGCTGGGTAATGTGCTTAGTGTCTACATGACTGATTTGCTGTTGGTCCATGTGTGGTAAGCCTAGAATCGCAGCTCATCGGAAATGTGAGAGAATTGGGGGGTGAACTTACACATCAGATAGCTTAACCCCAAAGTCCCCTGTACAGTGCGGTGAGGCCTTGGGGCCGCAAATCCTTGGAACGGGAGCAAGGGAACCCCGCTGCAGCGGTAGACGGCAGAGTCTTGGGGAAGAGGCCAATGTACTGACTTCACTGGACAGTTGTTGGCTCTACATGCTCCTCACTGGGTTTGGGCTGGCACAGGCTATGGTTTCTCGCTGGGGGTGGGGAGATGGGGGCATATCCTGCTGAGTATTTGTCATGCAGATTCTTCGCTCTGAGTGGGAGCACCCGCTCGTTCTCTTCCTCTTAGCAGAGTAACTCTCTCTCTGTGCCCAGGGCTGCTCAGTGTGTTCCTTTTCTTCAGACCTGGTCCTGCTTAAGCAGCCAGCCCTCGTAAAGGAGGAGTCTTGTTCCCAGCCGTGGGAGTGGGTGTCCCAATAGCACAGGCTGCCCTGCAGAAAACAAAGGGGGAGTTGGGAGTGGCCGTGGGATGAGTGTGGCCAGGCTTGTATTTACCATCAGGAGTTGTGGGTGTATTGGATGCTCTCATCCTTGGCGTGAGGAGTGTTTGAGACCGCTCTGGACCTGCCCGGGTCCCTGGCTGCGCATTATGGGTGCAGCCTGTGCACTCGAAGGCCCAGCCTGTGTCCCAGGTGCACCTCAGTGGAAGGTGTTCTCATGTCTGAGGCCAGCAGTTCCCCTGGGCTGTTGTTTGCGTAATTTCCTGAGATCTCCTTCGCTCACACTCCCTCCACTTCACCAGCAAATGTTTGCTGGGAGCCCCTGTGTCCTCCCTCCAGAGAGGGGCTGGTACCTGACATGCTCATTTCAGCAGGAAAGGGGACCACCGAACATACAAGGAGCAAGAGAATTAAGTCACTTCCTTCTTTTTTAAATGTCTTTCAGACTGAGTGTTTCAAGGCGTTCCCAAGCTGTGAACAGAGAAAGGGCCAAAGGGCTGAGTTACATTGACTAATTACAGACAGCAGCGCTGCACACTGCGTGTGGGGCGTGTGCTGTGCATGTTACACTAGAGACCGCTGAATCTCTGCTTGGTAATTACAGAGGAAACTGTATGTGGGTGGGTGGGTCATTTTGTTGCTTCACCCTCAGATTTTTCTGCTGATTGGAAACTGAAGCAGCAGAACAAAGTGGAGATGCTGCAGAGTGAGACTGTGGCTTCGTAAACGGCCGTTACACGATTCTGCATTTGGTGCATCCTTATATTCAGTCAAATTCTGCTGTAGACTCTGGGCTCTCCACTCTGATCTGTCTCTGGGGTGGGGGAGTTCTTCCAAAACTAGATCTTTCTACTAAACCCCGTGTGTTGTAATAGATGGATTCAAACCAGTATTGCTAACGAGATAATTCTCCTGACACAGACCCTGCCCTGCCACATAGCACAGCGATCGTTTGCTATGGCGGCTCTGCAGAGTGGCCTTTAATAGTACGATAGAAAAATTCTAAAACTGAGTATTGTAAAGGGCCCTAAAAGACTTGAGGATCAGAAAACAATGCCTGGCTGGAGGATAGCAGAGAGTTACTGCACTGGTTTCCTGTCGCCATGTGTGACCTAGTCCAGAATTAATGATTTCTGAGACAAGAGCTGACATCTTTACCGCTTCCCAGCGAGAGAGCAGGACCAGGATAGCCGGGGTCTTGTGGGTCAGGATTGAGGGGCATCTGCAGAGCTGGGCATGGGGTGCACAGGACTGATAACAAATGGGACTCTGAATTGAAGATGAGCTGGGATGTGGACACAGTGCCTGCCACAACATGTCTTGATTTCAGGCACAACAGAACTGCAAAGACTTTAGAGTGACTGACTGACACTGAAATGGAAATCTGTCTGCAACTGAAAGACTCTTTATGAGTCTTCCAAGCCTGAGGCAAGTGCTGTGGTGCTGTTAAAAGTCCTTTAATCAAGTCTGCCTTCAAAGGAGATGCATAAGGTCGCTGGAATGTAGTCAAATGACCACTTGGCTGCTGACTCTGCCTGAGCTCCTTGTGTCAGCCCAGAGCAGGGGATTGTCTGGCTAAGCTGGGGTCACGTGGTGTTTTCTCTGGAGATACTGGAGAGATACTGCAGAGATTGTCCACTTCTGGCATACACTAGAATTGCTTAACCCTCCTCTACTGCTCCACACCTTGTGGGGGGCAAGAGTGCTGTTGGATCATGCTCAAGAGCAGGGCTGGAGGGAGCTGTGCACCTCTCCAGCAGAATGGGCCAGAATCTCCACTGGGGAGCTGGTCTGTAAGAGAGCCTGGAGTGGCTGTCCTACCTGAAAACTGCTGGCCAGTAATATCCTGGGAGCCGGGGGTTAATCTCAGGAGCTTGCTGGACTTTACCAAGCAGCTTCTGGAGCCTGCCAATACAGCTCTGATTTCAGTCTAAACACATCAGGATGCCCAAGCTAAGAGAGGCCCAGGAAGTCTGTGCTTCTCCAAGCTTAACTGTCCAGGCTGCCTCAGAGGTGTTGGGCAGAGGCCACCGGAGTGATCTGAGCTGTCAGTGAATGGACAGTAATGCATGGAGGTGTGTTACCCTTCAGGCTCAGCCACGGGCAGAACTCCTCTGCAGTGGGGAGCAGAGCTGGGGGACTTACTTCCCTTCACCCAGAAAGAACAGTTGCTTCTGAGGTCTCTACAGCAGAAGCCAAAAGAGAGACGGGGAGTTTCCTGTAAAGGCTCTCAGGTAACCTAGGCCCAAAATACAGATATGCAGAGGGCCTAAAGAAGAGAGATGGGACTCTGTCTCCAGTGGCGCAGTCTCAGCGGAGTGCGGCAGGAGGGCACTTGCTACACTGGAGCAGCCAGTCTCTGGGGTGTGGTGACTGGGATTTGGCAGGGACCTTGCTGGAGGAAGGAGCAGATTTCTGTTTCTGATGCTAATTTGTAGCCCGGTGGCTGCCAGCAAAGCATGTGCATTAGCTGTAGCCATTGGTGTCAGATTGGCTTCTGGCCCCAAGCACTGACTGGAGCAGTACATGCTTCAGGCCTGTGCCTGGTCTCACTGGAGCTTTCAGGTAGAGCTACGGAGAGGGACACACCACAGAGCGGAGGCAGGGCTGGGTTGTTTACCCAATTTAGAACCCAGCATGGTGGCCCTGAACATGCCCCAGTAGCATTTTCCTGCTCTGTCCTGGGACTTCCCCAGCCTGCCCTGACTCGACAGCAGGTCAGGGAGATGTTTGCCCAACAGAAGTGCCTGCTAGATGTTAAGACCGTGCTGCCGGCTTTGTGTTGGGAGTGCTGTGGAGTGGGCCCTTCTTTGAGGGCAGTTCTGTGAGGGGTGGGGATGCAGCTGGGAGATCCTTCCAGAGCTGGGGAGACACTCAGGTGCTTACCAGGTAGTTAGTTAGTTACCTGGCAAAACATCTTCCATCGCCCTCCCCTGCCCTTGGTTCTGACCCGGACCCTGGAACGTCTCTTTGGAGGAACTGGCCTCGGTTGTTAATGGAGAAAGGAGAGAATTCCAAAAGACAAACTGGAGTAAGTATAAGGAGCGCTGGCAATCTCCAGCCAGCGCAGTGATCAGTCTAGCTGTTCAGACCCTGCTCTCCCTTCTCCCCTAGTCACCTGCCGTCTGTTTAAATTAACTCTGGCAGGAGGCGTGTGCTGCCTGTGCATCATTGTGCTGATCTCCTCCTGCCGGAAAGAGCAGCTCATAATGGGACTCTGATTGCATTACCAGCCAACAGCTTCTGCTCTGTCTGCATTGATCTGGGCATGCACTTTGTAATGAGCTGGCACGTCCCAGTGGGTTTGTGCATGAGCAAGCCCTGTGCTGCAGACAGATGCAGGAGAACACGAGCGTCTCATCAGCATGTCTGCTTGGCATGGTGACAAGGACAGCGCCTTCCAGGGAGCTGCAGGCGAACTGCCTCTTCCGGGCTTTCCAAAATGACTAGAGCTGGAACGGTCCGAGCCTGACGCTTGGGGAGCCGTCACCATAGGGCGTCTGGACTTGGCAGCACTGCCGGTTACTCCAGCTGGGGCTCAAAGCAGCAGGATCCCTGTGGCTAGCATGAGATGTCCCTGCAAGGTGTGCCAATGGCCCCGTCCACTCTCCTCTCCAGACACGGCTCGTCCCTGACGCAGCGTGGCTAGTCCTGGGGGCTAGAATGTGCTGTACGTTTTTAGGCAGCTCTCCCCACTGATTTCAGACTGATGGTAATGTATGGCCTTTGCCTAGTGCCTGTGGCAGCTAAATGCTTTTCTCCCTTCCTGACACCAGACTGTCTCTCAGTAGCTGTTTTGGCACAGGTTGTTTGTGTCACAAGAAGCCGTAGCGGTGTCAGTGTAACCGATTGGACCTATTGCTCCTTTCTCCCGGCTCTCTGTTCAGTGGGATGCCCTGGAGTGCACTGCCCTGTGCCCATGTACTCTGAGCGCGCTCTCCCCTGCTGAGGCAGGGTGGGATAGCTGCCCAGGATTGCCCAGCATTCTCCGTTGTGCAGTATGTGTGAATGCACAGCAGTTGCTGACCCATGGTTATGCGGTAGATGAAAACGTTCCTGTGCGGACGCCTCGGAGCTGGTGCGTCTCCTCCCGAGTGGCGCAGCGAGGCAGGTGTGGCTCTTCTCATGGGACTTCTTTCTTCCTAGGTGGCAGATGCCATGAGGCAGATGCAAGAGAAGAAGAACGTTGGGAAAGTCATCCTAGTTCCTGAGCTGCCGAAGGAAGAACCCAAAAAAGAGGAAAACTAAAGCAAGGAGACCTGTCTGCAGGTTGTGAATTTGTGGTTTAACCCCTAACCCTTTTGGGACCTGGGAATGGACGGCTCAGTCCTGCCATCTTCCCCATTAAGGGAATGATACATTTTTAAAGCCAGTTCTAGGACTGTGAACGTCTTGGGTTGGGAATCATATGCACCTGCCATAGCCAGCCTCTCCCAGGTGTGACTGTGTAACATTCAATGTGATGCCTCCCACCTTAGCCCTGCTTTTCTCACCACATTGTTATATCTCCTTTCCCAAATTCCAAACCAAGTTATTTTTCTCTGGCAGCGCCTCTCTGGCCTCCAAGCAGTCCGTGACTAATGGCTGCGTAGTATGTTGCTGCAAAGTGTAAATGCAAATTGTTATAGCAACCATTGACTGTCTCCATAGAAACTGAGCCCTTTCTGCAGTCTTACGATGCACGTTCAACAGACGAGTGTGCCAAGCCAGAGATGCTTGTCAATGAAATTGCTGTAGGAAAATAACATCAGACTGTGCATTATTCTAGTGCTGGTTATTTCTTTGCCGTTATTCCTGCTGTCATGACACTTCCCTTCCTCCTCCCCCTGCTTTTCCCCACGCCCCCAGACCTTTAATGCCAATCAGCTGGCAAAAGGCCAGTTTTTCTAAGCCCAGCTTAGTATCTTAGATGCTGGTCATGCTGTAGCTTTTTAATTTGCTGTTCCTTCTCTGTGCACGCTGCATGTAACCTGAGGAGCAGTTAGGCTGGTGCTATATGAATACTAAAGAGAAATTTTAGTTCAGCAATTTGCTCTCGTCCATTTTCTGCTCCCAAACCGTTAGGGAAAGTCTAAACCAATTCCGTGGTCAAAGCTGGGTCTGGAGACCGAAAGGACTCAGCTGTGTCTCCAAAAGGACTGACCCATTTGTGTTGGTTCTATGTGCTTTGTTAACGTTGGGCTCTGAATGTCCGTCAGGCTAAACTTCATCCTCGTGTTTGTTACCAAGGGCTGCAAATGTGAAAACGTGTCTGCAAGGCTGGGACAAAACAAGCCTCGTGGTTGGCCTTTGCGTCTGGGGTTGTGTGTGCTAGGAAGGGGATGCTGCAGCTCTAGAAGGGAGCAGGCCCAGTAAAGTCTGGACAGCCAGCATGTGGTTCTGAGTCACACACTGTAGAAATCAAAGGTCTGGGCTCAGACCTGTCGAACCCACTGGTGTGAGGCTCTCGCCTGGTTAGATCCTGGCTTCCGTTTTGCATTTTCCACTCCCGGTTTAATTAGCTTTTCAGATTCTCCACTAGTCCCAGGCTGTCCCTATGGCTAGCTAGCGTCGAAGGGGGGTTTGCAGCTTGTCTGCTCGAATTGTGAAGTGCCAGTGTTTTCAGGATACTTCCCAGTGCTGCTGGGAACTGCCCAGGGGGCTCCTCTCCCCAGGAAGAAAACTGGGCTTGCCCATGCCAGGCGTGGTGGTAAAGCTGTGGGTGGGAACCTGACCGGTTCAGTCTGTGAGCATCTAAACTTGTCCTTGTCTAACATTCTGACTGGTGCTGCCCCTTCCAGCCGCGCTCGGTCTCCTGCTGCAGTCCCAGGACTTGGAGCTTTGCTGCTATTTGCACTTGCTCTAGCAGTCCAGGGTTGGTCCCACTGGGTGGTGGATGGTGCAGTAGCTCAGGCTTTGCTTGTATTTGGATCTGGTAACTGAAGGGACCAATCCCCCACCCCATCCCCTTTTTGTAAAGTGCCATAGCAGAAGCAAAATGCCGCTCTTAAATAAGAGCAAACATGGATCTCCTGGGCTGTGAACATTCCCTCCTGCTGGGTCCCTCCCTGCATTAAAGAGAACCTGGTCCAGCATCAGCACGAGAATTTTATTGTGCAAAGAAAAAGGAACGCGACGGCCTCCGTTAGCTGCCCCCACCCCGCCCCAGGAGACATAAGTGGTGCTTCACTGAGGCTTGGGCTACACTAGCAACTAACGTTGGTGAAACTACATCGCTCAGCTGTGCAATTTTACCAACCTAGCTCCAGTGTAGACAACATTGTGTCAATGGGAGGACGTCTCCCAGCGACACGGCCACTGCCTCTCGGGGAGGGGGGGGGGTTGTGGTACGGACGCTGACAGGAGAAGCCTCCTCTTGGCGTAGGCAGCTTCTTCACTGATGTGCTACAGTGGTGCAGCTGCATTATCTCATCAGTTCCTGCTCTCTAACCCTATCAGGCTGCATTAGGCCTGGAATCGGGAGGATTCACTTCAGATATAAAATGGGGCCCCTGTTTAGGTCTTCAGAAAGCAAACCACGATTGGGTTCAGACCCTCTTCTGTCTTCGTTCCTTCCATTTGTGACACGGGGGTTGACTCCGCAGATGTGATGCAGCGGAACTCACAAGCACAACTTTTTTCTAACCTTTTCTAAATACAGACTCTTCCCGCTGGGTTTTTTCCCTCTCAGAACCGCTCCTGCTCAGTGAGTTAGCTTTGATTTGCCATTGTTTTATGCTGTTTCACCACAGGTTTGTAAAAGCAGTTGAGACACTTGGGCTTTTCCTTTTATAGCAAACAAGACCTGCTCTTGTCCAAATCTTGGCTTCACCTTGAGACAGGAGGAGTCTGGCCACACTGCACCGCAGAGCTTCAGGTTCTCTAGAGTCTTTGAAAGGGGGAAAATGGTTGCCCCTTTCCTTGGCTCTACTCCACTAACTGAGAGCACCTGGTGCCTTACTCCAGATGGCCTTATCCCGGGCACCATCGCAAGGCTTTTGAAGTCTACTCCCCTTTTAGCAAATGGGAGTATCTTGTATCTTCCTGTAGGACAGCTCTGACGTATGCTGCATTGCAATGCACCATAGAAAACAGTATCTCAGTGCCTTTTCTAGACAGCTTGTAGGACTAGCAAGTCACTGAAGCCTTTGCCATACTGGCCTCTTACAATACTGCCAAAAATCTAGTGTGCTGCAAAATAGATATGGCTTGTGATACACAAGCGACCTAGCCCTGCTTACCCTCCGCCTCGATATACTCCTCGTACACGTGTGTTTTATGGACTCTCCAGGCTGACCCTTGGAAGCTCCTGCTCCAGAGCCTAAGCAGCAGAGGCTACCGTAAGGCAATGCCTCGCCCAAGTTGGCTGCATTTGGATGTGGCCAAAGGTGATGTCAGCTTGCCCGTGTATGTCAGTATCTCTAGGCTTGTCCTCTTGCAAAGCTTTGCTGGTAGTGGCCTCTCCTGGGGCTGAGGTGAGGACATTGAGGGTTTGTCACCATTGCAGAGACTCTGGAATTTCGTTTCTCTTCTTTTGCAATGTGTAGTTGATAGTGAATTTTCTACCTATAAACTTCTGATGCCCTTTTCAGTCTGACTTCTGAGTCCTTCCGAGCAGTTAGGTAGTTGTGATAGAGATTAGCACTGACCCTGCACCGCAGTAGCTACGTTTTTTAAGGAAGATTAAGTGTAGCCTTGCGCTTTACTGCTTCAGACTAATGCTCTGTTCTAGATTTTATAGTAGCCTTTATTTACCCTGGCATTTTATGGGCCGGTAAGTATTAAACCTACTGATCGTCAGTCTTAATACAACTTTATTACCAGTGTCTCAAACAACTTGTTAAACAGCAGGTTGTTCTAGCAAGGACCAAAGCACAATGTCATTCCACTCCAGAAGATGTCTGATTAGAAGGAAACATGCTGAACAGTTGAGGGCACAACTAGTGTCATCCAGGGAACAGAGTGCGCCATGTTGCCTCTTAAATTGTGTATCGTTCCAAAATAACTGAAGTGCAGCTTAATGTTCATTTTGCTAATTGATCATTTAGACTCAAATCTTGTGCCATGGGGGCAAAATGGCTGAAGGGCAAAAGTTTGTGTTGTGATGCTATGAGCACTAGCTAAAGGTTTCTGTGTTGCCTGCACTCTCTCCTGCTGCAGTTTGCAGGGTGTTCTGCCTTTGGTCTGTACATGTAGATTGCAAAATCCAGTGGTACCTGTCTAAGTGTGACCTGAGCATCATTGCTGATCTGTAACCAAAACTGCCTGTCCAGGAAGGGGCCCTTAAACACAACTGTACATACTTTGCCATCCCCAGGCGGCTTCAGAACTAAAAAGCTTGTTTAGTTTAATCAGAAATGTATTAGTTACAAATGTTTCTTGCACCTGGGAGATGGGAGTGGAAAAGAGCTTGGCTTGCACAAACATAAGCCCTATTGAGATCTGTAGCTACACCAAGACAGTATTTGAGAGGTGAGGAAAGGTCCTACAGACACCAGGGAATGGAGTTTAGCTGCATGTTTAGTTACAAACCAGCTGTGTGAAGTAGAGTTGAGTGACCAGTGATGGGCAAAAAGTGTTGTGGGCATCAGACTTTAACCAGTGCAGGAATCTGACCCATCTGCAGCTGCTGTCAGAGGTGTAAAACCACTCCTGTTGCCAAATGAAGTCTGTGATGCCCAAAGCACTGGTGATGGCAAAGGGTGATGGGCAGGTAGCGTATGAGCACGGTGTGAGAATGTGTTACTCTTGGAGCCTCTTACGACACACGGCAGTGTCTGTGCCATCCAGTTGATTTGCGGAGATGTGATTCGAGTGGCTGTTGTCCTACAGCACGGC
Organism: Gopherus flavomarginatus; assembly: GCF_025201925.1. Taxonomy (NCBI): domain Eukaryota; kingdom Metazoa; phylum Chordata; order Testudines; family Testudinidae; genus Gopherus; species Gopherus flavomarginatus. The sequence goes on along the minus strand of NC_066641.1, from coordinate 15,099,573 downwards.
GTTTTTAAAAATAATTATATTCCGCTTTGTGCGTGTAACCAAGTTGAACAGAAAGCGATTGTGCCAATGCTGTTTACATGACTACAACGTGTAATGCTCTTCTGCCTAACGTTACCGTATGCCTTATGTGTTTCAAATGTTAATTAAAAGCATAACAAAACCCTCGCTGGCATGTTTCTCTGCTTGTGACGACGTTGGGGTTAAGCATAAAGCAAAGGTCCATGGGTTTGTCAGCGGCCCAGCAATCTATCTGTGGTTCCCTTTCAGACCCGGGCAGGTCCCTGTCCCATCCATCTCGTGCTCGTTCGTGTCACCGAAGAAATCTGGGAACAATAAATGCTCCGCAGTCTGTCAATAATTCAGATCAATAACATTGGGAGAGGAGCCAAGGCGGGAAGATTCAAGACCTACCCTAGGTGTTTCAAATAGCAATGGGGGTTAGTGGATTTAGCAGCAGTGTGGCTAGCTGAAAAGTGAATGGGATAACCTGCAATGTGAGCAGGGCGAGCTCTTGTCAGGTCCTGTGGTGACCCACACAGCAGGACCTGGATGGGTACAATTGTCACCCCTTGTTAAACTTACCATCGGAGCATAAACCGATGTTAGAGAACACAAGAAAACTACTGGGCTGCTTCTCTGCTGGCATGAATGCTAAGCAGCCCCAGAAACACACTCTAGGCAGGCTTGAGCCTCCTCTGCCCTTCCCTTTTGTGGGGCTGACTATAAAGCAGGTGCCTCCCCTCCTCTGGAAGAATGTGCTGGGTCTGAAAGAGGAGCCTGAGCCCACAGAGCTGGCTGAAGAGGATCTTGGTGCCTGACTAAATATTCTTAAGGACGCTTTTCACCCCAACCCTTCACCTTAGAGCTCTTAACTGTTGGTCCGAGCTCTGTCACAGTGCAGTAACACACGAGCGAGCGAGGGTGCCTGTCTCGGAAGTGACAGGCTGTCCCCTCCCAGCTGCCACCCCAGGTTCCAGGGCTGTAGTGCTCGGAGCCAATCATGCTTGTCACTTTCCCAGCAGGCTCAAGAACTGAATGGCATGTGAAGTCCCCTCTTGGCCCAATGGCAGCTTCTCCGCTTCAGAGGGGAGGCTTGTTGGCGAGGGGTGTGGGGAGCTGGTGCTGTGGCTAAAAAGAGACCTTCTCCCCAAGTTCTGGCCACGGGCGCATTCCTAGCACTGTAATTACAGGGAGCAGATTTTGCACGGGGCTTTTGAGCAGCAGCACTGGACACCTGCTGTGAAATGTAACAAGGATCTCAGCGGCTTTGTAAGGGTTCACGTCAGCCCTGCCCCCCTTGGTATCGGCACCAAGTGTTTATTTGGAGCCTTAAATGCATCATCACATTCCTATAAAAAGCTACTTGAGAGAGCCCCTCTGCAGAGGGGCTGCAGACACTTCACTCCGCAATGGCCCTTCTGCTCTGGAAGCAGCGGCTGCTGCTATGCAGCTTAGAGCCAGTTGTTGCTACACCTGCCTGTGACCAAAGTGGGGGCGTTTTGAGGCTCCCAGGCCGACTGAACAGTATGGGGAATGAGACTCATTTATTTGGGATTCTCCACCAACTACATGGAATGCAAAGTAACAGTGAATGTGTAACGCCGTGCTCCCTCGAGCACTGTGGGTCTGGGCTATGGTCCCACGGGGCTAGACGTGCATCAGAAGCAGAAAGGTTATTGATGCTCCTCCAGAGAGCTCCCTGCCCTCCCTAGAACAGGCACTGGGAATGGGACGGGAGCTCCGGACTGTCTGTCCAAGGAATGAAACGCCCAAGTTAACAAGTGCTATTCCAGAAGCACTGAACACTAGAAAGACGAGCAGCTCCCAGCCCCCCAAAGGCAGATCTGGGATGTCCCAGGTCGACCCTTCCTGCAACCAGACGTGTCTCCACTGGAGATTAGCATCGGGCTGGAAGCTGGGGATGGCTCAGCCTGTAATGCTCGTTGTTCACTGATGCCGAAACACGCTGTGCTAGGAGCTGCGGCTGGTTAACAAGCTAAATCCAAGTGGGAGCTGGAGCTGGCGGCAGGTTTTACTTCCACTCAGCAAGAGTGAGGGCGGGTGCCGGGGAGACGCTGCCGCTAGACGTCTCGGTTCTCAGTGGCACAGGAATTCCGGGCTAGCAAAGGGTGCGGTGGAGGTGAAGCCCATGCAGCGAAAAACCGGCACCGTCCTGAGCGGCTCAGTACTGAACGTGGCTTGTGCCAGCTGGGCTGAGCCTGGCTGGGACTAGGGAGCGGCTTTTGGCACCTCAGGACTGGGAGTTTCACTCGATGCCCAAGTTTCTCAGCAGAGTGCTGACCTCGTGGAGGTACTGGGAATCCGGGTAGCCATTCCTGCCAGGGGAGAGGAAGAGGCGTGAGGCAGCAGCCCCACCGGTAACGCTCAGAACATGTTCCAAGCACTATCCCCTCCCAACGACTGCAGGAAGTGGGGGGCATCTTTCCCTATTCCCCCCCACACCCCATTTCCCAGATGGGGAGGGAGTCGGTGGCCCCAGCTACAGAGGGAACCTCTTAGAGCTTGGCTGCCCCACGCTCCCAGCCCCAGAGCAGGAGGTGGCCTAGGTCTGGAGCAGGAATTGCTCTTCGCCAGTGTCTCATTGGGTCCTGCCTTGCAGAGGTGGAAAATGGCCGGTGGGGAAGGGGTAGCAGGAAACATTTAAAATGGCATTTGGATGCTGCTCTTGCTCATTCATTTCTTATCCGACAAAATGGCTGCTGCAGCCCCGCCAGCCAGGCTGAGAGAGGGGCTCTGCCCTCTTGAGCCAGGGCATGGAAGCAGCTGGGGGGCTCAGACTCTAATTCCTGAGCATGGTGCTGTGTTGCACCACTGGCGGGTTCGCTCCAAGACCGGCTGCAGCGTTGGGTGGCTGGGCTCTGGCCGGTGCTTGCACGCCAAGCGTGGATACAGCACAGCACCCAGGCATCTAGGGCCAGGCCCTGTTCCTCTCCCTCCTAGGCCAAGAGCTAACAGGCCAAAAGCAGCCTGGGCCCCAGACCCCCTCCAAACACCACCAGCACTGCTCAGTACCTGGCCTTGCCCTTGTCGAAAGAGGTTTTGTGGGGGATGAGGTGCCACATCACTCTCTCCTCCCCGTCACAGGACTGGATCTGGAAGGTCAGGCCCTGCTCAAACGCTTTCTGCAGCAGCTGAGACGTCTTCTTCCCCTCCCTGTTGTCGGGCAGGAAGGCATGGAAGCGACCACCCCTGTATGGTCTCCCGGGTTGGGGGTCTCCAGCCTTTAAATGGCAGTGTGGAGGAGGGGAGAAGGAAGAAAGTCATAAAATCAGCCCTGAGCAGGAGTTTGTGCTGCTGGGACAGGGCTGCTCTCAGGTTTGCCTGCTGGGAGGCCAGACAGGTTTCGTCGCCTGCCAGGGTCACGCTCCCCTGGCTGGGAAGGCAGGGTCAGTTTGTAGGACCCAGCCCCTGCCCTGCCCAAGGAGCTAGCTGGGAGTGCTGCTGCAGCCGGAGCGCTGGCTAGTTAGCAGGGGCAGGCAGCGAGAGGAGGCTGCTAGTGGGAGCCATTTGTGGCATTTCCTACCCTGGGTCACGCTCACAACCCCCCTGCTCAGCACTTCTACACAAAAACCCAACTCCCTGGCGGGTCACTTCTCTCTGCAGTGCCTCAGCCCTGGGGTGCACTGGGGGAGGAGACTGCTCTGGGCTATTTCTGGCTTGGAAGGGAACGTGGGAAAAGCCAGAGCCCCCGTCAGCCAGAGATGAATGGTGTTACACCTCATTCAACTCCCCGCTGCTGCTGTGCCTGCAACAAGCACGATAACCTCTGAGCGGCCGGGCTGGGTCAGACCAATGGTTCAACCAGCCCAGTACCCTGGCCCTGACAGTGACCGGTGCCAGGTTCCCCAGAGGGAATGAACAGAGCAGGGCAATAACTGAGTGATCCGTTCCCTTGCCCAGTGCCAGCGTCTGGCAGTGAGAAGGTTAGGGACACCCAGAGCATGGGGCTGCATCCCTGCCCATCTTGGCTAATAGCTACTTATCAGTTCTTTCTTGAACCCGGTTATAGTTTTGACCTTCGCAACATCCCCTGGCAATGAGTTCCACAGGTTGACTGTGTGCTGTGTGAAGAAAATACTTCCTGATGGTTCTTTTAACCCCATTGCCTAGTAAGTTTATTGGGTGACCCCTGGTTCTTGTGTTATGTGAAGGGGTAAATAGCACTTCCCTATTCACTTTCTCCGCACCAGTCATGGTTTTATGGCTCTCTATCGTATCCCCCCCGAGTCGTCTCTTTTCCAAGCTGAACAGTATTAATCTTTTTAATCTTGCCTCATATAGAAACTGTTCCACAGACTTAATCATTTTTGTTGCCCTTCTCTGTGCTTCTTCCAATTCTAATATATCTGTTCAGAGATTTGGCAGCTAGATCTGCAGGCAGTATTCAAGGTGTGGGCGTACCATGGATTTATATAGTTGCATTATGATATTTACTGTCTTATTATCTATCCCTTTCCTAATGGTTCCCAACACGCCATTAGCTTTTTCGACTGCCGCTGCAGTCATTGAGCAGATGTTCTCAGAGACGCATTATCTATGACGACTCTAAGATCTCTTTCTTAGTGGTAACAGCAAATTTAGACTGCATCATTTTGTAAGTATAGCTGGGATTATGTTTTCCAATGTGCATTACTTTGCGTTTATCAACACTGAATTTCATCTGCCAGTCCGTTGCCCAGTCACCCAGTTTAGTGAGATCCCTTTGTAACTCTTGGCAGGCAGCTTTGAACTTAACTACCTTGAGTAATTTTATATCATCTGCAAACTTTGGCACCTTCCTGTTTACCCCCTTTTCCAGCTCATTTATGACTCTGTTGAAGAGCCCTGCTTCCTGGGGGACAGGATCCTGGGGGACCCCACTACTTACCCCTGTCCACTGTGAAAACTGGCCGTTTGTTCCTCCCCTTTGTTCCCTGTCTTTTAACCAGTTACCGACCCATGAAAGAACCTTCCCTCTTCTCCCAGGACTTCTTACAATGCTTAAGAGCCTTTGCTGAGGGCCCTTGTGAAAAGCTTTCTGAAAGTCCATGTACACTATAGCCCTGGATCCCCATTGTCCACATGCTTGTTGACCCCTCAGAGAATTCTAACAGACTGGGGAGACCTGATGTTCCTTTTCAAATGCCATGTTGATGCTTCCTCAACAAATCGTGTTCATCTGGGTCATAATTCTGTTCTTGGTGTGCTTGGACTACAGCTCATTCCCAGCTGGCACCCGTGCTCCCCTTCTGCCTGTGTTATCCACCCACCTCTTCACTTGTGAGCTCTTTGGGGCAGGGACTCTGTCCTGCGTGGGCAGTGCCCAGCACAACGGGGCCCTGGCTTCTGACCAGGATGCCTAGGCATTACCCCAAGTCCCACAATTAGGGGGCTGGAAAGGCCCTGGTGGCAGACTCTGTGTGTGGCCTGGCTACCTACCTCCTGCACACCGTCAGGGATGTCGTAGGTGATCTTGAGCGTTGGGTCTCGAAAGTAGCCGGGCAGGCTCTGGGACAAAGTCACGACCTTGAATGTCCCTTTAATAGCCCTGGCGCTCTTGGGGGAGCCGCAGCAGGCTGGGTGTGCGTCTTCAGCTGCAAAACAAGTCCGGCACAGAGAGTGGCCGCACTGGGCACGGCAGGTCGCTGTGCACGAGCTCTGGCATGCATCACACTTCCCAAGCTTGTGCTCATGGGCTCCCTGCCCAGGGCTGGGACCTCTTAGCTCCAGCTCCGAAATTGCAGTCTCCTGTGAGTCCCCATCTCCTGCTGAGTCCCCCTGGCCTGGCTTGGAGGCTCGTTCTGCAGCCCTAGCTGGCAGGACAGTCCCAGAGCTAGAGAGCCAGATGGGCAAGGACTGCGGGGCACCATCTGCTGCATGAGCAGGGGGCCTCGGGCTTCCCCCTGCTTCACTGGGGCCTCCTCGGCTCTTGTCTCTTGCGAACTGGAATCTGTCAGGCAGGACTCGCTTTATCCTGGCCGTCTCGGGCTCTCCAGCTGGCCTCTCCCCCTTCTGCAGCTCCTGGGGGTCCCCTGGGCTGAGGCTCTGCCAGCCTGCCAAGCTGGCATCAAGGAGGCCACTGCCACTCACGTCCTGTGAGTCGCTGGGGTAACTTGGGTCCTCCTGCCCCAGCGCCTGCTGATAGCTGCTGGTTCTCGTGCCATTCCACCCGGGCCCAGACAGTCTCATGGTGTCAGCACCATTCAGCTGGCGGGTGCTCTCTGAAACGTCAGACAGGCCGGCTGTGCTGCTAACCTCCAACTGCTGCAGTCCCTCCCGGCCATGGCGATATTCTGCAGCCAGCGCTGGGTACTGGGTTTTCACCTGCTGCGTGGGGCTTGGATATTCCTCGGCCGGAGATCCCTCCAGCCCTGGAGACGGGGAAGAAAGTGTCAGAGCACTTCGCCTCCTGGCTGAGAATCTCTGGAAGGCCTCATTGACTCTAAGCAGTGTTTCCTTGGGGCACATGAGATGCAGTTTGTACCTGTCTTTGCTGACTCTGACCTGGGCAGAGCATTCTTTCAAGAGGCTACACAGCTCATTCAAAGCCTCGTCGCTGGGCCCCTCCACATCGAGTTCGGAGTAGCTCAGGCTCTGGCATACAAGAGCAGGACACACCATCTGGCACAGAGCCTCCATCTTCCACCTGGCTTGGAGGAGCTTTGTCCTGTCCTCAGCTGTGAGCGTCAGCACGGTGCAGCCTTTGCTGCTGCGCTCTGCAAGCACGATGCCTCCTTCCCTGCACAGCCCACCAATCGCAGCGCCATGAATCTCTTTCAGATAAGCCCAGTGCACAGGATTCATGCTGATCTCCTCACTGACCCCACTGGCTGCCCTGCTGGGGTCTCTGGGCGTGTCGCTTGCCTTAGACTTTGGAATGGAGAAACTATTGGAGCGTCTCAGCGGGGCGCTAGACTCGGGCGGTTTGGAATCTAGTGCTGAACAGGTCCCTGTGGTATCGAAAAGGCTCAAGGATTTGAAGGCACTAGACACGCTGCTAATGGACTGAGGCTTTACAGGACCGGGGCTTTTCCAGCCCCCGAGACTCTGCAAAGTGCTGCTTTCTTTGCCTCCAGCAAACAGAGACGGCGTCTTGGGTCTCAAGAGCAGGGGGTCCCCCTTCCTCCGGTCCCAATCCTTCAGCTCCCTCTGCTGAGCCTCTGCCGCTGGCCCAGTGATGGCCGCAGAGACGGGCAGGTGGTGCTGACCGCTCGGTGGTGCTGGATCGCTCTGGCCCGGGGCGCCAACTTCCTTTAACCAGCTGCCAGAAAGCTGCATCTGCTCCGTGAACAGGGAGCTGCGATCCAGCGAGGGCCATGCGCTGGAAAGAGCCACGTCGTGCTTTAGGAAGCTGAAGTTGGCGGCTAGCTTGTGTTCACCTTTAAACTCAAACTTGCCAGGGCTCAGTCTTGGGGGAGAAGGATCCACCGTGCCCAGTCTGGCATCCCCTCCACGAAGGGTGGCTGTGTAGGTGGCCAGGGAGGCGTTGGACGTCCTGAGGTCAGCTGTGGCTGTTCTCCCAGGGCTTCGATCTTGGATGTATTGTTTGGCCTGGGAGACATCGACCAGATTCCCGATGAGATAGAGATGCCGCTCATCTTCGTGACAAAGGAGAAGGGGGCACAGTTTCTGCAGGTCCTCTAGCAAGGCCCTCTGAGACCGCATGTCACTGCTCAGCTCCCCCTTGCTGATCTTCTCCTTGCGCAGACTGGCTTCCAGCTGCTGATAGAGGTGCAGCAATGCCAGGCGGGCTTGCACCATGGAGCTGATGTCCCCCGTGTTCTTGGAGGAGGCCTGGAGGTAGAGAATGGCGATGCCGTCGCTGCTGACGTCCACCACGTCGACCTCATGCTGGTGCAGCACCCGCTGGTACTTGTCGCTGCAGAACTTTTGCATGTACAAGTAGATATCTGCATCCATCACCAGGGAGAAGTCCTCCAGCTGCTCCACAGCTTCTCCGTCCACAGGGTCCCTGCGCAACGGGGGCTCAGACGCCTCCTCATGCACCTGGCCCGGACTTGGCTGCTTCTCCACTCTGGACTCTGGCAAGGGGGAGCCGGGCCTCTGCTGGGAAGCTGACATCCCTGTGCCTGTGGCGGGGTGGCTGACTCCTTGTGGGGGGGCCTCTCCAGCTTGCTGGCTCCTTAGCAGCTCCCTGCTGAAGGCCTGCAGCTCTGTGAACGGCCCCTTGACTGTGCACAGCGTCTCCTTAGGGTCGAAGCTGAACTGCACGGCACCGTAACGTTTGCGCAGGCTTCTCAGGAGGGTTTTGCCATCCAGGAGCCTCCCGTAGTCGATGATCATACAAACGCGCACGAAGATCTGGGGGGACAGGACCAGAGGACTCAGAGGGCAGCGACTGATGGCAAACAGCCCCGCTGCAGGAGGGAGACGACCCCCCAACAGGCCCCACTCCACCACCCTGCCATCATCAGGACAATGGCAGCTGCACTGCGGCTCCCAGGGTCACTTCAAGGCCAAGTGCCAAGCGCCCCCACTTTCCCTTCCAGCCTGTGTTTGCTCTCCCCAAGGGCAGGCAAACAAACCTACTGTAGCTTCGTGTGGCAATCGCTGCCCATGGAGACGGAGAGGGCGTGCCCAGGTGGGAGTGCATGGAGCCAGGCAGAGAGCTGCCTTCCTGATGCAGGCTGTAGCGTCAGGCAGCAATTAATGTGGGAGGGCCGTGTGGCCAGGCCTGACAGAGCTAGCGGCCTGGAGCAGAACGTCCCCTCCACACGTGGCACAAAGGGCTTGGTGCACTGGGTGTTGCCTGCTGGGAGGGAGCAGGGAGTGGCGCCGAGTGTGACTTTTAATACAGCCACAGCATCTCCCATGTGCGCAGCGAGCTCTGCAAGCAGCCGAGGCCCAGGGATCCCCACTTCCCGTTTCTATTACTTGCACAGTGCCAGGATCTCAGCTACCTCCCACTCCCTCTGCTCTGGCTGCAGTGTCCCTGGTAGGCATGAGGCTGCCTGTCTCTGACATCATACATAGTTGCCATGGAGATGACTGTGATGTCACAGACAGCAGGTGCTGCCTGCTGAGTACCAAAGCCCAGAGCTGGCAGCTGCCCCAGCATCATGAAATGAGAGGAAGGGCAGAATTACCGCTCGGGCTCTGACACCAGCGCTTCCCCTGAACGCCCCAGAGGAAAATCGCCTGCTTTCCTGGCTCATGAAGTGGCAGAGAAATTAACAGAAGTCCCTGCCTGGCCATGTGTGAGCAGATAGCTGGGCTTAACAACCCCCCCCTCGTTCCCCGCTGCTATTCCCTCTGCACTTGGACAGGTACGAATGCAGACTGACCAAGTGTAAAATTAGGCCCTGCCTCGGGCGTGTTATCAGCAAAACCCCTTTTAAATCCTCATTTGAATACAAGTAAAGCGAGTTTGCTTTAACTCTAATTAAGATTAACAGGATTAGCAGTCTCCTCCTTGCGTATCTATGGCAGCTGCGATGTTCTGGGTGCCAGCGGGGCCTCTGGGAGGAGTGTACGCAGCTGGGGGGGGGCCCTGCCCGCCTGATCCCGCTCGTTACCTCATCAGGGCTCAGCTCGGCTGCGTGCGCTGTCACTGTCAGCGGGTACGTCTTTCCACCGACCAGCAAAACATGGTTCTCCATCTCCAGGACCCTCTGAGCCACTAAATCGGGCAATAGACACGTGTCAGCCGGCTGCACCCTGCCCTGGGCTGTGCCGCTGGGCTCCCCAGCCAGACAAGGCCCAGAGAGATTCCTGCCTCTCTCCCACCGCTTTCTTGGGGCAGCCCCTTGTTGGACGCTGGGAATTCCACCAGTTGCCCTCCAGGATGGCGGACCTAATGCCGCAGGAGGTGCCCTGGCCTCTAGGCCCCTGGGCGGAGCTTCTTGGGCTGCTCCCATGGCCCCAGGACACGACTTAGGCCGCCACGTGCTGCCTGGCGCGAGCCCCCTGCGTTACCTCCCGATTCCTCAAAGGTGACGAGGGCGCAGGCAGGGGGGCCAGGGACGAGCGCAATGTCTGCGATCTCTCCGCCGCCGTTGCGGGCGCGCAGGAAGTGGATGGTGAGCTTGTCGGCGACTCTCTCTGCCGGGAGGTCCGTTGGGATCCCCCCAACGCGCAGTGTGCGCCCAGCCATGCTGCCGGACCCTCCTGCAGGGAAGGAGCACAGACGTAAGCCAGCAAGCAAAGCTTCCAGCCAACCCGCCACAGCTCGTGGGCTGCCCCTCCACTCTGGAGCCAGGGATCTGGGCTTGCAGGCACGAGACCTGGGTTCTGTTCTGGTGCATGTGCCCTCCCTAGCAAATGTTTAATGCCACTCTCCTCACTGCAGCTAGGTCACCGCCCCTCTCTGTGACTCAGTTTCTTCACTTGTACAAGGAATTGCTGCACGAGGGCTTGTGCAGCTGACTGCAGGAGCATTTGCACAGCACGTTTGGATCCGCAGACAAAGCCTGTTGTTACCCAGGGGAAACCTGGGCAGCCCTAGCACACCTAGAGTGAAGCCCGTCCCTTCACCACATGGCACTCACTGGGAGCAGACCCCACTGGGAATCAGGAAGAAACCACCATCTCCCCCATCACTGGAGCACAGCTGAGCGTGGCCTTGTCTCCCTTCAGCCTGTACCAGACAACAGCCTCTGCCCAAGGCACTTGGTGCAGACAGGGTTAGTCTGGGGAGCTCTCATGGCTGGAGGAAGATGTTCCTCCCCTGCCCCTGTCCTCACCCAAGGCCCCATTTGCCCCATTTGCCCCAAGGGAAACTGTTACCCTGGGTAACAACAGGTTTCTGTTGGATTTGTATCTCAGCAGCTCTTCTCCAGGGAACCCGAAAGTTCCAGCCTGTTTTTTCTGCTTTCGAAGCTCCTGCCAAGGCGGCCAAACCTCCGCCACCCCTTGCAAAGGGGCGTTATTGACTCTCTCTTGCAGCGAGCAATAGAATGGCCAGACACGGCAGGCCCCAAGCAGCGCCCTCTAGTTCCCGGCTGCGTGAGGGTGGCAGCTGGCGTCAGGGCCCAGCTTCCAGCGGCCAAATGAATAATGCACCTCGGTGCCCTGCCCCCTGACTACACCTCAGTGCCACTCTTTGGAAAGGCACGGGGGGGGGGGGAGGACAATGCTCAGTCTCTGCGAAGGGCTCCAGGGTCTGAGCCCACCTATCATTTCTCTGCTCATCCGCAAGCACAGGGGCTGAGCTCTTGCATTATTCATGAACTTCCACTTAACATGCAAAGATGCAGCTGAACACATCATAAATATTTATTAGGCCTCCGGGAAGAGGAGCCTCTGTTCTTGCAAATTCTCATTAAGCCGGGAGGAGCAGACTGAGAGGTGTCATGGTGGGAGCCAGAGCCAAGGGGCTCTGCCAGGCGAAGGACAGCACCCACACCACCCTTCAGGGTGCAGGGCAGGCCCACACCCCCCTGCCTCCCCTAGACCAACAGCCCATGCCCCAGCTGGTACAGGGAGCAGCCTGCGTTTCTGCTGCCCTCGCCCTCTACTGCTGCAGCCAGGAGCGATCTGAGGCCTGAGGAAAAGCCCCGTTAGCTCCTGCCCACTTGGCCTCGAGGCTGGGCCAGGCCCCGGCGGAATGCGCCCTGCTCAGGGGTTTGCTGTGGAGCTGTGGGTGCCTGAGCTGCTACCATACCAGCTGCGTTAGAGCCAGGGTCTCTCTAGGGTTTTTATACAGCAGCTGCCCCTGCGGTCCCCAGTGGGAAATGGGTACAGGGTCCCCCACCTGCGCCCAGGAGTTCAGGTGGCCATAGCACCAAGGTTCCTGTGTCACAGGCCCAGCCTGAGCACGTGGCGCCAGGGGTGCCTCAGTCAATCAATAACAAGACTGGGAAGGTTTAATATTTAAAGAAGCTGTTGAATTTTTCAGCATGAAAGGTAGCAGCAGCAGGGCTCCCTGGAGCTGTGCTAACAGCTGCCTCTGGGCTTTCCAGGCTCTTTGCAAAACAGCAGCAGCGAGGCGAGGGACATGGCACTGCAGGAGGCGATGGCAGCCTCCATGGCCACTGTCCCTGCAGGGCTTCCCCAAGGGGCGCCGGACACTGTGTTAACAATGCAGCCCTGGGGCGAGCAGATTGGCCTCATTCTGCTCTCGCTGTCTTGGTGCTGCCGGCCTGATGGGCATGCACTGAAAGTGCTGCCCTGAAAGAGGGGTGTATAGAAATGGCACCAGCTTCCCCCCCGCCCGGGTGGTGTCCAGCGAGCGGCCAACTATGGCACCTGGTTGTGCAACTGGAGCCAGGGATCCCATGGGGCTCCACCCAGGCACCAGGGCCCAGCCTATGGTGCCAAGGGCCAGATCCCGGCCCCAGTAACTTGGTCCCCACATGCTGCCAGGGAGCCAGGCAGATGCAGGGCGGGAGAAAGGTGGGTGCTGGTGGGAGCCAGGCCGGAAGCAGCTAGGAGCAGGAGAGGAGCCAGGCAGGTGAAGGGCGGGAGCCGGGCAGGGGCCGGAGGGGTGCAGGGCAGGGACGGGGCGGGAGCAGGGCAGGGGCTGGGTGGGATCAATGCGGGAGCTGGGCGGGTGCAGGGCAGGTGCGGGGTGGGAGCCAGGCAGGAGGCAGCTAGGAGCCGTGTGGGTGCAGGGCAGGAGGCAAGCGGGAGGCAGCTGGGTGCCGGGCAGGAGCTGGGCGGGTGCAAGGCGGGAGGCAGCTGGGTGCTGGGCGGGAGCAAGGCAGGGAGTGGGTGGGAGCTGGGCAGGAGGCAGCTAGGAGCTGGGTGGGAGCTGGGCAGGAGGCAGAGCAGGAGCCAGGGTGCCAAGATGCAGCTGGGTGCTGGGCGGGTGCCAGGCAGGAGCCGGGCTCTGCTCCAGGGCAGGCCAGACCCCTTTGCTGACTCCCCACGTCCTGGCAGCGTGGGGGGGCTGGATGCAGGGGGCTGGCGAAGGGCAGGCCCAGCCCCCCCAGGCCTGCCTGGAGCAGGGGGCACCACCTGAGCACGTGGGGCTGGTGGGGGGAAGCAGCGGCTGGGATGAGGCCCGCGGAGCCCCCCAGGCACCCAGCCCCGCACCGGGTGATGCTGGGGGGCCGCGTCTTGGACACAGGAACAATTGTTCGGGGGCGGGGGGGGAGGCGGGAGCCGCTGGAAACCCTGGATCTGCTGTTGGTTATTAGTGCTCCGAGGTGGGGGGGGGGCACCCCAAGTGCCAGCCGCCCCCCCCCCCCCGGGACGGTGCCCACAGCGTGGGGGGTGGCAGGGCTGGGCCAATAACCCGCCCCCGCCCCCCATTGCGCACGAGGGGGGGTATGGGGCACTGCGGGGGGGGCGGGGCTGTGTGGCCGGGGGTGGGGGGGGCCTGCCCACGTGCGTGGGGGAACTCGCGGCCCCTTCCCGCCCCCCGTCCCCCGGCGCCCGGTACCTGCGGGCTCCGCTCCCGGCTCCGGCCCAGCCGCCGCGGCGGGGAAACGAAAGTGAAAGTCCGGGAGGAGCCGCACCGCCCCCACCCCTCCCCCCGCGGCCTCTGGGGGGGGGTCCCCCATAGCACCAGCACCCGTACAGCCCCCCCCCGCCTCTAACTGCCCCCATAGCCCCCCCACACACACCCTGGAGCCCCCATCGACCCTGTCACCAGCCCCCCCCCCGCCTCCCACCGGGCTCCGATAGCCCCAGCCCCTACAGCCCCCCCACACACACCCTGGAGCCCCCATCGCCCCTGTCACCAGCCCTCCCCCCAATCCGCCTCCCATCGGGTTCCGATAGCCCCTACAGCCCCCTCCCCACATCCTATAGCCCTCACCCCCCCCCCAGCTCCTGCCCTCCACACCCTTATGGCCCCATCCCCACCTTAGGGCCAGCTATTCCCCCCCCCCCTCTATCTCGTCCCCTAAATTTCAGGGGGGAGCCATATTAGTCTGTAGCCATGAACACAACGAGGCGCCCGGTGCCACCTTGAAGACTAACAGGTTTAGTTGGGCATAGGCCTTCGTGGGGGAAGATGCAGCTGAAGACGTGGGGGTTTTTCACCCACGAAAGTTTGTGCCCCAATAAAGCTGTTCGTCTTTAAGGTGCCACTGGACTCCTCATTGTTTTTGCCCTAAACTAGAGTGATCAGATGTCAATTTTTATAGGGACAGTCCCGATTTTGGGGTCTTTTTCTTATATAGGCTCCTATTACCACCCATTCCCCATCCCGACTTTTCACATTTGCTGTCTGGTCACTCTACCCTAAACACACACACAGCCCCCACTCCCCCACCCATAGCATCTGCCCCACTACACTGACACCCCTATCTTCCCCACAGGCCCCTATACCCCCCAATGGCACCCATACGGACATCCAGGCATGACAAGCTGGGCCCAATGAGCTTTTAACACCGCTGGAGCCGCAGGCAGCACCCCCACCCCAGGCCCTTGCTTGGGCATCCTGGCACGGCCGCACAGCTCACGCTGGCAGGCTCCAAACTCACTTCTTAACCCTACACCCAGCGGGCCCCACAGCCTGCTGGAAAGAGACGCCCGAGCGGGGCCTAAAGGCTATTGGGCTCATTTCACTCCATTTCATGCCGGGTGTTGTCGCCAGCCAGGGCTTCGTGGAGAGCCACACCGGCCTGCCCGCTGTGCTAAGCAAAAACAGGACGCTCAGAAATGGGGTTCTCCCGCCCCATGGCTCTCACACGATCCTCATCTCCCTGCTTGTGCCCAGCCCCACAACACCGTAGATCCACACTCGGCCCTGAGAACATGGGCAGGGACCGCGAGCAGCTCCCGAATACTTTAATTCCAATCAGAGCCTGATTAATCTACACGGAGCACATACATGGGCTCAGGCCCAGTCTCTGGGCGCCAACTGTCTCGTGTTCAGGTTAATGTCCACGGAGGAGCTTCAGTCCGTGTCCTCCTCAAAAACAGCAAGTGCCTGCCCCCCCACTGGCACGTATCCCAGGGCATCCACCTCGCCCCCGCCTCGGCTGGGCTTCTGGAAGTGAATCTCCAGGGCGTCCCTCATGGACTCCTCCTCCAAGATGTCCGGGATCCCCGACAGGAGCACGGTCTTGGCACAGACGGACGGACGGACCTAGGGGG
Organism: Gopherus flavomarginatus; assembly: GCF_025201925.1. Lineage (NCBI taxonomy): Eukaryota > Metazoa > Chordata > Testudines > Testudinidae > Gopherus > Gopherus flavomarginatus. The sequence continues at coordinate 15,084,564 of NC_066641.1, read as the reverse complement.
AGAGAGCAGAGGCGTGATCGGGCAGAGCACGCTGCCTCCTGCTGGCACAGGCTGGTGTTGGCTGAGCTACGGGGAGAGCAGCCATGGGAGAAGAGAGTCCGCTGCTGGGAATCTCAACTGATGGAATTAAACACCACAGAGATCCCCCCTCCCCTCTAAGAATCAGAGCAGGGTGTGACACACGTCCTGGGCACAAAGGCACAAACCCTGCCTGCTGCTCGCCGAGCAAGCTCCAGCGCCTTGCTTAGCTCTGCACGGAGCCTCCTGCAGCAGCTGCCGGCTTCCCTAGGGGCAGGGTCCCTGCAGAGTGGCTAGTCTGACCCAGCAGCAGGGAGCGCTGGGAATGCAGAGCAGGGGTTCCCCAGTTGGCTCCTCCTCGCTGTGTCTCAGCCGCACCCCAATGTTGTTCTTCTCTGTATTTCCACGGGGCTGGGAGCCCAGGCATGGGCCAGGCCCCACTGTGCTCTGTGCTGTACAGACAGACCAGAGACAGCCCCTGCCCCACAGAGCTGTCTGCCTCTGTCCCGCTCACGCTCTTGGCCACCAACCCTTTCAGCTGCCTTGTGCCTTCAGCCTCCAGGGCGAGCGAGCGCTGGAGCATGCAGAGGGTGGGGTGGGGATGCACACAGGCTTGTGCCCAGTGCACGTAGGGGGGACAATGGGCACTGGGCTCACACCCAGGGTGGGGGTGGTGCTAGGGTCAGGAGTGGCTGTGTCAGCATGTGCTGGGACTTGGAAAGGGTGTTAGAATCAGTGCACACGGGGGGGGAGGAGGGCACAGTCAGTGTACACTGGCGCTGGTGCGGGGGGGAGGGGTATCAGGATCAGTGCATGCTGGGGGTGTGTGGTCAGTGCACACTGCGGTCGTGTGAGAGGAGGGGTGTCAGGCTCAGTGCACACGGGTTGTGTGAGGGGAGGGGGATCGGTCACTGTACACACTGGGGTCGTGTGAGGGGAGGGGTGTCAGGCTCAGTGCACACGGGTTGTGTGAGGGGAGGGGTGTCAGGATCAGTGCATGCTGGGGGTGTGTGGTCAGTGCACACTGGGGTCGTGTGAGGGGAGGGGTGTCAGGGTCAGTGCACACGGGTTGTGTGAGGGGAGAGGGATCAGGCTCAGTGCACGCTGGGGGTGTGTGAGGGGAGGGGTGTCAGGATCAGTGCATGCTGGGGGTGTGTGAGGGGAGGGGGCTCAGGGTCAGTGCACTCTGGGGGGGTGTGCTCAATGCACACTGGGGTTATGTGAGGGGAGGGGGATCAGGCTCAGTGCACGCTGGGGGTGTGTGAGGGGAGGGGTGTCAGGGTCAGTGCATGCTGGGGGTGTGTGGTCAGTGCACACTGGGGTCGTGTGAGGGGAGGGGTGTCAGGATCAGTGCACACTGGGGTTGTGTGAGGGGAGGGGGCTCAGGGTCAGTGCACTCTGGGGGGGTGTGCTCAATGCACACTGGGGTTATGTGAGGGGAGGGGGATCAGGCTCAGTGCACGCTGGGGGTGTGTGAGGGGAGGGGTGTCAGGGTCAGTGCATGCTGGGGGGGTGTGGTCAGTGCACACTGGGGTCGTGCAAGGGGGGTCAGGGTCAGTGCACACTGGGGCTCGTATGGGGGTGCAGTCAGTGTATGCTGAGGCTTGGGGTGCCAGTGTATGCTGGAGCTGGAGGGGAGGGGTATCAGGCTCAGTGCACACTGGGGTCATGTGAGGGGAGGGGTGTCAGGGTCAGTGCACACTGGGGTCGTGTGAGGGGAAGGGGGTCAAGCACAGTGGGGATCCTGAGGGATAGCTCAGTGGTTTGAGCATTGGCTTGCTAAACCCAGGATTGTGAGTTCAATCCTTGAGGTGGGCCATTTGGGGGTTGGTCCTGCTTTGAGCAGGGGGTTGGACTAGATGATCTCCTGAGGTCCTTTCCAACCTTAATAATCTCTGATTCAGTGCACGCTAGGGGTGTGTGGTCAGTGCACACTGGGGTCGTGTGAGGGGTATCAGGATCAGTGCACGCTAGGGGGGTGCAGTCAGTGCACACTGGGGCTCACACGTGGCCGGGGGTGGCACCAGAGCGCGCTGGGAGCGCACTGGGGCTTGCAACCCCTACCTGAAGGTCTGTGATCTGTCCACTCATGTAGGGCGTCACTTTGAGTTCGTACGTCTGCTTCCCAATGGGGACTTGGATGCGTCCTTTCTTCATTAGCTGCTCTGCCACTGCCGAGTGAAGAGAGAAGCCCTGAGCTCCTGCTCCCACCCGCAGGCTGAGCCTTTCCCCAGGGCCAGGGGGGCAAAAGTGGCCGCTCAGGCTCCAGCACTGGCACCTGCAGCATCTGCCCAAGCACACACCAGGAACCCTGTGCCTAGCCCAGTGCAGCCTCTGGAAACCAGGACCCACTCCAGCCCCCCTCCCGGCTCACTTGGGCTGACGCACAGAGCGACATCAGTCTGCTGCAGGGAGCTGTCTTCTCCCTGCAATGAGAGCTCCTGGGCCCCCCACCCCAGCTCTCGGCATCTCCCCCACGTACCTCCATCTTGCACAAAGGTCAGCACAACGTGCCCAGAATCACTCAGGAGCTCCCGCTGCTCCACCTCACCGCCCCCATTCTTCTTCTTGCTGAAGAACAGCTCCAGCTTGTCCAGCAGCTGCTCCTCAGAGAGATCCAGGCGGGGGAGGCTGGACAGCAGGATGCACCTGTCACTCAGCTTCAGCTCAATCTACAGGGCAGGTGCCAGACCGTCATGGCTCCAGCCTGGAGAGAGGTGGCCGGGGCTGCCCGGGACATGGCAGGAGGCAGGCACAGGGAGCTTCCTGCCCCCCGGCCGCCAATGGGGGGAGCTTTGTGCTGGGACTGAGCACAGCAGGGCTACCGTGAGAACAGGCAGCAGCAGGGCACACGGACCTGCAGGATGTGGGGAGGCTGCTCGCCCCTGCCGGGCACAGCCCAGCCCCTCCCGTGTGAGAGGCTCCTCGCCCCTGCCGGGCACAGCCCAGCCCCCCCCGTGTGAGAGGCTCCTCGCCCCTGCCGGACACAGCCCAGCCCCCCCCTTTACCCCCCCCCGTGCGAGAGGCTCCTCGCGCCTGCCGGACACAGCCCAGCCCCCCAGTGTGTGAAAGGCTCCCCGCTGGGTACAGCCCAGCCCCCTCAGTCTGTGAAGGCTCCCTGCCGGGCACAGCCCAGCCCCCCCCGTGTGAGAGGCTCCTCGCCCCTGCCGGACACAGCCCAGCCCCCCCCTCTACCCCCCCCCCCCGTGCGAGAGGCTCCTCGCCCCTGCCGGGCACAGCCCAGCCTCCCCCCCCCCCCCCCACCGTGCGAGAGGCTCCTCGCGCCTGCCGGACACAGCCCAGCCCTCCAGCGAGCGAGAGGCTCCCCACCCCTACTGGGCACAGCCCAGCCTCCCAGCGTGTGAAAGGCTCCCTGCTGGGTACAGCCCAGCCCCCTCAGTCTGTGAAGGCTCCCTGCCGGGCACAGCCCAGCCCCCCCAGTCTGTGAAGGCTCCCTGCCGGGCACAGCCCAGCCCCCCAGCGTGTGAAAGGCTCCCCGCTGGGCACAGCCCAGCCCCCTCAGTCTGTGAAGGCTCCCTGCCGGGCACAGCCCAGCCCCCCAGTGAGCAAGAGGCTCCTCGCCCCTGCCGGACACAGCCCAGCCCTCCAGCGTGCAACAGGCTCCCCACCCCTACTAGGCACAGCCCAGCCCCCCCCAGCGTGCGAGAGGCTCCCCGCCCCCACGGGCACTGCCCAGGCCCCTGGCGTGCGAGAGTTGCAGCATTGACTCCCTGGCAGCTGGGCCTCACCTCCAGGGCTGAGGGCAGCAGCAGCTCCACCGGCTCAGCCTGCACTCGCACCCGGCCCTCGCACCCTGCACTCTCATCCAGCTTCACCTCGTGCTGCTTCATCTCTAGGATCCTCTGGGCAACTGCAAACAGGAGAAACCAGTCAGGCCTGGGGAGCGCCAGGCAGGCGGCTCTGGGGCGGGATGGGCCAGGACCAAGCCAGGCAGGGAATCCCCCCAGGAGGGCTCGGCCATGGGGCACGTGAGGCTCTGCAGCGTGGTGGTGGGAGATAGTCTGGCAAAGCAAAGGGCAGCAGGGCTCCAAGCCACAGCAGCACAGCAGACCCTTGGCGAGGGGAATGCTGGGGCCTCACGCCCCGGCCAGTCACCTCTGAGGGAGGGACCCCAAGCAGGTGCCAGGCTGCACATCTTAGCCAGTGTGTGTGGAGCTGGGCATCCCCCCAGTCTAGGCGCTGACCAGAGGCAGGCTGGCCTGCAGCAACACACCTACCCTCTGGCTCCTCGAAGGTGAGGAGGGCAGAGCCCCCGGGTAGTGCACGCTGGATCCGAGGGGCGACCACCAGTGCGTTCACGTCCTCGGCCTCCGTCACGTGTCCCTTAAACAACATCTCTCTGTCCGGCAGGCAGGGCGGTGCCTGGGGAAAGCACGCCGGGAAGCGTGAGGGAGTGCTGTGCCCAGGGAGGGGAGGGAGGAGACAGCTGGGGCCTATCCCCACCAGCCCCCACCTGAGAGCCTGCAGCTCAGCTCCCCACACGGTGTCGCTCCTAGGGTGCTGGGTCTCTAAAGCCTGAAAGGCTGCCGCCAGAGCACCCCAGGCCGGGGCCCCGTCTGACCTCCCAACCTACGCCGGGTTGGTATCAAGGCCGGAGCCCTGCAAGGGGACAACCAGCCACAGCACACTGAGGATTTCTGAAGGGCGCTCTCCCCCAGAGGCAGTGCCGAGCCCAGTGCCGGGGGGCGCTGTGCTGCGGGAGGCATTTTCCCAGCCGAGATGTCTCCTCTCACAAGAGCCACTAGCAGGCTGTTGCACCCTCCCCTCCGAGCAGCAGAACGGGAGTCGAGCTCACTCACCACAACCTGCCCCACAGACCCGCCTGATCAGCCCTCGACAGGCCCAGGGGCCCCCCAGTGACAATCACCAGACGTGTGCGGTGGGCTGGAGGCCCTGCTGAGAACTTCCTCACCTGAGCTTGCTCCTCCCAGGCCACTCTCCTCTCCTCCAGCTCCTTTTCGAGCTTCTGCTTTTCCTGAAGCAACTTGTCCCTTTCCGCCTTTGCCAGGCAAAGCTCCTTCAGGAAGGAAGGAAAAGCTAAATCAGAGAGGAGGGCAGAGCAGCTCTGCCACTGGACCCCGCATGATTCCAGCCCTGCCCGTCCCTCACCAGCTCTGCTACAGCCCCTGCTACCCCGGCCCTGCCCGTCCCTCACCAGCTCTGCTACAGCCCCTGCTACCCCAGCCCTGCCCGTCCCTCACCAGCCCTGCTACAGCCCCTGCTACCCCGGCCCTGCCCGTCCCTCACCAGCTCTGTTACAGCCCCTGCTACCCCAGCCCTGCCCGTCCCTCACCCAGCCCTGCTACAGCCCCTGCTACCCCGGCCCTGCCCGTCCCTCACCCAGCTCTGCTACAGCCCCTGCTACCCCGGCCCTGCCCGTCCCTCACCAGCTCTGCTACAGCCCCTGCTACCCCGGCCCTGCCCGTCCCTCACCCAGCTCTGCTACAGCCCCTGCTACCCCAGCCCTGCCCGTCCCTCACCAGCTCTGCTACAGCCCCTGCTACCCCAGCCCTGCCTGTCCCTCACCAGCTCTGCTACAGCCCCTGCTACCCCAGCCCTGCCCGTCCCTCACCAGCTCTGCTACAGCCCCTGCTACCCCGGCCCTGCCCGGCCCTCACCAGCTCTGCTAGAGTCCCTGCTACCCCGGCCCTGCCCGTCCCTCACCAGCTCTGCTACAGCCCCTGCTACCCCAGCCCTGCCTGTCCCTCACCAGCTCTGCTACAGCCCCTGCTACCCCGGCCCTGCCTGTCCCTCACCAGCTCTGCTACAGCCCCTGCTACCCCGGCCCTGCCCGTCCCTCACCCAGCTATGCTATTCCCCCCCACCGACCCACAGCCCCTGCTACCTCAGCCCTGCCCGTCCCTCACCAGCTCTGCTACAGCCCCTGCTACCCCGGCCCGGCCCGTCCCTCACCAGCTCTGCTACAGCCCCTGCTACCCCAGCCCTGCCCGTCCCTCACCCAGCTCTGCTACAGCCCCTGCTACCCCGGCCCTGCCCGTCCCTCACCCAGCTCTGCTACAGCCCCTGCTACCCCAGCCCTACCCGTCCCTCACCAGCTCTGCTACAGCCCCTGCTACCCCAGCCCTGCCCGTCTCTCACCAGCTCTGCTACAGCCCCTGCTACCCCAGCCCTACCCGTCCCTCACCAGCTCTGCTACAGCCCCTGCTACCCCAGCCCTGCCCGTCCCTCACCAGCTCTGCTACAGCCCCTGCTACTCCAGCCCTGCCCGTCCCTCACCAGCTCTGCTACAGCCCCTGCTACCCCGGCCCTGCCCGTCCCTCACCAGCTCTGCTACAGCCCCTGCTACCCCAGCCCTGCCCGTCCCTCACCAGCTCTGCTACAGCCCCTGCTACCCCGTACCTGCCCGTCCCTCACCCAGCTCTGCTACAGCCCCTGCTACCCCAGCCCTGCCCGTCCCTCACCCAGCCCTGCTACAGCCCCTGCTACCCCAGCCCTGCCCGTCCCTCACCAGCTCTGCTACAGCCCCTGCTACCGCAGCCCTGCCCGTCCCTCACCAGCTCTGCTATTCCCCCCCACTGACCCACAGCCCCTGCTACCTCAGCCCTGCCCGTCCCTCACCCAGCCCTGCTATTCCTCCACACCCACTCGCAGCCCCTGCTACCCCAGCCCTGCCCGTCCCTCACCAGCTCTGCTACAGCCCCTGCTACCCCAGCCCTGCCTGTCCCCCACCCAGCCCTGCTACAGCCCCTGCTACCCCAGCCCTGCCCGTCCCTCACCCAGCCCTGCTATTCCCTCACACCCGCCCGCAGCCCCTGCTACCCCAGCCCTGGGACTTCGCTTAGCAGAGGTGGCCAGTTGTGCCAGACTGTGCTGCAGTTCTGTGATATGTTCACTAGACTCAGATTAAATGCATCCTGGGACGGTGGGGTGCAAAGGGCCTATTCCTAGGAACCTGCCTGGTAGAAAGGCTCCAGCTCCCTGCTCAGAGACTTCTCTTTCTCCAGTTTCCCACGAAGGAGTTCGGCTTCTCTCTGGACTCCTTGTGTCTTCTGCTCAGCGGCTTCCTTCGCCATCCCCAGCTCTAGCCGGTCTTGTTCCAGTGCCTGACAGCGCTCCTGGGAGAGGCACCGTAGGGAACATCAGGCTCCCCTGGGCTGCTCTGCAGAGGTTACCCTGTCCCCACTGCCACTTCCACCCCACAGAATCCCAGTCTATCCCGTGCGGGTGCGCAACGGGGCACAGCTCCACCCCAGGCACTATCAGCCCGGAATCATCTGGGTGTGGACCTCCGTGACCCACACACTGCGGCGGGAACTGGTAGGCGCATTCTGAGCCCCTGCCCCATCCCGCCATCGAGGCGCGTGGAAAGCAGCCGCTCAACATGCAGTGCCTGAGCAGGGACCCACCTTGTACTTCTCAATCTCCTGCTGCAGGTGTTCGGGTGTCATCTCGGGGGAGCTGTTCTCCAGTGTAAGCTCATCAGGCAGACGGACAAAGGACTCCTGAAAGCCAAGAGAGGGGAGTGACCCCAGAGCCCACAAGCTGTATTATGGGGCAGCCCGGGCCACGGGCCATGCCAGTCACGATCTGCACGTGAGCTCTCTAGCTCCACCAGCACCAGAATTCAACATGGGCAGAGCCAGAGGGGTGGAGGTGGAGCCAGAATCCGCATGGGGGTGGGGAAGGAACATTCCTGCTGACTCAGGCTGTTCCTTTTCCCTGAGTTGGTCTCCAGCTCCCCGCACTCAGGGCTCATCTAGACTCAAAGCGCTGCAGCTGGGCTGCTGTAGCACTTCAGTGAAGACGCTGCCCACGCGGACAGGAGGGGTAGTGCACCTCGAAGAGGTGGCCGGGCGATGGGAGAGCGCTGTCTACACCAGGGGTTAGGTCGAGTGAGCTGCGTCACTCGGAGGGGTGGATTTTTCACACCCCTGAGCAACGGAGGTATACAGCCCTAGTTTCCTAGTGAAGACCAGGCCTCAAACAACCAACCTCCTGGCACCCCACCCCCGGGAAATGTTGTTCTCAGGTTAGTTTCCACTTTGGCTTTCAAAAGCCCAGGACAAGGACTGACTCGCCTGGTGCCCAGTTACCTCTTCTGAATCTGTCATTGTGTCACAGATACCTGAGGAGAGAAAGCACCAAAGTGTCAGAATCTGACACCAAAATCAACCCCTCCCCTCATATCTCCCCCAACAGCATCATGCTGAGCATTGGCTCTACAGTGATAAGGGCGCGTCACACAGCGAGACCCGAGCATACACTGGTCTCCGGGCCCTGGGCCTTCCGGACTGGCCAATCACTGCAGCGTGGAGCATTTCTCCAAGTTCAGGGGGGTGAGGAGGCTTGGGGGGACAGATGAGTGCTCACCCCATGGTCTCCACAGGTCACTCTGATCTGATTGTGCCCCCCATCAGGACTGGCCCTGCCCTTCACCTGCAGGTGCCCAGAAACCCCAGGGAGTGACAGGAGACAGTCTAAAGGGAGGACTGGCTCCTAAATGTCAGGCTGTGACCAGTTCCCGGGGTGGGGGCAAATGGGCCCTGTTCCCGTGGGGCTGGTGCCCGGTCTCCAGGACTGCAAAACCCCAGGATGGGAGGGAATCCCTGGAACGGAGCACAAAGGGGCTCCCCTGGTCACCCCAGACAGGGACTTGGGGAGGCAGCGCCCCTGGGACACAATGAGGCAGGAAACAATGAGGGAGGGGCTCTGCCAGACCCTAGGGAGGGGGCACAGAGCCACCCCCGAGTGGGGAGCACACTGGGAGACCCTGTAAAAAGGAGTGCACTGTACAACCCACTCACACCCAGGGCTGGGCCTAGGCCAAGGAGCAGCCCCCCTAACACTCTGGGGGACCCAGGACATGCAATGCCTCCCCCTCAGCACCCCGCGGGCTCGGAGCAGGGCGCGCCCCCCATGAGGAATTTGCAGCCCCTCTCACCGACCCAGGCTCCTGCAGCGGCGCTGCCGCTCCCGGCCCCTCTTTCACTTTCGTTTCCCGGCCGCCTAGTGCTCCGCCCAGCCCGAGACCCGCCTGCGAGCAGCCCAGCCCCGCAGCCTCGGCCAGAGGCAGAGCCCGGCTCCCCTGGCTGCGCGTTCCCCAGGGCAAGGAGACCCCCCGGCCCCAGCAGAGACCGCACCAGGGCCAGTCTGCACGGGAACCGGGCACTGACTCCGCAGCAAACGCGTCCACACGGGGGTAAAGCTGGGATTTAACCAGAGCTACCCCCCACCCCCGTGTAAACAAGGCTCAGGAGCGATGGGCACGCCTGGAAGTTCATTTCGGTCTTGGGCCCGGACCCTGCCCTCAGCAAGGAGCAGGGTAACTGCACCAGCAGACGCTGCTGCATGGTGTCATTTAGCCAGCACCTGCATGCAGGCCCTTACTAACCGAGCGCCAACAGTCACCCTTACACCCCGAGGGGGGAGCATTAAAGAAACTGGGCCAAGGCAAAGGTTTGTGATTCAGGGAGTGGGGAGAATGTGTCTTGCTGAAACAATCATCCCTTCCCAGCAGTGGGAGCCTGGCAAGGATCAAACTTCCTGCTCTAACCTCACGCAGGGTATAGTGAGCCTGAGTCGCTGTCGGGGAAGACCAGAGGCTCATTTGTCTCTAACTCCTCAGTTCCTGCTCTTCACTTTCCCAAAGGCACCTCCAATAAGTCACGTGCACAATAAACCCTCTAAATTACCTCTACTTGCTGCTGAGCTCACACCACCTTCATTTAGCTTCTGCTCCCAAAGGTGAATGATGCAGATGGAGACTATTTGAATCAGACAAAGTTGCCCCTTGCCCCATAAAGACCAGTACGTAGCAAAGGCAATTGGAAAAAAATGACACCCCACCCCCCACTGAATGCATCAGTCCCATTTCTTAGCCAAAGAACCAAAGCCAGCTGGAACAGCAGGACCCCAAATCATTTCTCTCCCCATGAGTGACCTTAATTCACACTCAGAGCATTTTAGACTACCCAGCCTCCATTGCTGGAAAGGTGGAGCAGCTTTGTCATCTGCTCTCAACATTGTGTGGGGAAGGCATCAGATACAGAGAACTCTTCGGGCAGTTCTCCAAAGCCATCTCGGTTTGTATTTAATTCCATTTAATGCTCCATGAATCCCTTCCCGGCTGGCGTGGACTGTAATTACCCCTGCAAGTCATCTAATCGAAGCACAGAGCAAGTGATGTTTACACTGCAAAGCCAGATGCTTCGCACCAGGGAACATTTTACAGGGCAACAAACTGTTTTTAATACATATTTATTGATGCAGCCATGTTACAAGTTTAGAATCGCAGCTTCTGGAAGAACCACTTATTCTTTCCAGTCTTGTATCTGAAAGAAAGGCACAATCCACACATTAGGAAGCGCTTGGCACCAGTGTCCCGAACGAGCCTCAGCCCAAGCTTCAGGCCTGCTGAAGCTCACATCTGCCCAGCCTGAGCTGGGCTCTGGAGCAGCCAACACCTCCCTCCCCCAAACCTTCAGGGAGGAAACTCATGTGGGACTCTTCATCCTCATTCGCTTGGGTTAAACCCACTAGTAAGAATCTGTCCCTGTGGCACGTCAGCCTGGCCACACAGGTCCCATAACAGAGAGCCCAGCTCATCATCTTGGCTGGAGAGCACCATGAAAGCAGTGAGTTCAGCACCTTGTGAAAAGGGAGCCACCTCACTGCTGTGCAGGACTCCTGTGGCCACATCAGCAGCACTACAGAAAGCTGGGGCGAGCCTCCTAGTAGGCATGACAGGCCTTTGGAAGGAGGAAAGCAAAGGAAAAATGCCACCCCCTGCACCAAATCCTGGGCCAGGGCCTCAGCAGAGGGGAATAACCCCAGAACGTAAAACTGCATCTGCCTGGACAGAACTAGCTTCTCTGGCTGCTGGGTTAAGTGCAACATGGAGATTTGTGCCCCAAACCGATTTAAAGGAGGCCTACAATTTCCTCTTTAACCCTTTATAGTCAGCAAGACGACAGGGGACAAGGGCAGAAACTCTTGGCAGTTGCAGGTATTTCACAACTTCAAAGTCAACATGACATCTGCACAGCCCCAAGCCAGAGGTGAGCCAGAACGGATACAGCAGCATAAGCCTGCTGCTAGCACAGGAGCCAAGGCAGTGAGGGTGGCTGTAGAAGCCAATACTCCCTCTGCAGATGCTGGCTTCTCTTGAGGGGGATGCTAGTCATAATTCCTTCCTTTGAAGGGCAGGCTCTGAAATAGACCACTGAGAAGGCAAATCAATCAGCCTCAAGCCTGGACACACTGGAGTCATGTACCTAGGGAAGGGAATCCAGTGACATGCACCTAACAGGTAACTAAGGAACAGGATGTCAGGAGACCAAAATTAGGAAACAGCCTCTTCAAGGCCCTAGCTGCTCCTACTCCTCCCCTTTCTCTCCCTCTGCCCCCACCCCCCCAGCAAGGTTGTTCCCTGCAGTATGATCACAGGTGCTTGTGCAAGTGCAGTATTAAATCTTGTTAACACAACACATTGCTTTGCAAGAATCATGCTCCCACTAGAATGCAACCTCCTTGGGGGTGGAAGAGTGCACACTGAAGGACAGGAAGTGACAAACTATACATATCCAGCTGAAAAGGTAGGAGAACTTTATGTCAAGGAGGGAAGTATGTAAATATTAATTTAGGATGAGGCCTGGTGTTAATTTACAGTTAATGCAAAGGATCTTAACATCCTCAAGCAGCCAGACCCTCAGTTACTGTCACTGCAGGGCCAGCACAGCCCCGTTCAGGAGCATGCTAGGACATCAGTGCTATATGAACCTGGTGTTTCTTGGGGTTTCCCAGCCAACAGCTGTCAGGCTGGACACACTTCACTTGAGAACGAGAACAAGCTGGGGGACTTGGTTGCAGGTTTCAATGACTCAGAAACTAAAGTATTAACAGATTCCTAAAGTTCATTAAAGGAGTGAAAAATGTAACAAGCAGCTGGGGGAGGGAGACAAGTTTCCAACTCACCTTTCCTCAAATTTCACCTTGGCTTCGCGCCTTGCCTTGCGTTTCAGTGCAGGGTCCCTGAACACATCTTTATTGACAACGGTTTTGTCCAGAGGAATATCAACAGAATACCTGAGAGGGAACAGCAGACTTAAACATCCCAAAGATGGGCTATACCCACATGCCAGGATGCTAGATAGCTAGCCTGAGTCTGGCTAGACAGTACACTTCTGCCAGTCCACAGAATGGTGGCTGTTAAAACACACCTAAAAGACAGACGCAGGCCAGCACCCATAATGACCCAGGAGTTCTCAAGCACTCTGAGCCAGTAGATGGTAAGAGAGGTGCCAAGCAGCCTTGCTTTGCCCTCACCGTGCACTCAGCGGCACACAATAGAAGTGGGGAAGGGAAGGTCAGTGACAGTATCATGAAATGCTGGGTCTGCTAGAATCCCCAATACTCAGCTCTTTCTATTACACTGTCCATCAGTAGATCTCAAAGTCCCTTACCAAGGAGATCCATATCATTATTACAAATCCTCTTCAGAGCTTACAGGAGGAAGGTTGTGTCTCCAGCCAAAGAAAAAAAAATATGAAAGGCCTAAATAATGGCCAATGCCACAAGAGATGCATTTGTGGACAACAGAATTTGTCCACCGACTTCTCCCACAGCGAGAGTGCCAGCCTGAATCCCGACAATAACGGGATGGAGAAGATCATGAATGTCCCACCCCAACTTTTGAATCCTCCAAGATAATTATCACTGGCCACCCAAGTCAGCATCCTGCAAATCGATTCCTTGAGCTGCATAAGGACATAACTGAGGAAATCTCAGAGAAGCAGGTTTCTAGGCTTTACCAAAGAGAAAATCTGCTTTTGCCATGTTGAAGGTAACTAAAAGTAGTTTACTAGTTCTATTATAGCAGCACCTCAGTGAGCCCCGAGTCTGCTCACCTGGTGGGCATTAGATGGTTGTAGTTATAAACCTTCACAAAAGATTTGATCTTGGATCTCTTCGCTATCTTCTTTTTTCCCATTGCAGCAGTTACCTTCCGTGGGTACCGATCGATACCAGCCACCAGGGCGTGGCTATACGGTCGGTCTGAGGTGCCATCATCAATGTTCTGAAACACACAGGAGACCTATTAACAACACACAGAAACCTGGATTCTGGGAGGCCACCACAGATTCTTCTACCTTTTGAACAGAAAACCTGCTATAGCCTAATGAGTTTAAGGCATTGGAGAGAGAGTCAAATGGCAGGGTGCACAGAACCCAAACGAAAATCCTCTGCTATGGGAGCAGATCTAAAGCCCCATGCCACAAAAAGCAGCACTAAGGGAAGCCCCCAGAATGCTCACGCTGTATTCCACAGAATTTTTAGAGGCGCCTCTTCTGCAGGTGTGCAACTACCATGAATACAACAAGACATACGCAACAACCTCAAACTATCTAGCTCTAGGAGTTAATGTTTCTAGGCACCTCCTCCCAGCCCGACAAGCAGCATATGGATGACAGGTTTCCAGATGCTCCTAGGTAACACAGAGAAAGCAGATGTCTAATTACCTTATGTGCTTATCCAACCCTTGTCACTGTAAGATCTGAGTGCCTCACAATCTTTAACGTATTTATCCTCACAATCCCCCTGTGAGGTAACAGTGCTATTATGCCCATTTACAGGTGAGAAACTGAGGCACAGAGGTTATCCCTTCATGGCTCCTGGTGGGCTGGATTCCCAGCACAGGCAGACAGATGCATGCCCACTCTGCTCAAGTGAATGTGCGGAAGGTAACAGTGTGGACATAGCTGCATAGGCTGCAACTCAGGCAGAATCACACCGCCAGCTGCACCCAGAGGCAGTAAGCGATTTGCCCAAGGTCCAAAAGCAAGTGTGCGACACAGCAGCAAATCGGCCCTGGGTCTCCCAAATCCTCAATTAGTGCTTAACCACTAAACAATGCTTCATATCCTGGTGCAGCACAAATGTTTGTGCACTGGCCTCTCTGTGACTCACTCAGCAAACGTTAAGTAACTCTCACAAATCTCACTGAACACACACAGCAACTAAGGCCCACAGAGGCTGATTTAAACCACACAGGGATTAAGTGACAACTAAGATTAGAACCCATAAATCCCCAATCTCATGTTCGGAACAAGGCCTCTCGCTAGAACGCAGATGTCACAGACAACTGTGAGAGTGGCGAGAGCCTATAGCTCTTAGGGTGACCCATGTTTAGTTCGGGAATCCGCAGGCCTGTAGGTGGTGCCTTCCCGTGCACATCCCACCACGCTGGCAGCCCCCTGCTTTTCAACAGCACCCAGAAAGGTGGGGGCAGTGGCCGCAACGCCTAACGCAACCCCGTTCCTGCAGGCGGGGCACTGGGAGCGTCTGGCCCAGGGTGAAGCCGCCCAGCCGGTGATTTACCTTCACGATGACGGCTTTCCGCCCCGAGTAGCGCCCAGCCAGGACAAGCACCACCTTCCCGGGCTTCATGAACTTCCCCATCTCTGCCGGGGGGAAACAGGCGTTAGGAGCCAGGCGGCAGCCCAGGAACCCCAGGATGGGCCCGCCCCGCCCCACCGACCGCCAGCATCCTGCCCCCACGGGGCTCCTCTGCGCCCCGGCCCCGGCCACCTGCCCCGAGGGTCCCGAGCCCGGGTCCGGGTCCCGGCCGGAACATCCCCCGCCCCGGCAGAGAACGCAGCGACCCCCGCGCCCGCCCCCCGCGCCAAGCGCCCCCCGCCGGGCCCCTCCACCCCGCGGATGGCGGCCGATATCACCACCCCCCCCAGCACTCACCGAGACTCCAGCTCTGACGGCGCCCAAACCGGAAAAGGAAGGAGCTACCGCTTCGCCGACCTTTCACCCCGCGATTCCGGTCACCTGACTTCCGCTTCCTCCCGCCCAAGGCCACGGCGCACGCGCAGGATGAGGGCGGGTTAGCGGGGCGGAAGAGGCCCAAGGTCCCTTCCCTTGGCTGCCGGGGCGGGCCTGGCCTGGCCCTAGGAGAGCGGGAGCTCAGCGCTCGGCCCTGCTCTCCCCGCGCGGGGAGCGTGCGCCGTGCAGATGATACAGCGCCGAGCACGGCGCGGCTCGGCTCGGCTCCCTGGCTGGAGGGGGCAGCACCGCACCCCCGTGCACATTTCAGTGCGTTTAAAGGGGTGTGCGGTGCTACACAGCTGCCCCCAGCCCTTGGTCACCGGTTGGAGCCTTGCCCTCAAAAAGGAGGAGATTTTGAGTGTATTTATCTCCCCACTACGGTCACGTAAACCACCGTCACCGGGAACCAAACCAGGGACCCTTACAGACCAACATTTCACATGCTCCCTGCCCACCACCTACACAAAATGGAAAAGTATTTTCCCCACTCCATGTTTTTTCCATTTGTCCGTGGAGGCATTATTCCAGACAGCCATGCAAATTTTAAAATTGAGAAATCCTTTCAAATCCAGCCCTGAAGGCCAAGGTAGCCTCTTCCTTGCCACCCACAGAGCATATATGAAATGGCTGCACTTGATCATCCAGAAGTTTTGGTTTTTCCTATTAAGACATCATCTGACTCATGTGGTGCCCATTTGTGTCCTTATTGACTCCAGTTTTTAGTTCCCAACCTATTCAGTTCTGTTCCTAAATATGGTGCAGCATACAAGCTATAAAGGTAAGGACTGTAGGTATGAACTGAAGATTCAAAGTCTAGAAGGAATGAGAGGGTGCATTAACAGTTTATCTATTAATGTACAAATAGATAATACAACATACACAAACCACCATGACTTATCAGTAATATATATTGTACTCTCAACAACATAAATACATTCATCCTATTGCACATATGCAGAGACCTAAAATCAGAACAAAATCAACATCAGAAATAAAGCAGATATCTGAACAATTAGGGTACAACACATTTCTCCAGCACAGCACTGTAAATACAAAAGGGAGTTAAGAATTAGAAAAACCCAAAGACAAGATGCTTTATGGAACCATTTAGGGCTCCAGAAAAGCCTTTCCAGCAATCAAACACTTCAACTGTGAACTTATTTGTAACTGCCACAGATTTGACAAAAGCGTGCACATTTCAGACAAAAAATAGCCAAACCAGAATGAGGAATGTTCCATGGAAATTATTCTTGAATTAAATCTTGCCTCTCCAGCTAATCTTAATGTGGTTGGTCATAAGTACTTCTATAATTTGTTGTCCAGGAAGACAAGTAGTTTATCTGAATAAATCAGCTTGGACTTTTTCACCCTTAGACAAGCCTCTGAAAATACATAAACAGTTTCATATCTGAAGGGTACAACATGAAAAGAGTTTCCACATATGTAAGTGTCACTGCTGCTGGTTTTCATTATATTTCAGTAAACTATTTCTGCATTAAAAACATGTGGAGGAATGTGTTACTAACCACTAAGTCTTCATCAAAGAAACTAACACCCTCCTCACAGTGTTCTATACATTTCACTCTGCTCCAAACACACAAATAATTTTAGGAATATAGTTAAGGGGTGGGGGAGACACAGATTCTGGTCTCTCTGAAGTTAGTGGCAGTTTGTCATGGACTTCAATGACAGCAGATGGGTCCCAGTGCTCGATGGCCAAAATCTGTGGTGTCAGTCTATGAAATTCTAGATGTTTCCCCAAAGAATAGTTTCAATGCTTTTTAGACAGAAATAAGATGAAACCAACAACCCTATTGCACCAAACTGTGCGTGCAACTGAGGGGAACTGGCAGTAAGGAAACGTTCCTTTTCAAGCTTCAAAGGCAGCTGCTATGAACAGTGGGAAACTGGGAACAAAAAAACCCCAACCATGACAGCCCCATTTCTAGCTACTAAATGTACAATTGGAGTGGTCACTCCCAACCCATCCCCCATGTGCCTGAGACTTGGATGTTGCTGTTTTGCCAGGAAGTTGAAGGGAAACCTGGCACTACTGTTTCCAATATAAATCCACTCCCTGCCACTCAGGGCATCACTGATGCCTGTACAAAGGAGACCACACTCTCCTCAGCTCTATTCCACTCAAACCCTCAGTTCTCTTTTGATGCCAGAAGTGATTTTTCTCATGCAGCCTAAATGCCATGTGGATTACTACTTCAACAGCGCTGACTGATTTGACTGCAGACCTACCTGTCACCAGTGCAGGAAGCTTTGCCCTCAGACCAGCAGAAAATGCTCAATTACACAATAATCAAATACACTGGATGTAGAAAGTTGCTGGCCAAAAGATACTGACCACAGAAGTGCTTTTAGGAATTACATTGGGAATATTAGAAATCTGTAACTACTGCAATGTAATTTTAAAAGGAGCCATATGAGCAACGGTTCCTGCAGCACAGGAGCTAATAATTAACTCAACTTAAACACAGTAACTGGACAAGGGAATATTTGTTTACAGTTGTGAAACCAATGCCTGATGGTGTTCAGGGTTTTGACCAAAGCTCCAAGAGGGAGCTGAGATTCTTACACAATGCACCTGAATGCTCAATCCAGTCACGTGTCACCACATAGTCCAAAGAATGTGTCAATGTCTGGATCTCTGCGGCCACTAATCCTGCAAGATATAAACCAATAGGCACCAGAGCAGAAATTGTTCCCAGGCCTCCTGTACATTCAAAATCTACATAAATGTGGGGGAGGGGATGTCTAACTCCACCACTGGGCATGTTACATCAAGCCTAAGCAGCAGAAGTAAGATACATCTGTCAAAAAGCCTCACATAGCCCTGTGTGAAACAGCAAACTGCCACAAGTGACATCTTTCAGACTAAAAATTTTGGGGGCTGAGCATGCAGCCACAGCATAGGAACCGCTTCCACTGAACTCCACAAAAGCTGCTCTGATGCATTGGCTGTAAAATCAGGCCCTTTTTTATTGCATTTCAGACGTGGTTCACGCCTAATGCATGCGATAGTGGCAAGGCACCAACAGATGGGGTGCAGCAGCTCTGTTGTTAGCTGCATTAGCACAGGCCTGGGTGAGGTAGTGCACAACCCAACAGCTGCAGCATTTCCTCACAGGCAGTCTTGTAAGGGAGGTTTCCAGTGTCAAGACACCACATTGCTACCCTAATAGCCACAATCAGCTTCAAAGGGGACAAGTTTGATCACAAACAATGCTCCTCCTCTAAGGTAGGAAGTTAATACATT
Source organism: Gopherus flavomarginatus (assembly GCF_025201925.1). Lineage (NCBI taxonomy): Eukaryota > Metazoa > Chordata > Testudines > Testudinidae > Gopherus > Gopherus flavomarginatus. The sequence continues at coordinate 15,066,464 of NC_066641.1, read as the reverse complement.
CCTTCTGGGGCAAGGGGGCTGATCCGGAAAGGACACATCAAAAGGCATCTCTGATGTTTTTCAGCTGCCGGACAGCCAGGTCAACAGGAAGGCTGAACTTTAAGTTGCTCAGGCGGCTGAGAATGTTGAGTGCACTCTCAAAGCCTGTGTTAGCCATGTAGCTCCAGGGCTGATAATGAGACTGTATCAGAGCCCCAGATTTGCAGATCAGATTTACCCAGGAGACCAGACGCTGTTCATTTAATGCCATGCACACCAGGGCTTTCAGTTCAGAGTCTGCACTGCGCTTGAATGGATCATGCTCTGAGAGGACAGTGTGAATAGCCGTCAACAGGCTCTGCTTGGGGGTAACAGTGATGCCCCCCGTCACAGGAAGGGCAAAAGACTGGGAGAGTTTGCGCGCGGGGGACTCCACGAATGCACGGCCATTCTTGGTGTTGTAATACTTCACAAAGAGTTCCCAGGGGTGCATGGTCTGTGGCGACGAGGTAAATGCAGGAATCAGGCATGCAATGGGTGCCAACACCAAGCTCATCCCTTGAGAAGAGGCATAGAGCCCATGAGCCATCAGGTCTCGTATAGCAATGGTCAGCTCCTTCCGCACAGCCAAAGTCAGCTCATCTCTCGCTCCTAAGGAGACATCCTGCATGCTGGAGTAGCTGAGCACATGATCCTGCTGCTGGTACTTCAGTGCCAGCTGCCTCACTTGGTCTACAGACAGTTCCAGTTTCTTAATTAAGGGAGAATAGTCCTTATTGGCCTGGTCCTTCTGCCAGAGGGTGCGGGGGATCTGACCAGTAGCACAGCCAAACTGACTGACAGCGAATATCTGCAGCACAGCAAGCATGCGACGCATAAGGTGCAGGCCTGTTTCTCGCATCTTTCTGGCATCCTCTGGGTTCACTGGTTAGGGAAAAGAAGAAATGCTGTCATTAGAGAATCAGATTTATCTCTGCTTGTTCCTATATACAGGGAGCTCATCAGCCACTCTACTAGGGGGTGCTTTTGCTCTGGTGCTGCGGGCTGGGTGATTCATGCTGCTTTGCTCAAGAGAGAGTGGCAGCATCTCAGCACTCATGCAAACTGGAAAATGGGGCATCAGATATTCATGTGTCCCATTCTCAAACTGCCTGATCCACCTTAAATCACATGGCAGAGAATGAATCCTATGATGGATGCTATTTTAGCAGGCACAAGTGACCAAAACAGAATTAAGATTTCTAGTGAGGGGAGAGGGTGTTCCAGACACAGATTTGCGGATATCCCAGTATCAGAAGGATATTTACAGGGTGCCAGAAGCTTTTGTGGAAGGAAGTTGCTGATGGGCAAGGAACTAGTTGTCTCACGGAATAAACTGGCCTGCTCAGTTCAGAACCTGGGACCAAATCAAGCTCTTAAGTGGGTGGTCTCATTGTAATCTATAAGGAACAACAGCTCCACCAGCCAGTGATTTCTGCTGATGAAGAGTCCAGCATGAGAACAGCTGGAGTGGTGAGGGCCAAGATTGAGCTGCTTTGCTAAAGGTACAGCATGTCAGGAAAGACTGCACAGTACCTTGTTTGCATTATGTCTGATGCTAGATAATTATCAGAAGCCCCTCATATTTGTGAGCTGCAAGTTAAAGAGCGATCCTATCCCTCAGTGATGTGTTGGTGCACATTCACTGTACAATCACACTGGCCAACAGGGAAAGGTAAGAGTTCAAACATGAGGTTTCTGGCTTATTGTCTGGATCAATGAAAGGGTAAGAGAAATCACCACTAGCCGCGGAAAAGCAACACTGAATTTAGGAAGTAATGGGACACCAGTTCCTGCAGCTTGGAAGCCAGCTGGCCAACAAAAGGAGAACCAACAAGAGCCAAATACATGTAAATTGCCCACCTCTGTTATTCCTAGGAGGCAGCCTGGCATTTGGTTTATAGGGGCCACTTCCATGCTTTCTGCCTGAACATTCACAATGTCCATCCTCCACCTGGCCGGGACTTCCAACTTCATCTAGAATGAGAAATCCACAATGACAACAGTTCGTTATTTTGCATCCCTATGTCAGCTGGAAGATTTAGGCTACATATCACAGACTGTAAGTCAGTATTGCCTCATATTCCTCTACACATGGGTGACCATTCTGCCTCTCAGCATCACACCTATCAGTGTCCCAGGTTCTCCACATACTATCACCTCGCCATGGAGAGGTCTGTGCTACTCTATGCCCAGATTCTGCCCTACTGAGGTCTGCACCCTTCCTCTCACTAATTCAAGCCATGCTATACCCAAGATGCCCCTGCTGTACCAACGAGCAGCTCTCCTGACTGTCTAAGCAAAACCCAGCACTGACCCTGAATGAAGCTGATGAACATCTCCAGGTCCCGTATTTGCGTCTTCAGCTGTTCCACTAGCTGTTCCTTCACTCTTGCAGGATTGACAATCTGGGCAACAGCCACATCCACCTGCTGCCGCAGCTCCTCGGGGGACAGCGATGCAATATCCTCATTCAGGTTCATATCCAGCTTCTTTATTAACTCCTCTATAATCACCTGCAGAACATTACCCATAATGAGTGGCATGATCTCATGTGGCCCTCCCACCTGCGGAGCCAGAATGCTGCTTTCACTTACCCACTAGTTATTTTGGGGTGAAGCCAGTCCGGACTTTATTATATCCACTAACAGTAAACTGAAGTAGTCCCTATGGATTATATTCATGGATGCAGACTTATGATGTTGTATTACAGCTGCCTGAATCAGCACTGGCCACATGCTAGTGTTCTGAGAGAGGCACTAGCTGGTGTTAAGAAAGGGCACTGGCAGAGGATCCGTAGGCCTTACCCGCTGTCTTTCCATGACCATGGACTGGGGCAGTGAATCATAGCTGCCCTCCTGGTAAGCGAAGGTTTCCAAGTCATCTAGCTGCGTTTTGAGCTGCATGATTAGCTCTCGCTGCTTCTCCTTCCGGGCCTCGATTCGCTCCTGATTCTCCCGCTCACCCTGAAACGAGTTTATTGGAAAAGAAATTGAACACTCCACTCATAGCCCTGGAGATAGGATTGTTACACCAGGGATGTCTGGAAGTTAACCTTACAGCCCATGCCACTAGTGAGTTCTGTGCACCCTCACTTGCAGGCTTTCAATGAGATGAAATTCTAGCCCAGTCACCACTATACAAAAGAAGCATTTCTGCAGGCATCTTGAACCCCCTACTCTAGTCTCACTAGTTAGAAACCTCAGCAAGTAGAGAACTTTGTTGTAAGCAGCCAGATGATGATCATGTCTCATAGCCACTTCTGGAGTTCTTACACATCTCAGAGTGAAGCAGCAACCTGACGCCATGCCTTACAAAGCAGAGAAGAGTCACGGCTCTGTGCACTTGTATACATTAACATCGCACAAAATCCTTCTTTAGCTCTCTCATGGTAAGTGCTGGGCTCCAAAAAGACAAGAGGTCAGGGCATTGCTTTTGGATACAGCGGCATTAGGTGTGCATGTGCTTTGCCAACCACAGAAGGCTACCCCAGATCTTTCCTATAACATATTACTATCACAAACTGCATGGCACTTTATCTTGGTATAACCTGAAGGGGATTTCAGGAATTGGTTTTCTGGATAATGCACTCAAATTGTACATCAGTGAAACAAATGCAACCCATTATTTCTCAATCAAAAGGTAGATTTATATTGAAAGTGGCACTTACCAAGGCCTCCAGGTATTAAGCATGGGAATAAAAAGCAGAAATATTCAATTACATTCTAAATTAGATTTGGGTTTGGGTTTTTTTCCCCCAAATAAAGTAGCTGAAATGTTATTTATTTAAATAAAACCTCATTATCTCACAGACATTTGGGATCCTTCTGAATTACACATAAAGCCAATTAAGTACCAAGACCACAAACCCCATCTCTGCTCCTGCATGAAAATCAAGAGTAATAAATGTCCCAAGCAAATGTTAGAACTGCCCTAACTTCAATCTAGACTCTGCAAGCAGTACTAATGCCTACAGGCAGAATGAGAAACACCAAGAGAGTTCAGCCAAGAGCCAGAATTCATTCTGCTCACTGTCCTCACCACTGCTGGCACAAGGTTAAACTGGAGCATTTGAAAACTGCAGATGGGCAGGAAATTGCCACTGGACATAGGTTTGGTGTATGAGACTGAAGTGGGGCTGAAAGCTTTGTAACAGTATCTTATTTAAAACTGATTAATTGCGAAGTAGCAGATTGACCGATGAAGCTTCTTTGCTTCTGTGAGTAGCTCAAAGTCCCTGCCCTGCTGTTTTTGGAGATGTAATAGCTGCTAAGCAGGTTTTAGTAACATTAAAAAAAAAAAAAAAAAAAAAGAAATGGTAATCATCCAGATTTCCCATGCGCAAAAAGGCAGCAACATTCCCAGTTAACCTCCCTGTCCCTCTCCCCTTCTTCTCCAGTGTGAGCTGGCCCCTTGCACAGGGCTTCCTCATGAGCTAGTAGCAGGGGCCTTGGCTAGACCCAGCACCCTAATGCCGCCCCAGGCATAATTTGCTATGACACGCCTTGTTCATTGTGTTTGAGAAAAAGGTAGAGAGGGGTGGGGAACAGTAAATACAATTTATCTGTACAGATGTAAGATCAAATGAGGAAGGTCAACTTTCCGCTGTTCTGATGTTAGTGGAAAGGCAGGAGGCAAATATGCGGGTTACAGTAAGGTATTAATACTGTGTAGAAACCAAACATCATCAGCGATCTAAGTGCAGTATCACTTCAGCTTCCTTCACATGGCTATTGCTGGACACACTTGTACCTTCTCATTTTAACTGGGCATTTCATGGCTGAAGTTCAAATGTGAACTTTCATATTAAGTGACTGTCCAGACTGGGAAACCACCAAGTTGAAGAAAACTCTGTGTAGCTGAGTCTAGCTATGGTTGTGCCTAAGCTAAACAGCCCTTTAGCCCAAGGACAGATCAGTCCAGAGCATGGGCATTAACAGTCTAGCCCCATGTACACAGGTTGGATTAAACCATTTTATTAAATCAGTTCTGGATTTTGGGTCTTTTGACCTTGAATCAGTTCCTTGTTCAGAAAATCATGTACTGCAAGCAGTGCCATTCCACTTCTGCAGGGTGTGACAATGGTGTACCTAGCATCCGTGACTCATGAGAATAACATGCTCAATAAAGCAGAGAGTGAAAGACTGAAGCACTAGGCAGCATGACAGAAAACAGTGATTCTGAATTTTACTGAATTCTCCCCTGTATCTTTCTCCTCTGAGAAGGGCCATCGGTATCACTCCTTCTGAGGGGATCTGTGCTACAAAGGCACAGCTACAGCTATGCCCCTGCAGCGTAGAGAACAAGTGTGTGTCACTGCTGTAAATCCTCCCCCTGGAGAGACAGTCGCTGTTCTAATCTAAGGGAACTCCAGTCACCGGGAGGCACATGTCCGCCTGAACATCTGTTCGGAGAGAAATCGCGAAGGCCTAACTGAGGAAGGTTAGAGGACAGAGCCGCTTCAAGCACTGGGTTGGTGTTGTGCGTGCAGCCAGTCGCACCCCCCCCCCCGCAGTTTGTGGGGGTGTCACACACGGCAGGGGAGGGAAAGGCCTTTAAGAACAACACGAAAGCCTGGCTGTAAACTGACGGGGGGGGCGCTGAACTCCTCCTCGGCCCCTGCCCAGCTGAGCCCCCCCGGGCCGACCCCCGCCCCAGCCCGGCCGCACTCACCGGGGCCTCCCCGAGCCCGTCCCCCAGCGCGGCCGGGCAGCCGCGGAAGGCGAAGTCCTCGAGGTCGCGCAGGAGCCGCTGCTGCTCGGCCGGCCCGGCCCGCGCCACCTGGCGGAGCCGGAACTGCACCTGGGCGAAGTGCGAGACCAGCGCCAGCAGGGCCCCGTGCAGGCGGCGGCGCTCGGCGCGGAGCCGCGGCAGCGAGCGGGGCGAGCCCGGCCCGCCCGGGTCCCCGGCCTCCGCCTCGTCCGCCTCCGCCACCGCCCCCACCGGGGCCCAGCGCTCCCCGGGGCCCAGCGCCCCGCCCTCCGCCTCCATGGCCCGGCGCCGCCGCTAGCGGGGCCGCTCCGCAGCCTCGGCCGCCGCCGCCGCCGCCATCTTCCCGGAAGCGCCACCGGTCCCCCAGGGGGCGGGGCAGGGCGAAGCGGCGCCGCTTCCGGGAAAGGGGGCGGCGCTTGGAACATTTCAAATGGGCGGGGCCCGTGGTGTGGGCGGGGCTTCCCCGAGTTACTGCCGGAACAGCCCCGCAGGTCAAACGCACTCCTGGCCCCGCCCCCCCCGGCCAATGCGCTGCGCGCCCCCAGCTCAGCGCTCCCCCTGCCCGTGCCCGCTGTCCCAGTCCTGCCGCCCGGGGAGTGTCACCCCAGAGGTAGCTGCAGTTCTGGCCACAGGAGAGGGTCCTTGTGCTTTGGTTCCTAAAGTCCTTTGAGTTCTCAATTAGACTAGAGGGTCCGACACGGGCTGAGCCCATTGCACAGACCAGGGCTCCGTTCATTCTGCTCCACAAGCTCCATGTGTGTCTGTGTCCCAGACCCTCTATTGCAGGGACTCCTGGCAACCCCACCACATTACCTCCCCTTGCCAGGGTCTCTGTGTCCCTCCAGTCCCCCCTCTGTCATATGCCAGGAGCTCAGTGTGTCCCCCAGCCATGTCCCTCTAGCCTGCACCACCATCCCCCATGCCAGGGGCTCTTTGTGCCCTTGATTCTGACCTCTGCCCCTCTTCACCCCTCGCCTAGTTTCCCCATTCTACCCCTCCCTTGTACCCCTCCCCTCAGGCCGGGGGCTTTGTTGGCTTCCTCCTCCCCCATCCAGGGGTGGCGCTATGTTTTTTGCTGCCCCAAGCAGGACAGGCAGGTTGCCTTCGGCGGCTTGCCTGTGGGAGGTCCCTGGTCCCACGGATTCGACAGCAGCCGGCAGGAGGTCCACCGAAGCCATGGGACCAGCAGACACTCTGCAGGCAGGCCACCAAAGGCAGCCTGCCTGCCACCCTCCCAGCAACTGGCAGAGTGCCCCGGGTGGCTTGCCACCCCAGACACGCGCTTGGCGTGCTGGTGCCTGGAGCTGCCCCTGCATGGCGGTCAGGCAGCCTTTGGCAGCGTTTCTGCGGGAGGTCCGCCCTGGTCACGCGGATTCGGCAGCATTTCTGTGGGTGATCTGCTGGTCCCACCCCTTCGGCATACCTGCTGCCGAATTGCTGCCAAAGCCGCGAGACCGACGGGTACAGCCAAAGGCTGCCTGACCCCTTAGAAGGGCCTAGGGAGCACTGCAAAAGCAGCGTGCTTAGCTTCTAGTGTGAGACACTCAGGTCACTCTGTAGCATCCTTTCAGGCTCATTAAGGAGGCCAGAGACTGATCATGGTGTGGCTGGCTAATCTCACCCAGTCAACCCTGTGTGGAAGGTTGACGTGCCATAATGTAGACATGTGGAGTTCATGATTAATAAGGAAAGACAGAACATTTGAGACTTGTAACTAACAGTGCCCTGGGCTCTAATTTTCACCCTTCAAACCAAGAGACTCACCTAACTTCTTGCATGGATTGTGGGTGCTGTGGTCCTGTTGGGATTTCCTGTGCTAAGAAATATAATTGTAGCTGCCTCTAGAGGACACATAACACACTCCACTATGTGCACATCTAATCACACTGCAGAGGGTAACAAAGGTAACTGGTTTCCAAGCTGGTGGAGTTCAAGTGTAGGGAAACAGGGGGTTCCTATAAGGAACAGGGAGTCACATACTTCCCCCCCACAAATGCAGTCACTCCACAGAGGTCAGGTTGGGGACATCATGAAACGACAATTATCCAGCTTGCAGGGATGAAATTTGCTATTGTAACTGGTGTTGTTATGGAGAGCAATCAAAATAATCCTTAGTGCTCACATCACACTTAACAGTCAGTAACTAAAGGGTACAAAATGGAACCTACAGAATCAAGCCGTCAGCAATGACAAACACCCCAGCTGGAGAGTGGAGCAGAGAGCCTTTCAGTCGTCTCTGATTCATTAAAGGAAACTGCCACATAAACATTTTGTTTTCTGTAATAGGCTTGCATGTATCAGTGGTAAATCATCTTTTATTTACTTCTGCAGTTGAAATCAGGAGGGTGACAGGACTGTGTGAGACAAATACAATTCCTGCTGCCCGTGAGCCTTTGTTACAGGTGGTATTAATGAGAACTCCAGGTTAAAGGACTAAAGCAGGACTCAAGCAGAGAGTTTTAACTTTAAAATTCAGCCTTATTAAGACACAGATCGCAGCCAGCTGTCTTTTTGGAAATGGCAATGGGAGATTTTGCTGCAAGAGTTTTTCTTGAGTAAAGCTTTAAGGAAGCAGCAATCCTGCTCCCCCTGGTAATTTTAATTTATATGGTAATGGATGGAGATGTCCCAGTGGGAGTGCATGTCCCAGATGATGAAGGGGAAAACCATAATTTAGATCTCCACGTTCGCTCATTTGCATATTGTTCTCAGATGTGTGGCAGCAGAAACACAATGAGAGGATAAATGTTCTAGCCAGAAGGAAGCTGAGTGGTGCATGTTCTGCTTATGAACAGTAGACACATTAGATCATATCAGGCATTTCTATGGGGCTTTTCATCTCCACCACAATTTACCAACACAACCCTATTCACCCTCACAGTTGGTGAGACAGGCAGATAGGCACAGAGAAGTGAAGGTTACATAGCAAGACAGCAGAACAGCCAGAAATGGAACCTCTAGGCAATTTTCTCAAATTTAGCTGCCTAAAATATAGGCTTAAATCCATACTGAGGCACCTGAATAAGTGGTCTGATTTTCAGAGGTGCCGAGCAGCATGGCCCCCGAGTTGACTCCAACTTTAGCAGGGCTGGGTCAGAACCACTCAGCTAGAGAGCACACAGACTGACAGCCCAGGCCTGGCTGCTGCTCTGGATATCAACATGGACAAAGCCAAGTTAGCTGAGGGGCCATACACAAGGCATGGGAGGGGAGTGGGTGTTTTCCCCATGGCTCTTGGTGCTGATACCACACATGCTATGTACCTAAAGATAATTACTAATCCTGTGGGTCCTATCAGGGCCAGATTCCCCGTATAGGATGCAACAGGTAAGTAGTTTGGGACAGCATAATATTGGGGGCAGCAAACCATCAGTGACCATTTATCTGAGTGACGCTGGGCTGGTAGGGGATGGACACTGGCTAGTCCATCAGGGCAGCACAAACCCTAGTGCCACCTCTGGCCCCCCTCCTTGGCATTAGGGCTCAGGATTGGGGGAATGTAGTCACTACATCCCAAGAGCATCCCTCTCTCCAGCCCAGCATCCTGTGTCTGAGTCTTTAGAGGACACCACTACTCACAAAGGCCCAGAACTGTAATTCCCCTGCCCTCCAGGAGGACATTGGTCTGGAGCTGGACTCTTTCCTCCTGTTACCTGCACTCTTGTTTATCCGGATCTTGCCTGTTCAGGTGCAGGCTCATGTATCACAGCTAGTCAGTCCCTTATGCCCTCAGTTCTCTCTCCAGGGCAAGGACCCAGTCTAAGCCAAGAGGAAAAGGGCTGGCACAAAGCGCTGGGGCCACATCAGTGATCTGCATCTCTGGTGTTTGTTTTCCCATTGTCAACTGTGCTGAATCCATCTGCAGCAGTCGGCAACAGAGAGCAAAGCGGGGACTCCCAGGCCCTTCGGGGCTCCTCCTGTCCAGTACCCTGTATACAGGGCAAGGGTTAACTGTAGTCACTCGAGAGGAGCATTCCACCTTGCCCGTGGCCACACGGCTGCTCTCACCTCCGCACAAGAGAGTTGCTCCCTCCGAGCTGCTGGGTTCTTGCACCCTTGACCACATGGTGCTGGGCTCAGAGCCCCCTTGGCACATGCAGACGGGGCGTCATCATCCCCAGTGCTGTATGACTCAGGGTGGAGGTACCATGCTCCCTGCTGGCCTTGGCTTGGTGGGGAGGAGGCAGGAGGGGCTGTGGACTGGCTGTGATGGCAGCTCCAGCACCAATGGCTCCTACACACCCCGAAACTGCCCCACGGGGGTCACTTCTGGAACTTGCCCTTCTACAGCCCCTGTCATTCACAACCCCTCGGGATAGAGGCCGTTATCCCCACGGCAGAAGAGGAAACTGAGGCACGGCATGAGGAAAGTGATTTGACCAAGGTCAGAGCAAGCCCATGGCACAGTCAAGAAATGAACCCAGGAGTCCTAGCCCCTAGTCCCCAGATACCCCCTCCCGCCCAGGACTAGACCCCAGGAGTCTTGAGCCCCATCTCAGCCTGTCACGGAGCAGTGTCGCGGGGGGGCTCGGTGGCGCCGGGCTGGGAAGGAGCCGGGTCCCCGCGGGGCTCAGACCGGGCGCAGCGTGTCTGTGACGGGCGCTGACAGCTGAAGCTGCCCGAGCTCCGCCTGCAGCCCAAAATAGCGGCGGCGGCCCGGCGCCGCCTCCAGAGCGAGCCCGGCCATGGCGAGGTGAGCGGGGCGGGCGGCGGAACGCGAGCCCCGGGACCCCACTCGGGTCACTCCCCCCCCGGCTGGGACGCGACCGCCCCGGGACCCCACTCGGGTCACTGCCCCCCGGCCGGCAGCCCCCACTCGGGTCACTCCTCCCCCCCCGCGGCTGGGACGCGACCGCCCCGGGATCCCACTCGGGTCACTCCCCCCGTCGGCTGAGACGCGACCGCCCCGGGACCCCACTCGGGTCACTGCCCCCCGGCCGGCAGCCCCCACTCGGGTCACTCCCCCCCCCCGGCTGGGACGTGACCGCCCCGGGACCCCACTCGGGTCACTGCCCCCCGGCCGGCAGCCCCCACTCGGGTCACTCCCCCCCCCCGGCTGGGACGTGACCGCACCGGGACCCCACTCGGGTCACTGCCCCCCGGCCGGCAGCCCCCACTCAGGTCACTCCTCCCCACCCCCCGGCTGGGACGCGACCGCCCCGGGATCCCACTCGGGTCACTCCCCCCGTCGGCTGAGACGTGACCGCTCCGGGACCCCACTCGGGTCACCACCCACTCCAGTACCCAGCTGGGTCACTCCCCCACCCGGCTGGGACGTGACAGCCCCGGGACCCCACTCGGGTCACTGCCCCCCGACCGGCAGCCCCCACTCGGGTCACTCCCCCCCCCGGCTGGGATGCGACCCCCCAGGACCCCACTCAGGTCACTGCCCCTACTCTGGTCACCCCCCTCACTGGGACGTGACCCCCCCCGGAACCCCACTTGGGTCACCACCCACTCCAGTACCCAGCCGGGTGACCCCCCCCCAGCTGGGACACGACCCCCGGGACCCCACTTGTGTCACACACACAGCCTGACTGGGACGTGACCCCTGGAACTCCCATTTGTGTCACCACCCACCCCAGCCAGGTCACTCCCCCCAGGCTGGGATGCCACCCCTGGCACCCTACTCGGGTCACTGTCCGCCTGGCCGGCACCCCCCACTCGGGTCACTGCTCCCCTCGGCTGGGACACGGCTCTGGAGCTCCCACTCAGTTCACCCCCGCCCACACCCCCTGGCCACTATCCGTCACTTGGGTCACTGGGACCCCCACTAGAGATACAATCCCCCATTTGGGTCACTGCCCCCCCCCCAGTGGGACACAACCCCTGGACCACCCACTTGGGTCACTCCCCCACCCACCCACCAGCCCCATTCGGGTCACTGGGACAAACACATCCTCAGCTGGGACTTTTCCTGTCTGATTGGAACCTGGAAAGTGTCCTGCATGTTGGAAACAGTCCTGCCTATTCCAGCCCTAGCAACTCACTAGGAGACATCCCACTGGCCCGGGGCCCCTCCATGCCCCAGCACACAGGGCTAAGGCTCTCTTGTCACTCAGGGCCAGCCCAGAGCAGGAGCCTCCCCGCCCCAGGGGACAGGCTTGGGCTAGCGGGGCTTGGGCTAGCGGGGCTCTCCAAGTAGCTGTGTAGAAAAACTCTTTAAATTGCAACTGAGGGCTGGAGGAGCTCAGGCTCTGAAGCCTCTGAAGCGGGGGGTGAGCTTCAGAACCCAAGTGCAACCTCAGAGCCTGTCCATGCAGCCATTCTGAGAGCACTAGCCAACCTGCTTGGCCATGTCTGCGGGCCTGGGCTGGGAGGCTGGTTGCTGCGGCGTGTACACCCAGACCCTGGGTGGCCCGGGCCAGCGGAATGTACAGGGCTCCTGTAACATGACTCCACGGTGAATTCTGGGCCCTGCTTGGCCTGTCTTGTCTCCTGCCCTTGCCCGGCTGAGGCAAATGCCATGGGAAGATGGGAATTTGCTTACCCAAGCCTCAGCCCAGGCTGTTTACAGGCCCTGCAGCCTTTGGCTCTTGCAGACGGCAGCCGCCTGTGGGGCAAAGAGAGGTGGCTATAAAGCAGGGGGCTGCTCAGGTGAACGAGACCACATGGCAGTAGGGCGACCCCCGGAATCTGTCCCCAGAATAGCAAAGTCTCCCTAGGGGCTGGACTTCACTGGCAGTTAGAGACGCTGAATGAATTTGTTCTGAGTCAGTGCGAATCTCTGTTATCTGGTGGCAGCCAGTGAAACGTGGAGGGATGCTCAGGAGTGCAGTCATTTAGTGATTTATTTCAGACTCTGCTCACCAAGTATTAAACAAATCCCTGCTCCCCAGACCTCGCAGCTCCTCGTTTCCCACTGCCCAGACCCCATGGTGCAGTGGCAGGGGCTCTATGGGGATCCGTCTGGCAAGCGGGGATGACTTTTCAGATCTAGGTGTTTTCCTCAGACCTCTTGCCCAGCAGTGTCTGCCTGGGCACTCTCCGAGGCGAGGGCAGCGGTCTTGGGGATTGTGACTGCACTCCAGTGAGCGATTGTGCTTAGCGAGGGCAGTCCCTTGCCTCGCACATGCAGGCTGTACAATAGCTTCACTCCCAAAAGCACAAGCCTTGTGTCTCTGGGAGGTCCCTCTCTGAGCACATGGTGCTGCAGGATTCTCTGTCACTGAGGTGCTGAGAGAGGCCAGTTCCCGGGATGCTGCCAAGATAAAACGATGCTTTTTGGAAGTGTAGCAACAAGTTTGCTGAATCTGCAGCCAGCTTCTTGCCTGCCCGGTACCTGCCCCCTTTTCCTGGGTCTCGCCCTCTCCCTGTTCCTACGTGCCAATCGTCTAGCCCAGGCAGGTGTAACAAGGGCAGCTTACTGCTGCTCTGATAACTCCACACAACGCCTTTCAAACAACCTGCTGTTGTGGGATGCCATGAGATGAAAGGTGGCACAGAAATGCCAGCTCTTACTCTGCTCCCTGGAATTCATCCCTTCTGAAGGGTCTCTTGTTTGCCAAGGCAATCTGCAAAAACGCTGTGGTACGACCGCCCGTGGTACATCTTTCTGGAGTTCTGCGTGGAGGACAGCACAGATGTTAAAGTCGACATTGAAGACCACCGGGTGGTGTTCAGGTGAGCTTCCAGCCCCTAGTAACTGGCACTCAGTGCCATGGCCCTGAACCAGGAGCTCTACAGGGCAGGGCCGGCAGGAAGGATCCTCTTAGAGATCCTCACAGAGGAGGCCCAAGCTCAGTTCTGAGCTAACTGAGTGTGTGTTTTGGCAGCTGTAAAAATGCAGATGGCGTGGAGATGTACAACGAGATCAACCTATACGCCAGGGTGAACTCCAAAGTGAGCAGCCGCCCCGTGCAGCAAGGCATCAAAGCCCAACTCCTACAGGCCTTGATGCCTCCAAAGGGACCGTGAGCTTATGACAACCCGAGGAAAGGTTTGGGGGGAGGGGGAGTGATTTGCCTCCACAATGGCCAAGGCCATCCTGGCCTATCGCATCATGTGATCTCATTGCTCAGACAGGAGCATGACCCGGACACCCACCGTCCCCAGAGTTTGGGAGACCTGGCTGGGCATCAAACAAGGGATGCGATTAGGCATCATCTCTTGGTGCTGCTATGCCTTCAGCCTTACCCAGCCCTTCCCATCAGCCTCCAACGGTGCTTTGTTTTGGGTTGTGGCCATCACTGCCTCTGCACCCAGGGGATTTTGCCCAGCTAAGTGAATCAGAGACACCCATCAGGCCCGGCTGCATGGAGAAGATGCAGGTATCCCCAGGAAAGCTCCCTCTTCTCCTGCATTCTCCTCTTACAGCTAGCTCTCCCATGCCCAGATTTGCACCTCGATTCCTGCAGGCTGTCTTGATCTCTGGGGACTTTCCCATGTGTCTCAGAGCTTGGGAAGGGCTTCATTACAATTCTGGACATCATGGCTTATTGAGAGGGAGAGAGGTGCCCAGAAGCCATGTCAGGCAAGGTGTCTTTGTTCTGTCCCTTGGCAGGACTCGCAGCAGAAGCGCTCTGACCGTTCCATCACCTGCTTTGTAAGGAAGTGGAAGGAGAAGGTGGGATGGCCGCGCCTCACCAAGGAGAACATCAAGGTAAACACAGGGCCTGAGCAGCTGGGGCCCCTTCCTATGGAGTTGTTTTTCCCCAGTGAAAAGCTCAGAGTTTCTCCCACCTGTGGGTGCCGTGCCATGCTATGCAGCGTGGGCACTGCCAGGGGCTGGCACAGCACTGTCTGCTGCTCACTCTGGCATTGCTGGTTTGGATTTTATGCCCCAGTTAGTGCTGGTGAAAGGTGCCAGGTAAGCAGCTCCCAGAGACTGAAATCCTCTGGCTATAGAGCAGGTACCACAGACACCAGCCCAGCACCACTCACTGCACCTGGCTCAGCTCTGATGGGCGAGACCTCTGGGGGGCGGGGTACAGCTTGGACTCCTAAGTTCCTTGGGACAGGGACCTTCTCTCTGTTGTGTGTGTGCAGTGCCCTGCACAGTGGGGTTCTGAACCATGAGCAGAGCTCCTAGGCACCACCACAATTCAGTCCATGACAACAGAGCCCCACGCTGGACTGCTAACAAGTGGCTGCCGAATAGCCATCAGCTGGTAATGCTGGGCACTACCGATCTGGGCCAAATCTGCCCAAGTGCCTTGCGGTGAAAGGCCATAGGACCTCGAACTCAGCCTGGAGTGGAACCAGTACTCTAAAGATGGAAGGCCTCATAACCCTCACCCCTGCCTGGGGCTGGATCAGGGCTGGTGGTATCCCATCCCCAGCCTGACCCCCTCTTCCCCAAAGGCATCAGACTTGCTGCATTCAGCGCTGCGCTGCATCTGTTGTGATGCTGTTTCTCCTGCTTGCTCATAGCCAGTCTGGCTGTTTGTGGACTTTGATAACTGGCGAGACTGGGAAGGGGATGAGGAGGCAGAAATGGCCATGACTGAGCAGTACGCAGAGGTAAGTCTTAGGTTACTGCATTTATATTTGGGTCTGAGCAGTGAGACAGCTGCATCACAAGATCCCAAGCAGGGACCTGAGGCCCCACACAGAGCCCACTGGGGCCGAGACCTTCTGGACGAAGGTGCTGCAGGGGCCTTCCTCAGTTATCCCTGTTTCATGTTACTCAGTGCCAAGTCCTTGGGTCAAGAGGAAAGTCTGAGCATTAGCTCAGTAAAGTGTCAATTATCCAGTACAGGCAAGTGCTGCTGCACTTTATAAAACCTATTGTGAGATCTGCTGAATATGATTAAATGACTGTCCCTAAAACCAATTTATCTCCTCCCGGCACTGCCTGGGTAATGTCCCAGCTTGCCTTAAAAACTCACTGTTGGCTCCAGACTGACTGGCTAGAGCAGCGGTTCTCAACCCACATCCCCAGTAGCACACCTGCTATAGCCCAGCTGTGTGCTAAAGGCCGCCGGTCCACCCCGTGGGGTCCAGGCTGCTGGCTGGCCCTCCACCCCTGGCTCCAGAGCATAAGGGTCTGTGGGGCCACACTGGTTCTCAACCTGCAGCCCAGGTAACACATTGTGGGCCACATATGCAGCCCACAATGATAAACAGATTGAGACCCACTGGGTTAGAGAAATTTCAGCTGTGGCTGTTGGCGTGTGGCTCAGTATCTCCACTGACTGGCTAGGAGCAGAAATGCACCATGGCTTTGGCCAAACTGGAGAGTGAGGTATGGACAATAGCAGGACATGAATCTTAATACATAGCCAGGGCGGAGTCAGAGCCATAGTGGGAGAACTATTGAGTAGAAACCCTGCTATTTCGGCCTAGCTAGGTACTTATCTGGCCTCTGTGAGTATCTGAGCACCTCCTAGTCAATGCATTTAGCCTCACAGTACCTCTGAGAGACAGGGAAGCATCAACCCCATGGTACAGAGCGGGAACAGACCCTGAGGGAAGGGACTTGTCCAAGGTCACACAGGGAGTCTGACTGAGCCAGGGACTGAACCTTGGACTTTTGCACCCCAATCTAGTGCCCCATCCACCTGATCAAAGATCCTACCCCATGATAGCAGGAGGTCCGTCTTATGTAGAGCCCCATTGTGGGAGCTGCCTTCAACAGGAGTGAGGAGGCCCCAAGACGGCCACTGGCACTGGGCTAAAAACCAGTGGAAACCTTAGGGTACGACCTGCAGCCAAAGTCACTTCCACCTGAGCAAGGTTTGGATGAACCAGCTGAGCCAAGCATGCACAGCACATGTGCTTCTCCCTCTCCCTGCTGTGGGTCTGTGTCACAAGGGGAGCTGGGATCCCTGGGGGCAGAAGGCGATGCCTGGGAGGAGAAGGGACTCCAGCCCCGCCACTTTTGTTATGGGTTCCATTCTTTATTCCCATGACTGTCTGTTTCCCGTCCAGCTCCTGCAGAAGGTCACTGTTAAAGGCACACCCCCTGCAATGGATGACCTTGATGTAAGTACAGTTGGTCACTGCCTTGCTGAGACAGTAAGTTCTGGTGGTTTTACACAGCCAGGCTCTTTGTCTCTCGCCCTCCCAGTGCCCAAGCCTGGCTCCCAGCTGCTCCATCTCTGCCAGCCAATGAGGAGCCTCCTCTCAGCATGGACTAAAGCCAAACTTCTTCCAGGCCAACGGTTCTCTGAAATTCCACTATGCTAAGCAGCCCCGTGTTCTGGGTGTGGAGACCTGCTCTGTGTAATTGTGGGAACACCTCCCAGTATAACTGTCATTGCCCTGTCTTTTGAAAAATACATCTAAGAACACAGGAGGAGCAGGAAGGGAACCAGCAAGGAATCCTGCCTGCTGCTACTCTGGGGTGCAGAGGAACAAATGGTGCATCTAATCTAATCAAACCTCCTGCACAACTAGAATAGAGGACTGGCCTGTCTAGTGTGGTCTCCGGCCTGTGCCAGTAGCCAATCCCTGATGCTGAAAACCCTCTTTATGCTCCTGACGAGATATGCAGTGCAGCTCATCAAGGGAGGGTTCCTTCCAGACCCTGTGGCCATTGGCTTATGCCCAGCAGCATGTGGTTGAGGCTTGTTTTTCAGGGTTTCCTTCCACATTCTAGGCCCAACACACATTTCAGAGTCCTGGAAAAACTGGAAGTCTTGAGCATTTCTAACTTGCCTGGGTCCCAGAGTGTCTGGTATTATGGGCTGTCCTTGTTTCACTCCATTCTATGGTCACACATAGCATTAAGGGAAACACTCCGTGTCCTTTCTAGACTCACTGTCTGACTTTCCGTCTCTTTTCCAGGATGACATTTGAAAGCACAGACCTTGGTGGTAAGAACTCCCCTGAAGCACGATCTGGCTGCAACTGAGCGTCCCTGTTACCTGATGGGAGATGTGCATTTTGACCTGCCGACAGTGACCAGGATTAGTGCATATATCACCCCCCGCTGCACTGGCAATTGCCCTCTGGGATCTGAAAGGACTTAAGGGGAGGCTGGCAGAATGAGAGCGCTGCAAGCAGCCCTTATTCTCTGCCCTTGCCATTGTCTTTCTGGCCCAGGAGAGCTGGGTGCAGCTCCGGCATTCACTGGATCACCTGAGAGTAACATAGCTTCCCACCTTCCCACTATTCCCTGTGGTACCTATTCTCTCCTGGGGGCCTGACCCTCCCCTGCTCTCATCCTGTCCCCTTCTCTCCCCTCACGGCCTGACTCCCTGCTCTGCCCCCACCCAGGGGCGCATTTTCTGACTGCCCTGTTTTTGCCCACAGAGACATGACAGCAGCTGCTGAGATGAAGCGAGTTGGGGAGAGAGGTAGCAGTGTTTAAGTGCCACTGTGGTTCAAATGCGCCCGGGACTCACCCGCTTCAGACTTTGGCTCCAAATTGCACAGTCACAGACCCTAGAGCTGGAAAAGCCCTGCTGGGCCCATTTTGCCCACCCTTGAAGTCAGACCCAGAGTGGGACTGTTTCCTATTGTATCGGGCAGTCTAGTTTCAAACATGCTAAGCTCTGGAACTGCCGCCACTTCCATTAGGAGACTACTCCACAGCCAGACACCATTCAGTGGCAGGAAGGTTCCTGTGTCTCATTTCACCGTTATTGCCACTTACGCTGCCAGGAACCAGCCTGAGTCACTTCTCTCCCTCCCCTGGCACTGCCTCTGGCTCTGTGCTGACGGTACTCAGCCACGCCGCAGAGATTTAGCCCTCTTCCCTGCTTGGCACCTGCCACTTGTCCCTCTTGCTGCCGAGACCCTTCTCTGCTCACCCGTCTCTCCCAGGCGTTTGGGGGGTGGGAAGCAAAGTGGAGAGAGAGCCTGTTAATAAAGGGTAAACCTGCCACGCTGGCTGCAGTTCCTGTGCTTGGGTTTTCCTGCCACACGGGCGCCGTTTTCCAAGTGATGTTACCCCGCCCAGGACAGAGAGGGCACCCGGGGGGCACACGCCTCAGGGGGCGGCCACGGGCCTGGCGCTTGCAGGGTCCAGGGGAGATGCTGAGCCCCCCCTGCCCACAGTGTGACCCCAGTGTGAGGCAGATTCATCCCACCCAGGTGTGGGGGGTGCTCGCCGACCCCCCAACCAGACCCATAGGACGGGCCGTGGGTCCCGGGGGACACGTGGGTCATAGGGGTGAAACGTGGGCGCGTGACACCCGTGGGTCCTGCGGGAGTGAGCCCCAGGGGAAAGCCCATGGACCTGTGGGGGGGGGAGGGGTTGTAGACAGGCCCATGGCGTCATCCCTTCGCGCCGTGCGCGTTCGCCGGTCGAGTGTCCCCTCCCACTCGCCGTCCCTGCCCGCGTTCGCCGGTCGCGTGTCCCCTCCCACTCGCCGTCCCCGCCCGCAGCTCGCGCTCGCCGGCCGTGTGTGTCTCCCCACGCGCTCGCCCCCCGGCCCGGCTGCCGTGATGGTGTTCCAGTGCCAGAGGGACAGCTGGGCCCGGCAGGTGCGGGAGCCGCGGGGCGGGGGAGGGGGCGCGCGGTGCTGCGGAGCCTTTGCGCGAGGCTCCCACGCGTGACATGCGCGTGCCGGTCCCCGCGTGACGCCCCCCGTTTTTCAGTTCACCACCAGGGTCGCGTCGTGCCGCCCCGCGGAGCTGCCGGCCGAAGGCGGCGCGAAGGAGACGCTGCGGGGCTTCCACGTGGTGCTGGAGGACACGATTCTCTTCCCCGAGGGCGGGGGCCAGGTGCGGGCTCGCGGGGACGGGGCGGCACCTGGGGCTCCCCGAGGGCAGGGACCAGGTACGGGCTGGCGGGGGCGGGGCGGCATCTGGGGCTCCCCGAGGGCGGGGACGGGGCGGCACCTGGGGCTCCCCAGGGCGGGGACCAGGTACGGGCTCGCGGGGGCGGGGCGGCACCTGGGGCTCCCCGAGGGCGGGGGCCAGGTACGGGCTCGCGGGGGCGGGGCGGCACCTGGGGCTCCCCGAGGGCGGGGCCAGGTACGGGCTCGCGGGGGCGGGGCGGCACCTGGGGCTGTGGCCCAGCTGCTGACCGGACGCTCCTCCCTGCAGCCCGACGACCGGGGACTCATCGACGACATCCCCGTGCTCCGCGTGACCCGGCAGGGCCCGGCAGCTGTCCACTTCGTGCAGACGCCGCTGGAGCCGGGCAGCGAGGTGCTGCTGACGGTGGACTGGGACAGGAGGTTTGACCACATGCAGCAGCACTCAGGTGACCCGCTTTGGCCCCGAGAGAACATAGCTCCTGCCGGGCTAGTAACACCTTGCACCAAACGCTCCTTGGACAGGGACCCTGCGTTTCCTAGGGTTACCAACTTACTCCCACAAAACCAAACACTCCTGCCCCGCCCCTTCTCTAAGCCCGGCTCCAACTCACTCCATCCCCCTACCTCTCTTGCTTGCTCTCCCCATCCTCACTCACTTGACTGGCTCAGGGGGTTGGGGGCTTCGGGGTGGAGCTGGAGATGAGGGGTTTGGGGTGCAGGAGGGGGCTAGGGTGAGACCGAAGGGTTCAGAGGGCAGGAGAGAGCTCAGGGCACAAGGCGGGTGGGGAAGGTGAGAGCTACGGCTGGGTGTGTGGGCTCTCAGGTGGTGCTGAGGTGTTTGGGGTGCAGGAGGGGACTCCAGGCCAGGATTGAGGGGTTTAGAAGGGGATCAGAGTTGGGGCATGGGAGGGGGTCAGGGGTGCAGGCTGCGGGTGGTGCTTACCTCAGGTGGCTCCCAGAAGCAGGGGCATGTCCCCCTCTCCAGCTCCTATGGGGAGGCATATCCAGGTGGCTCTGTGTGCTGTCCCATCCACAGGCACTGCTGCCGCAGCTCCCATTGGCCGCAGTTCCTGGTTCGTGGGAGCTGTGAAGCTGGCATTTGGGGCAAGGACAGCGTGCGGAACTCCCGGCTGCCCCTACATATAGGAGCCAGAGCAGGGACATGCTACTACTTCTTGGAGCCGCAGAGGGCCTGCCTTAGTCCCGCAGTGCTGACCGGAGATGCCATGGTCCCTTTTTGACTGGGCACCTCAGTCGACAACTGGACATCTGGCAACCCTATGTGTTTCATGGATACCAAGTGCATTTCTAGAACCCATGGAGGCCTGGGGGTGTGATACACGCCACCAGGGTCTCTTTACCCCATTCAGGTGCAAAGTTACCGAATGGCCTACCAAAAAGGGAAGGATTATTAGAGCCCATTAAAATAAGACCCTGTCATGGTGTTCAAACCTCTGCAGCACTGTCAGAGCTGTGTGTTTGTCGTGCCCTGCCGGGCGAGGACAAGACTTGCCCATAAAGCAGAGTCATGTTGCCCGTGATCCCAGAATGGTTTTGGATATCAGTGACTCCTTCTGTAGGTGATGTGGCTAGTGACCACTTAGTTTTCTCTATTAGGAGGGGCTGGTTTGCTGGGTTTTCTGTGTGCGCGCGCCTAGCACTAGTAAAAATAAACTAAAACCTCACAGCCACTGCTTGCACTTCTCTTCCAGGGCAGCATCTCATCACTGCCCTTGCAGATCTGATGTTTGGTTTCAAAACAACTTCATGGTGAGCAAGAAAACTGTTCCTTTTAACTCTGTCCTTAAACCTTGTTTGGCTTGTGCTACAGTGCTGGGTCCTGAGGGCTGAATGTTGATAAATGCAGGGAGCGTGGCGTGCAGACACATTCCGCTCAGCTGCAGAAGGCATGGTAGAAGTTGACCGCACTGTGACTGAAGAGAAGCTGTGTGGAGTGTTGCTCTGCCTCTCTGTTCCCTTCTCTCAGAAACACAAGCACACAGCTGGTGCTATGTAGACAATATACACAGAGAGAGCACGCACGTGCTTTGCTCCAGTAACAGAATTCCAAGGTGCTTCCTCCTGCACTTGCCCAGTGCTGCACAGAGGGACTTTTGAGCCTGTGCCCTTGGTTGTGTTGGCAGGTGTGTCTGATGTTTGTGGTCCTTGCAGGGAGCTAGGCCATCAGCGCACTGTCATCGAGCTGGACACACCTTCGGTGACAGCAGAACAGGTGGAGGCCCTAGAGAAGAACGTGAATGAGAAAATCCGGGCCCGTATTCCTGTGGTGGTGAGGGAGCACTCTGAGGATGACCCAGAGATCGAGACAGTGAGTAGCAATGGAGGATACTGGCAGAATTCATTTCAGAGCCATGTGGGGCAGAGGGGAATATGCCACCCAGTCTCCTTTTAGTCCCAGGGACGTGGGTTGCCATGCTCGCCTTTCTGGTTCTCTTGCTAGGTGAGAAGCCGCGGTTTGCCAGATAACCACACAGGGCCAGTGCGTATCATAAGCATCGAGGGCATAGATGACAACATGTGCTGCGGGACTCATGTCTCCAACTTAAGTGACCTGCAGGTAAGGACTGCGCTGCCTCAGCACCTTCAGTGCTCAGGCACCGGCCTGTAGATCAGCTGGTACAGTAGGAGTCCCTGGACCCTCTGCAGATTGTCCCTGTTGGACAGAGAACCCCAATCACAAGCCAGAGTGAGAGTGGTGGGACACAGCCCTGCACCCTGTGGTTACCATTGTCCACTCTCGTCCCCCACACCACTGCATTAGTGAGGGTTTGCCACCAGTGAACAATCCCCCATGTTCTTCATGCAGAATTAGATGAAAATTTAATTCCAGAGCTGCCTCTGGGTTTCGATGTCCTTACAGTCAGCTTGATAAGACAAATGACCCTTCCCTGCCAGTTGGCATGCCTGGTGCGCTGTGGGGTGGGATATTAGGGTAAAGAAGGCTTGTTGGCACACTAGGTTCAGGCGCCCTAGACAGCATGGCACATGGCTCATGAAAGTGTCTCATCTATTTTTTGGCTATATTTGAAGGCTGATTTCAGTGGGTTTAATTCTGGTGATAGAAAGCTGACATTCACAATGACACATGGTCTAATGGACCTTTAGCTGTGTGTGACACACCATTGTACCTCTCTGATCAGGGTGTTTGTTTCTCATTTAAGGTTGTTAAGCTCCTTGGCACAGAAAAGGGAAAAAAGAACAAAACCAACTTGGTCTTTCTGGCAGGAAATAGAGTACTGAAGTCTGTCGAGCGAAGTCACAGCATCGAGAAGGCACTAACCTCGCTGCTTAAGTAATGTCCTTTCCCAGTTTCCCCTATCCTTGCTTCTCCTTCTTGCCCAGAGAGAAACAGCATGTGACCCTAAAGAGGGCATTTCTAACTCCTGGCTCGGGTGGTATGTTGTCTGCTGCCGCTTCATTGGTGGAGCCCTCTCTGTCCAGCGCCTTGACAGCCCGAACTCTCCCTTGTTTTTTTCCAGAAATGGAGCAGAGGAGCATGTGGAGGCTGTGAAGAGGCTGCAGAATTCTGTGAAGCTGCTTCAGAAGGTATGGCTGTGGCCCAGCAGTCACTCCGTCGAGGGTCTGAGCTTTGGTAACAGCAACAGTGTTCTGAATAATTTTATTTAATGAGAATTAAGTTTTAGAATCTTCCTTGTGTTGACCCTGGAAGCTGTGAAAATTGTGACTCCACCTGTCTCAGGAAACTCCATTCCCAACCCCACTCCACCCCATCCCCGTGTTCTCGCGCTGACTCCTGGGTCTGCAACATGGAGTTTGCTTCCCTTGCAGAACAACTTGAACTTGCTTAGAGACCTCGCCGTTTTGACAGCACAGAACTTCAAAAGCAATCCAGGCCGAGGCCGAGTGTTTGTGTTACACAGGTAAGGCACAGATCCAGGGAAGGGGGCTCGGGTGCTGCAGCGTCTTACTCACAGATTCCAAGGCCAGAAGGGAGCATAGTGATCATGTAGTGTGAATTCCTGCATAACACAAGCCAGCATGGCAGCTGCATCCCTCTGCTGTGCATTCAGGGCTGTTTATAACAAAGGTCCATTAAATCCCGACATTCTTTAAGGGAGAACATAAACTAAGGAAACAGAATATTAAACCAACTGCCTGGGCCTGCTGGAAAGGCTCACAGTTAAAGTCTAACGGGGTTGTATTTCGGCTGTTGAACTCTGCTGGTTTTAGAGCCAAGCAGTATATTTGTCTGCTTATCCCTCCCTGCTGGTGGTATTGTCAAAAAAATGGAAGAGCTCCATTGGTTACAGAGTAAACACTTTAATAATTCATCATTTGTGGGTGGGAAACATAGGATTTTTCTGTATAAATTGCTAATCGCTGTCCTGATGATGAGAGGCCACAGCCCTGACCCTTGGCACAAAGCATGCTCACCCAGGGTCTGGCTTCCAGCTTCCCTGACAGTGTTTGATAAGAAGCTGGTGGGAAATTTGACTCTAAAAATCAACCAAAAGCCAAGCCAGGGCAATGTCTGGTGTGTGTGGGGAGTGTAGGGTTTCTGGCTCTGTCATAGAGTTTAGGCCAGAAGGCCTTCACCACCAGAGGCATGTCTGGATTCTCTAGGTCGGGGCATCTCTGAAATGGTTTTTACCCTTTACAGGAAAGACGGTGACTCTGAGTTCATGAATATCATCGCCAATGAGATCGGGACAGAGGTGAGCTCTCTTTGGCTTGTCCTCACCCCTTGATGGCATTTTGGCCTCCTCTAAGGCCTACGTAGTCTCTCCCCACCCTTGACCAGCCCTCACAATACACTGACCAGAAAACAAAGGCCTCGTTCTCCCCAGGATGTTGCAGCCCAAACTTACCACATCGATGCCCCCCAGCTGTGATCCGGAGGGGCCCCGCCTGTCCCAAGGAGGTGGGAGCTCGTTTCCAGGGCTCCTCCAGCTGTGCCCTTCCTGTTGATCAATGGACTGGTTAGAGCCAAACGTGTTCCAGACACCGGTCTCCCCTCAGTTCATTTAACACAGGGGTCACCAGACATCAGTCACTGCCTCCCAGGACCACGTGGGGCTTGTGACCTGGAGTAAAAGGCTCAGTAGCCCATTTCCGACCCCTCCCTCCAAGGTAGGTAGTGCCCCAAACAGTCTCGCCTCCAGCAACCTGTTCACAGCAAAGAGGAGGAGTGTTCTTACATGTCTCACTGCTCGAAGCGGGGGGGATGCAGAGATGTTCTGCAGCAGGATCCATCTCTCTTTACAGGAGACCCTTCTCTTCCTGACTGTGGGAGACGAGAAGGCAGCTGGGCTCTTCCTCCTGGCTGGGCCCAGTGAAGTGGTTGAAAAATTAGGCCCCAGGTAAACTGTTCTGTGACCCCCATAGTCCCGCAACCTTCCTGACCAGCTGGGGGACTGTCAGCACTGTGAAGTCAGCCTCCAGCCCTGGTTAGTGTCCAAACACCCAACAAACTCACAAAAGGAAAATAAAACTTCCAGGTGGAGATTTCTACCCAGCCAGGTGTCATACCTGGAGCATTCCTTCTCCAGGGCCACCGCCCTCCTCCTCCTCCTCCTGCTGCTGCTGCTGCTGCTGCTGCAGTCTGTCAGCTCTGTCCCCGCCCGCTTCTTGCAGCTCTTTATAGCCAAAACCTGTCCTCACTTTCTCAGCTCGGTCTGATGAGCCAGCTGGGCTGCCTGGCACCAGGCCTTCGGTGCTTAAAGGAGCAGGCTGTCCTGATACACCCCTGCTATGCTACAATTATTATTAATGAAGGGAAATTAAGTTCTGGCTGCTTTATCAGATAATTGATTTCACTAGCATCTGGCTCAATATCTGAGGCAGGGCCAGTGCATTAGCAGACAGGCCATTTCCCTCCTCTGCCCCCCAGGCACACCCAGTTTGGGGCTGGGTGAGAGAGCACATCCAGCCCTCCTGATTTCAGCATGTGGATCTGTCCCTTTAGAGTGGCGGAACTGCTGGAAGGCAAAGGAGCTGGAAAACGGGACCGCTTCCAAGGCAAGGCGACCAGGATGAGCAGGCGAGCAGAGGTGCAGGCCCTGCTCCAGGACTTCATTGGCCACCAGACCCTGGAGGAGTAAGGACCAGCCCTCGCCAGAGGATTCCCCCATCCGCTGCTCATGGACCTGGGACAACAGGGTCACTTGCTGACTCCCTCTAGATGAATAAAAGTTGTGTTGTGAGAATGATGTGTGCACGCGCAGAGCCCTGATGACCAAGCTGCCTGGGCTCTGACCTCAAACCAGGTCCTGTGGCTCCGGGATATGCCAGGGGGTGCATGGGGGGAGGTTGGGTGAGGAGAGGAGCAGGGAGTGTCAGGCGTATTTGGGCAGGGGGCTGACGCCCTCTGTTTCCCACTGGCCTGGCCATGATGTTGCAGACTTTCCCCAGATAAATGGTACAACTAGCTTAATTAACTGGACGCTTCCTGGCGCTGACGTTCTGGGCCAGGGCTGAGGACCACACTGCCAGGCAGAGCTCCTTTGGCATCCCTCATGGTCCAGCCTCCAGCAAACCCAGGGAACATTGTGCTGTAAGCCACGATCCTTGGCTTTTGCCTCATTTTCCATTGGTGGCCAGTACCAGTCTTGAAGAGCAACAGGTGACGACTGCAGTGTGAGTGGGTTTATTCCGGGTTACTGTGACCAGTACAAACACCCCTTTACATGTACTTGGTGCGGAGTATGGGAACAAGGGAGGTTAATCCCAGTAGGGGGCTGGGCGCTGACAATTGCTAACCGTGACAGAGAAGAACACCAAGGTAGCTCACAGGAGTCCCGATTCAGGATCCTGTGCGCGCTGCCCTCCAGACGAGGGACACGCCTGCAGGAGCCTGAGTGATAGAGGTGGGATGTTGCACCATCATTCGTGTTGGCCGAGCAGTTTTCACTTTAACCAGGGCAACAGGAAACCTCTGGAGGTGAGGAGGATGCAATGTTATGGCAGGAATCAAAGGTGAGACTGGCTCATGCTGGTCTCTCAGTCACCCTGCCTCGCAGAGCTGGAAGCAGATGGGGAAGTGGATGAAGAAGGCTGATATTGGCAGTCAAGGCAATGAAAAGGAACCAGTCCTGGGAGTTCTGGAGGACGCGATCACCTGGATCCCTGCCTCACACAGGACGTTCATGCCGGCTTCCGTTCTTTGCTGATGTGCTGAAGCCACTGCAGGTGCTGGAGGGTTTATGCTGGTGCAGCTGGTCTGTGCACAGCATGGGTCCAGCCTGGTTGCACATGCTATCACTGATCTCTGAACTCAGCAGCGACCTCTGCCAACCTAGCGCTGACCCAGTTACAAACCTGATGCAAGCGTTTGTCGTAGAAAGTCCCGGACAGCCCGGCATTACCTTGAAATGGTGAAGCAACATCTTCACCATACTGACAAACAGGGATTGCAGCCGCTCATGCTTTCACCCAGGGTGGTCACTAGCTGCTCGGTGATCCCATGCAGTCCCAAATTACATGGAACCCTTTGCTCACTTGAGGTACATGTAGTTAAGGATCTGTTCAGATGGCAGGCAGATTGGAGAATACCAGCGTTTGGAGTGTTAATCTAAGCAACTGGCTGGCAGCTGTGTCTTGGGGACATCTCTGCGCAGAAGGAGTATGCGTCCCTTCTGCTGGCCGTGAGTTTCATCTTTATTTATGCGTCTGCAGTGCCTCTGTCTCTCCAACAGCAGCCTACATTTCTAACTCCTGGTCACAGCAACGCAGGTAACATCACAGCAGAGACCAGACATCAGTGCTGCTAGCAAACCGGCTGGGTGGGTTTGGCATGAGGCTGAAGGCTGGGATTACTCACTGCGTTGCACAGCAGAGGCAGCAAGAATCATTAGGTCTGAGCCTAGCAGTGAGACATGGTGGGATCTGAGTGTCTAATGCACTTAAGAAAATTGCAGCTGGAATCTCATGTCTGAGAGATACCAAACCGCCCCTAGGGGAGTGGGGCGGGGCTCATGGCTCTCCAGCATCCTTTGTGGGCAGGAAATGAGTGGTGCTCCCTCCTGTTCTGTGCACGCTCTACACACCCTCGCCTGATTAGTGACAGTTTTTGATAACAGGTCAGGAGCCACTCTGAGGCTGTTCGTGCATGAGGCTGAATGCTGCGCCCGTTCCAATTTCCTGTATGGATCTGTGTCCTTGTCCCCCCCAGTAGGTTTTTGTCCTGTGCTTGGTCTGTGGTGATAGGGCTGGAGGGAAGGAGGGTGGTGATGGAAGGCTGAAGCCTTGTGTGAGCATAAACCTAATGGGAACCAAGATCTATGGGATCTGTTGGCGTGATCAGGTACCCAGGCTATCTGCCCATACTGCATGCAGGCGAGCAGCTCCTGAAGTGGACATTCAGCTTTCAAACTCAAATGCCCTAAGTCAACCTCCCTACCCCATACGTATCTTGCTGCTGGAACTTCCCCTGCCACTGAACACACAGCTAATTCCAGGCATCGGCCTGACTCCTGATCTGAGCCACAGGAGCAGAGATCTTCCCCTGTGCCAGGGACTGTGGCCAGCGTGGAGTGGTTTCTCACTCTCTCAGGTCAAGTCCTGCCCATGCACAGAGCAATCGGTAGGACACCAGTTGAGCTGTATTGGGCGCATGGTAGGAAGCTGGAGACAAATCACCAGTGCTCTGGGCCTGAAATGGAAACCTGAGCTCTGCAAGTGGAGAAGCTGAACTTTGGCCTTGTTGATGCTTGGTGTCAGTCACTAGGAGGATGCCTGGAACGGGGAAAGCTGGGCCGAACTGGAGCACACACTGCGACAACCCTCCTGCAGCAGGGCTCCATGATGGTGCAGCTACGCCAGCGTCAGTGCCCAGAACTGAGCTGCTTTCATCCTCAGCATTCACCTCGACAGACCTCCCTAGTGCAGGGTAGCGGCCTGAGCCTGCTCCTCGCATAGCCATGGCCCTGCTGCTGCCCCTCAGTTCCTGCCATCTAGAACAGTGGCTCTCAGCCTTTCCAGACCCCTCTACCCTTTCCAGGCATCTGATTTGTCCGGTGTACCCCAAAGTTTCACCTCACTTAAAAACTACTTGCTTACAAAACCAGACATCAAAATACAGAATTGTCACAGCACATTAGTACTGAACAATGGCCGACTTACTCATTTTTACCAATATAATTATATAATAAATCAACTGGAACATAAATAGTGTACTTCCATTTCAGTGTATAGAGAGCAGTATAAGTCATTGTATGAAATTTTAGTTTGTACTGACTTTGCTAGTGCTAGTCATGTAGCCTGTTGTAAAATTAGGCCAATATCTAGATGAGTTGATGTTCCCTGGAAGACCTGTGTGTACCCCCAGGTTTGTGTACCCCTGGCTGAGAACCACTGTTCTAGAATGCGCCCCTCAGCCAGACAGGGACTGGATAACTGCCCTGCTCTGTTCATTCCCCTGCAGCGTCTGGCACTGGCCCCTGTCAGAGACAGGACACGGGGCTAGATGGACCATCAGTCTGGCCATTCGTGTGACTCTCTCTTGGAGGCTCTGGGTCCCTGCATGTCTGGAGGGCCTACAGGGGCAATGAGCAGAGGTTGCCCCATCAGTAAGATGGCTTGAGGGTGGGAAAGGCTGAGTGGAATTTACTAATTTTATTGCCAAAGGTATTTCACAGCTAGCTCCTGTCCCTCAGCCTGCGCCCCATGGGTGCCGCCCAGCTGAAACAGCCTTGGTAACACACACAGGCACACCCACGTCTACGGCACTCCTTGCATCCCCAGCACAGCTTTCCCGCCCTGGGAGCCCATGGGCACGCAGTCTCTGCTCTGCTGGAGCCGAGCTGATTGACAGCATTGTTCAGCGTGTCCCCATCCAAACGCACTGGCCGAGAGGGGACTGAGCCATGAGATTGGTAGGTGCCGACTGCTCCCCGCTCTGGAGAGTGTTTGGTACGTCGTGGTGTAAGAGGCTGACAATGTGGCCTAGAACCAAATTCTGCGTTAGACGCCTCCCCCTCGGCTGGGACAGCGTTCCTGACCGCCCCGTTATCCACTCACTCTCTGGAGCAGAGGTTACCATTTGTGCCAGCCTGGGCTGGGCCAGGGGCTGTGGCCGAACAAGGACCCCGCTACATTTCACCCTGTGCCAGCACTGAGGTGTGTGATAGTCACTCGCTTCCTTTCCCAGCCAGGAGACAGTGAACCTCCCCTTCCACTCCACGGCACTGAGCCGTGCGTGTGAGCTGATCACGTAACCCAGAGCTGTGAGGTCCGTGGTGCCAGGAGACCGGTTACTGCAGTGGGAAAGGGAAGGGGGAGCCCTGCAGAGCACATTCCCCTGCCCTGAAGAGCAGCCTGGCTTGGCAGCTACGATGCAAGTTTGCAGGTCAGCTACAGGATCTTCTTGTCGCCCCTCCTGAGCACCTGGGCAATGCAGTAGGGGATGAGTGCCACAGCACACAGGTGGGCAGCGGCGCTCTTGCAGAAGGACAGGACGTAGAACAGTAGCTCTCTGTCTGTCGGGAGGTCGAAGGAGTCAAAGAGGTGCAGGACAAGGAGCGAGGCCAGGATGCAGCTCAGGCGGAAGGGCAGCTGCTGACCCATTTTCCCTTTGCAGCTCTCCAGGTACATCTGGGAGTTGAGGGCCAGCCCCAGCCCAAACAGGATGCCCAGGTTCCTAAGGAGGCCGGCGAAGGGGGTGGTTTCAATGTGGATCCACTCTGGCCGGTCACACCACCTCTTGGCTTTCTCCAGGGTCCACAGCAGGTCAACACCAAGAGCCTTCAGCAGCAGGTAGAACCCCAGGGCGAAGCTGAACAGGAAGAGGGTGGTGCCTAGGTACCTCCGGAGACTGGCGTTGTAGATGGAGTGGATGTGGTCAAATGCTTCTGCTACTACCATTCCTAAGGGCAGAAAAGTCTTTGTAGGTCCGTCCACACTGCAGTTTGTGTAGTGTATCAACGTTTGGACTGGGGCTGGTGCCCACACTCTAGGATCCTGCGTGGTGTGAGGATCGCAGAGCTGAGACTGCAGCTGGAGCCCAAACGTCTACACTGCAATTAAACAGCCCCTTAGCCTGAGCCCCACGAATCGGAGTTAGTGGGCATGGGCCAGCTACAGGTGTCTCACTGTAGTGTGGACGTACCCTCAGTGAGCAGCAAGCAGGCCTAGCTGCAAAATGTACTGGATGGACTCAGTGTAGAGAGGCCTTGGGGAAGGAGCACGAACCCGCTCCTGGTACCAGGTGCTAGGCACATGTACTGACAGCCCCAGGTCACCCAAAGTGACTACTAATAACGGGGTGTGCAAAGAACTGGGACCCTCCTTCCCGTGCAACGGGCCAGCAGGCACCTGCTGGTTAGCACGTGACCTGGTGTATGCTTTCTCTCTCTCAAGCACCATGCAAAGCAGTGACATCATGTCAGCACTGAATGATGGCACTAGCCATGCAAGGGGAGGCCGAGCCCACTACGCCATGTGTTTGCTTCTCCACACTGCAGACGTGGGTACCTGGGGAAAGACGATCACAAATCCCTGCACTTTGCCATTGTATTTTGAGTACATGGTGATTCCAGAACTGAGGATATACTTCTCCCCCAAGCAGGAGGAAGGCTATCTAGGGCTCAATATTGTCTCCCTGGTCACTGGGCCCTGGAGAGCTGGCAGGTGATGTGACGGGAGGCAGCCTTGACACTCACCTGAGATGACACCTGCAATCACCTGATGGGGGAAGTGAGCAGCTAGGAAGACTCGGGACAAGCAGACGCAGACCTGCACGGCCCAGAACACAAGCCATAGGAGGCCGCGGAGGCACCTGCAGAGACAGCCAGGCAGGAAGGTCGTGGGCGCACAGGGCAAAAGCACTTTAATAAAGCCACAAGCGGCCTGTGAGTGACAGGAGCCTGCACACTGGCTGACTGACTCCTCTCTAGCTATGCAGGAGCGACCATGCCAGCATGAATGCCCGTCTTGCTAGCTAGAAAATGAGACCGAGTCTATGGCCTAAACATGTTTGCCACGAGGCCCAGCCACGGGTGCTGGAACTGGGGGTGCTGGGGTATGGCTGCACCCCCTGGCTTGAAGTGGTTTCCATTATATCCAGGGTTTGCAGTTTGGGAAAATGGCTCTCAGCACCCGCACTATACAAACTGTTCCAGCACCCCTGGGCCAGAGTTAGGGCAACCGAACCAGAGCGAAGGCCTTTCCCATGCCTGGTGCCTCCCGCATGCTGCAGCAGCTCAGGCGAAAGGGGCTTTCCTCAGGGCTGGATTCCCGGGGGCGGCAGAGCACTGGCTGCCCTGCCCTGAGGGATGTCGGGAGGACTCTGTAAGTGCAAAGTGCTGGCTCCATAACTACCATGATTTACTCTTCTTGCCTTTTCAGCTCCTTATTAATTCAGCACCAGCCTCTGCTTTTTGCTGCAGCTCCTGGGCCGCAGCAACAGGACAGATGGTTGGAGACGAATCCAGGCTGCGGACAGACACCAGGGAAGCATCGAGGTCCTCTGTGTGGTGAGTAGACAAAGAGTCTCCATGTGTTTCCTGTAGGGGCCCCACTGTTCCCCCGTCTGTGCCCATGTGCAGAGAGGGGGGCTGCCGCAGAGCTCAGTGAAGCACAAGCCTGTGGGTTTTGGAAATTGCCCTTCCCAGCTGATAGCCAAATATAATTGCACCAGCAATTTGCATCAGCGCAGCCCTTCACCACAAGAACTCACAGTGCTCGCCTCACATTAATTGAGCTTCACAAAACCTGTGCACCAGTTTGCTGAGGGGGAAGCCGAGGATGGAGTGGTAAAGTGCCTTGCTCAAGGTCACAGAGCTAGTCAGTGGCAGCCTCAGGGACAGAGCCCAAGTGTCTTGACGTCCAACCCTATTCCTCAATCCCAAACCCAGCCTTCCCTCAGAGAGGCTACATCAGACCCAAACTGAGGCACTCCACAGCTGCTTTTCAGAATCCGCACTCACCACTTAAAGACCAGGTTGAACCAGTCCCCGATCACGGCCACCCAGATCAGCTTGACGCCCACCGCCTCACAGAGGTAGAACCAAATGGGGAAGAAGATGAAGAAGGTGGTTTTAAGGTCGGCAGCGAAGGAGATGAAGAGGAACCAGTCCTGGGAGCCCTGGTAGTTCTCCTGCAGGTACTGCACCACCTGCACTCCAGCACTGTGCAGCAGGTCCATTATGGCGCCTGGTTGTGTCTCTGGATCCCGTTGTTTGCACAGACAGCTTTGTGAACTCTGCTGCCTCTTATACCCTGCCAGCCTCAACTCTTTTATGACACATGCAACCTTTGAGCCTGAGCCACCCCAGCCAAAAACTATTGACAGAGCCAGAAATCTGGAGCAAATTGCCTGTACCATCATCCCCAGGAATCAATATCCCTCATTTCAGAGTTTCCCTCTGGTTACTTCTGGGCATATGGTTCTCACTAGGGGAAAGGGCTGAAAGCTGGGGAGTAACGCAGAGAATTGCACAAAAGCTACAACAAGCTAATTTGGTGTCACTGTTTTTAAAACAAAGACAGGTTTGGTTGGATGTTAACCTGCCTCTCCAGGAGAATGATGAGCTAGAAAACAGACACCAGTAGGGCATGAATCTGTCCCATTTCTCTGAAATCCGTTACTGATTGTTCAGACTAAATGCATATTACGGGTCAAATCTCAACTAGAATAACTGGGCATAGCACCATCAACTTCAGTGGAGTTACACTGGCCACCCTAAAGCTGTAGGTTGGGCTTTGGGTAAAGCAGGTTGTTTTACTTGTATTTATTCATTTGTTTGACGGGTCAAATGCAGATTTCCCAGTGTTAGAAATGCAGCTGTGCCCTGCTTCACCATTTAGACCTTCTCCAGGTCACGATGCGTCAGCTGGTAGCACTCACACCTCTGGGCTGAGGGAGGTGGCTGAGTTCAAGTCCAGTTTATTGTTGCTGCAAAGGTGAGCCCAAACCCTGGTCTCTTACAGTCCCAGTTTGCACAGAAAATGTGCCTCCCACAGAAGGTGTCGACATGAGGCAGAAGATGCAT
Source organism: Gopherus flavomarginatus (assembly GCF_025201925.1). Classification (NCBI taxonomy): domain Eukaryota; kingdom Metazoa; phylum Chordata; order Testudines; family Testudinidae; genus Gopherus; species Gopherus flavomarginatus. The sequence goes on along the minus strand of NC_066641.1, from coordinate 15,033,112 downwards.
ACTGGGCCAACTTCTGACCTCAGTTCTACCAGTGTAAATCTAGTATGACTCCACTGGAACTAAGCGTTTGCTCTGGATTTGCCCAGCGTGTACCTGAGATCACCAGCTGGCTGAAAGTTTATATCCAGGGTTGCTCTGTGAAGTGTATCATGTAATCTAGGATTCCCAGTAAAGGACATGTGCACAGAACATGTGCAGCCCAGTGTCCACTGAGAAAAAAGGGAATGATCCAAGTGTAACTCTATCCCTGTCTCCTTTCTTTGCTTTTCCCTAGTTGGGAGGCAGCTGATACGGATCGTTGTTGAGCACCCAGAGTATTCCTGGTTGTACAGATGTGTGCTCCATCGAGATGAGGGAACACAACATGCACCAAAACCACAGAGATGCCTTCTCCAGCTGTACTTTTTCTACTAGGCTGAGGCAAGCCAGATGCTTGTGATCCCAGCTGCAGAAACATTAGGCCTCAGTAGATGATTTGTGGAAGGATCTGTGTAAAGGCATGAGGCAAAAGAGTACATGTTTGATGGTAAAAAGCCAAGGAAAAAGGAATCTCCCAAACAATGTGATTCATGAGATATATTTAATCCCCAAAACTGTGTGGGAAATACAGAAACTAACAACCCAAGAAGAGAAACCTCAACCCGGTCACGGGGAAAGGAGCCAGTGTAAACAAGCAAGACAGCTATGGCCCATGGCACACTCAGGATTCCCACACCAGTCCCTGAAGTGGTTACCAGAAAACAGGAAAACAGCTCAATAAGTGGCAGAGAGGGGCAGTTTGTGACGCAGCAGGATCAGAGTGGGGGTCAGGGCTGTGCATGCCATCAACTCGTGACACTTTGCTGGAGAAATAACAGGAGATAACAGAAAAAATAAACATGTTCTCTCCTCTCCCATTCACATCTCACTGTTCCAGTTGAGCAGAGATCTTACCACTTACTGTCTCTTTTCAAACTCTTAGGTCTGAGTAACTCAGGCAAAAAAATCTCAAGCCAGTAACAGATTGAAAAGAAACCACACATTGGTAAGTTCTCTGCTCTGGCAGGAACTTTCATGCCCACAAGTGATCAGGGCAGACCTGTGCCCAAGTGGGCAGGAGTTTTGTGATCTGATCCTCAGGGTTGGATATTTCCCAGCAGGTCTGGGATTTCATGTGTCTGCTGGTGAGGGCAGGGAGACACTCATGAAACCTGGTATCAAGGGCTGCATGAAACAACTGCCAACACCAGCTGAGAGCTCCTAGGAAGCAAACACTACAGCTTGTATCTCATGCAAAATCCAAATATAAATATCTTGCTCCAGGGTTACAGCACAAGCCCAGTGCATGCTGGGATACACAGAAGGGGCACTGGTTTCAGAAAGGTGACACATGCGTTATTTGCACAAGCTGGAAGGGTCAGATTCATCATGGTGTTACTCCAGGTTTATGCTGGTGTAAAAGCCCTGAGAACAAAGCCACAGAACTGGGACACCGTGGTGACTGCGAAAGCCAATCGCCTTTCACTCGCTGTATACGGAATTAAGGCTTTGCATGGGTCTGTTTCACATGGTTCAGCACCTTAGTGAGAGCCCCAGGTTGTACATTTCCTACAATTCCCTTTTCTTTCTGCTTAGCATATGGCAGAGAGGCATGTGTGCACAGCTGTGTGCACGGGGGTGCAAGGACCATGCCGGGGTCAGGACCACCTCCTACTGCATGAAGGGTGCCAAGGGTTAAAACCAAACCATGCTGCTTTTCTCAAACTCCCAGTGTAAAGCAAACCCTCACCTCCCAAAACCCCTCCGCACCAGACTGAGAACAGGTTCAAAGGACTCTTGCCTCACCCACTCCCGTCTCCTAGACAATTATCCTCATCTTTCAAGGCCATGTAGTTTGTGCAGCTGGCACGGAAGAGCCAGCCCATGCCACGCTCTGTGATACAGCACCAGAGAGCAGTCACAGGCCTGGCTGTCAGGGCTAGGAGCTAGAGGCAGCCAATCCCATGCAGCTCTGCTCTCTCTCATAAAACCTTTTCCTCCTGCCTTCTGATGAGCCGGGCAACACAGTAGGGGATGAGGCCGGCAGCAGCCACAGGCACGGCCGCGCTCTTGCAGAAGGACAGGACGTAAAACAGCAACTCCACCTTGGTGGGAGGCTTGAAGGAGTCAAAGAGGTGCAGGACGATGAGTGAGGCTGCGATGCAGCTCAGGCGGAAGGGCAGCTGCTGGCCCATTTTCCCTTTGCAGCTCTCCAGGTACATCTGGGAGTTGAGGGCCAGCCCCAGCCCAAACAGGATGCCCAGGTTCCTGAGGAGGCCGGCAAAGGGGGTGGTGTCAATGTGGACCCACTCTGGCCGGTCACACCACCTCTTGGCTTTCTCCACTGACCACAGCAGGTCAACACCGAGAGTCTTCAGCAGCAGGTAGAACCCCAGGGCGAAGCTGAACAGGAAGAGGGTGGTGCCCAGGTACCTCTGGAGACTGGCGTTATAGATGGAGGGGATGTGCCGGAAAGCTTCAGCCACTGCCATGCCTGATAAAGGAGACAGACATGAAGCGGGCACTCTGGCACCCGCCCATCTCAGCAATGCAGGAAGGAGTCAAGGTACCAAAGCCCAACCCCGTCCTTCACACAACAGACACTATTTCCCTTTCCCTGTCCGGCTGCCATTACCCGGTGACAGCAAGTCTCTGGCCTGTTTGCAAAGTGTGGGGAGAAGAGACGGTTAAAGGCCTTCCAAGGCACCTGGGAGACAATCGCTGGAGGAACAATTCTGCTGACTCAGCAACACCACGGTTCCCATTTCCCCCAGACCTTCTTCCCGACCTGGCTGCGGAGCCACTGGGCATGACGGGGGATGTCAGACAACAGGTCTAGCATCGAGTGGGGAGCAGCAGCAAGGCCATAAGGAATGAGGCTCCTGTTCCCATGACAGTGCCCTGAGCCATAACCATCCTCCCTTCTTTCCTTTGGCCTATTTCTGCAGGGCCGGACTCCGAGCCCCTCGACCCGAGCAGAGGCCAGGGGTCACCACAGGGCTCCCAGAGGGGCCCATAGGCGGGGCGGGGCGGGGACTGGTTCTCCTGTTTGCGCAGCGCAGCAGGGTTGCATCTCAGCTGGGGGGTACTACCACAGCGCACATAGATAATAGTAATGGCACGAAGCAGAGGGAGATGGACCAAGGAATCCTGGCTGCCCCGTCTCTGTTATGCTTTGGGGTCGTTAGCTGCTCGGCCAAATTCCAGCAAAAAGCCTGGCACAGGCCTGGGGCCAGACACATTTTCAGCTGTTTATCTGAAGCCAGATAAATAGGAGCCAACACCCCGTCCCCCCAGGCCCAGCCCTGGGCAAAGGAGAAGGGGGGTTCAGAGGGTCCCCTGCTCCCTTTCTGCTGCATCAGCCCCCTCGTCCCTCTGCTGTGCTTGCCCAGTTCCAATCAGACTCTCCCCACCCGGCTGCTCTCTCCGTCGCTCCCTGCTCCTCTCCCGTCCAGCCAGGCAGTGAGTGAACGCAGGCCAGGCCAGGGCTGCCCTGCAACGCCAGAGAGCGCTGCGCCCCTTCCGTGGCAAAGAACCACAGCCACTCACTCTGGGCAGAGGCTGCGGGCTTTAACCCTGCACCTGCTGAGCCAGACTGCAAGCCTGCTGGGCAGCACCCTGTTTTCCCACCTCTGACAACAGAAGCGCTTGGTTTCTTACAAGGGAATAACATGGAAACTTCCCAGAGCCATGCTGCATCCAGCCCACCCACGGTGTGGGGAGCAATCCAGGGAACCGCCCGGGCAGCAGCACCTCACCTGAAACGACACCCGTGATGACTTGGTGTGGGAAGTGAGCTGCTAGGAAGATCCTGGACAGACTGACAGACACCTGAACCCCCCAGAATGACATCCACAGCGCCCCCCGCAGGCACCTGCAACAAGCAGCGAGAACACAGCAGTCAGTGGGCTGTGGGATTGGTGGAGGGAACGTGATGAACCATTTACTCAATAAGTAAGATTTGTGGGACATTTCAGGAGGACAGACACAGCAGCAGTGTCTGAGATGGAGACCCAGGCCCTGGTCCTGCAGCCAGTGGCGGCTCCAGGCACCAGCGCTCCAAGTGCATGCCTGGGGCGGCAAGCCGCGGGGAGCAGCCTTCAGCAGTTTGCCTGTGGGAGGTCCGCCGGTCCCGCAGATTCGGTGGCAATTCGGCAGCGGGTACACTGAATCCGCAGGACTGGCGGACCTCACACAGGCAAGCGCCTGAAGGCAGCCTGACTGCCGTGCTTGGGGCGGCAAAAAAGCTAGAGCTACCGCTGCCTGCAGCTGCCAGATCTGAACCAGGCTGTCCCAGTGCATTGCTGCAGGGGGACACTCAATCCCAAGCTGGGGTCTGAACCCATCAGCGGCGCTCCCCATGCAGCTCAAGACTGCACATGCCATGTGCACAGTGACACGGCCAGGGGCTGACGAGCAAGAGCCCAAACGGGGAGCCGTGCTGGTCTAGCATCCGAGTATGGTCGGCTGCCATGGCCTGGTCCAGAGGAGCCGCACGCGGTTGGGGTTAGCTGGAGCTCATTCTGCCCAGAGCTAAGCCACTGCCCTGACTTGCACCCCTTGGCCCTGCACCCAGCGCGAGGGCAGAGCTGGATCCTTACTGCTGCTGGAAGGGGGATCTCCAGCGCCGACGCAGGGTGCTAAGCAGAGCCATCACCATCACATAGTACACTCCAGCTGAGCCCATGGCATGGCCAGAGGGGCTGCCTGTGGAGAAGAGTTGGGAGAAGCCTGCAGTGAGCTCCGCGAAGAGCAAACCTCTCCCACTTTGGCTTCTGTCTGCCGGAGGGTTTGAATGCACAGAAGGGAATCGTCTCACGGTCTGTTCTAGCCCAGGCCGCCTGCTACAGGCTTCCTGGGCTGATGTTTTACAGGGCCTTTCCCGAGGACTGTAACTATTCAGACATCGTTCCCTTTCACAGTCTCAGCCCTGATCCCTTGGGTGTCAGCTGCTGCTCCTTTACCTGTATTTTGTCCATTCCAGGACAGGCCAGAGAGCCAGCGCACGTGACTGTGTTATAAATTGGACCAACAGGTAGGCAGACAGACAGACAGCTGCCGGGAGCAAGCAGCCCTGTTCCAGACCAGCCCTGGTGAAAGGTTAGGTGGGAACCAGACCATGTGGGGGGAGGGCAGCCAGAAGGGGGCTCTTCTCGCCAAAAAACCCAGCTTGGTTTTGATCTTTGTGTCACTCTGGCCCCCAAAATCACAAGCTAGGGATCGGAATCCAGTCTGGCCTCTAGGGATGCAGGAAAGGCCTGGAGGCTCAATGCAGGGAGAAGCTGCTGAGATTGCTAGTGTGCAGACTACCCAGACGTCTCTGCCAGGCGGTTAGCTGGCATAGTGCTCGGCCAGCCGGCCCATTTCCTGCCCGGGGGCCAGTGCAGCCTTGTTACTGGGCAGCTCCCACCACCTCCCTTGGGAGCATGGTCTGCCCTCGGGAAGGTCTCACCCTTCAAACTGAGACTCAGACGCCTGGGTCAATGAGGCACACAAGCTGCCCTGTCTCCCCGCACTGCATGGAGCCTGCGCGGTGTGGGAACTGACTCAGACCCTGAATTCATGCCCATTTGCGGGCCTGATTTTTGAGCACCTTAATCCCAGTAGAAATCAGTGGTCACTCAGCAGGATGACTCCTGGGGTAAAGTGCTACTCAGCACGTGCAGGTGTCCTCATATGGACCTCTGATTATACGGTCTTAGGGGCAGAAACCTGCTTCCTCTTGTGAGCGCAGCGCACCGAGCACCCTTTGGGGTGTTACATTCATTAATAACCAAAGGTTAATGGTTGCTTGTGGGTGCAGTGAATGGTGTCCATGCTGTGCATCTGTCAGGCTTCTCCTGCGTGCCGCATGTGCACTGTGACGGGGGGGTGCTCACCTGGCCCATTCTCACAGGTGACAGGGAACTGCTGGATCACAGGGGTGGAGGTGTTGCCATAGTAGCCAGTCTCATGGACCCACCAGTAGGGTCGCTGCCCAAAGAGAATCCTGTAGTGAAATGCAATGGGTCACATGGTCAAATAAGGCATCATCCACCCCCCCTCCTCTTGGCCAAAACAACCAGTTCATTCGTAGCGGACTCCAAGTGGTGCCAAAGTCAGGTCTGGGCTCATTAGCCAGGAAAGGGCGCAATTCCAAGCAGATTTTTTCAGGTTAATCAGAAAGTGTCTGTTCTCAGGGGAAGTGAACTCTGCACGTGGCTCTTACTCTTTTCCTGGAACCATCCGTTGCCTTCTGACCGTTATCTCACTTTGCTCTAGAAGTCCCGAGACCTCTAACCAGCATTTTATCCTCCCTGAACAGCGTGTTTATTTTATTCAGCAATCTTTGACGCTGGGTCAAGGCTAGGCAGAGGTTTGTTTAAGCAAGATGATGGCATTTTGGGGGACAAATATAGCACATCTTGACTATGCCGGAGGACATGAGGCCAGATGGGCAGTGTCTGGTTTAAGCCCCCTGAGATGAGCGCTAATTGCCCAGAAATGCAGCGGTGGGCTGCTGTGTGATGGCGTGTACTGCCCACCCAAGCCCCGCACAGACTGGCCCTTGCCATGACCATGACAGGAAGGGAGCAGGAGCCTGAACCAGGTGTTTTAAAAGGTTTAAAGTGAATTTCCTGCCGGTAAAAGGTGCTGGATTGACAGCTCTGATCCCTGACAGGCTGCTATTTGCTGACAGTGCAAGCTTCCCCCACGCTGCCCTGCTACTGCACCTCTGCCCTGACCTGGAGAGACCGGCCTTAGGGGCTGAGAGGTGAGAACAGTCACCAGGGCCTACTGAGGCTTACTTCACATTTAGGTTGACATAGCTACGTCACTTGGAGGGGTGGGGGGTGAAAAATCCATACCCCTGGGTGACATAGTGACACCAACTTAAGTTCTTGTGTAGACGCGGCTAGGTCAAAGGAAGGCTGCGCCTATTGCCCTAGCTACCACTGCTTGTGGAGATGCTGTTTCTACAGCAACAGAAACACCCCTCCCGTCAGTGCAGCCTGTGTCTACGCTATGCGGTCATGCAGGCATCGCCATGGCCCCCTGCTACGGCTGTAGTGTAGATATGGCTTCAAGCCTCGGCCTCTTTACAGTGCGAGTGGTCGTGGTGTCTTTCAAGAGCTGGGTGTAACTGAAAGCACAAGACAAACATTGCAGAATCACCGCACCCTACAGCCTGACCCCCAGCAAACCTGCCCCTGCCTGAGGAAGAGTCAGCAGGGTGCCCTTGTTGCCAAGAAGGCTAACGGCATTTTGGGCTGTATAAGTAGGAGCATTCCCAGCAGATCGAGGGAAGTGATCATTCCCCTCTATTTGACATTGGTGAGGCCTCATCTGGAGTACTGTGTCCAGTTTTGGGCCCCACACTACAAGGAGGATGTGGAAAAATTGGAAAGAGTCCAGCGGAGAGCAACAAAAATGATTAGGGGGCTGGAGCACATGACTTATGAGAAGAGGCTGAGGGAACTGGGATGTTTAGTCTGCAGAAGAGAAGAATGAGGGGGTATTTGATAGCTGCTTTCAACTACCTGAAATGGGGTTCCAAAGAGCATGGAGCTCGGCTGTTCTCAGTGGTACCAGATGACAGAACAAGGAGTAATGGTCTCAAGTTGCAGTGGGGGAGGTTTAGGTTGGATATTAGGAAAAACTTTTTCACTAGGAGGGTGGTGAAGCACTGGAATGGGTTACCTAGGGAGGTGGTGGAATCTCCTTCCTTAGAGATTTTTAAGGTCAGGCTTGACAAAGCCCTGGCTGGGATGATTTAGTTGGGGATGGTCCTGATTGGAGCAGGGGGTTGGACTAGATATCTCCTGAGGTCCCTTCCAACCCTGATATTCTATGAGTCTAAGAGTCTGTGAAGCGCGCGAGCTTGCCTCTCTCACCAACAGAAGCTGGACCAATAAAAGCTATTACCTCCCGCACCTTGTCTCACTGACTGCTAGTGCCTCTATCACTCATTTAATAAATTACAGAGCTGCCCAGAAGGGGGGGCAAGTGGGGCAATTTGCCCCAGGCCTCGCAGAAGCCCCCATGAGAGTTTTTCAGGGCCCCCGGAGCTTCTTCCACTCCGGGTCTTCGGCAGTGGGTCCCGCTTCGGCGGTAATTCAGCGGCGGAGGGTGCCCCACCACTGGTCTTCGGGGCACTTTGACAGTGGGTCCCGGAGTGGCCAAATTACCGCCGAAGTAGGGGCCTCCCCACCGCCGAAGACCCCAGGCCCTCTGAATCCTCTGGGCGGCCCTGATAAATTACAGTAATGTTGATGTGCCCAGAGCTACACTAAATCAAACATGGTATGGCGAGGAAATCAGGCAACAGCGCCCTGCTGGCCCATCAGGGCAGCTTCTCTGTCTAGTATTAAATTACCTCAGTTTAACTCAAGCACTCAAGAAAATGCATTTTTACACGGCTTAATTTAAAAAATACCCAGACAGCCCCTTTAACACACCTCATTTGTAACATTGGAGCCGTTTAGTATGCGATAGTAATGTATCAATGTTAACTTGTGCATGAGGGTGAGTGTGTGTGTGAGTGCACATGTGTATTAACATGAGTGTGCCCCTCCCTGGCTCGCTTATAGACACATAACCCTGGGCCTTGTCTTGGCAGTGAGGCCCACACACTCACCACTTAAAGACCAGGTTGAGCCAGTCCCCAATCACGGCCACCCAGATCAGCTCGACGCCCACCGCCTCGCAGAGGTGGAACCAGATGGGGAAGAGGATGAAGAAGGTGTTTCTGAGATCGGCAGCGAAGGAGATGAAGAGGAACCAGCCCTGGGAGCCCTGGTAGTTCTCCTGCAGGTAGTGAGTTATTTGGACTCCAGAGCTGTGTATAAAATCCATTCCTGTCTCCATGGCTGTAGCTCAGGCAGCAGGGAGATGGCCAGGGCTTTGGGACAGAATGCGACTCCTCACTTTTTGGGCTGGCTGGTTATATACTGCTTAGGATGCAGATTACATTTGCTTTTCAAAGCTGTCCTCCCAATTAAGATATGTTAGCACCAAAGTTCATCAGCAAACATTACTTCAGAGGAGTGTGATACAATTACCTGCTCCAGGCTTCTGTCTCAGCAATTCACAGGGAGCTGCTCAAATCAATCATTAACCCACTAGCACTGGTAGGAAAAATGAGACTTGCTTTTTTGCAGCTTTTGCTGTTTTTCCAGCTGCTGAAAGGCTCCCAGGAAGGGGCCCAAAGAGTCAGAAAAGGGATTGTAACTGTGTTTGATACAGTACTAAATTGGGCGGAGTGCTATGACGTGCACCCATCTCTCCTGTGGGACGCCATGGCCCCTGAATCTCTGCTGAATGGGTCGCTCTGAAAGAAGACGACTACTCTCTTTGTTTTCTCAGAAAAATGATTATAGGCTTTATTCATTATTATTATTACCATTATTTGTATTATCAGAGCACCCAGGAGCCCTATTTGTGCACCTGGCTCCATTATGCTACGCTCTGTATGAACACAGACCACAGAGACGGTCCCTGCCCCAGGAGGTTACAATTTATACCTTTTATTTTAGAATCCGAGTCAGCTGCCTTGCCAAGAACAGCAGGGACAAGTCAGAATTTATCCTCAGTTGTTAGACCTCTCACAGAAACCCAGCCATTTACTCAAAATGACTAAGGTGACCGTGGCAGGAGGGTGGGAAGGGGCAGATACCTCACACTCTCTGGCACGTTGCAGTGTTCAGAATATTCCTACATGACAGTTTTGTACTTTGTAAAATGGTATCAGGAATGTAAGTGTTTGGTAAGATGAGGAGCTGTTATCTTTGGGTTGAGCCAGGTAGAGTGGGCTCAGGCTGTGCAGGCTTCATTAGGGTTAGTGATGGTGTTACTATTTAAAAATGGACTTGTGTGACCAATGGCCACAGCATCCTATAAACGTTGGAGCCATTCCCTGCGCTGGAGAGTTTACAATTGAAGATAGACAAGGCAAACAAAGTCAAGCCCCAGAACAATTGTTTCTGAAAGGGAGGTTGCAGAAATTGCTGGTGGGCAGAAGGCAGGAGGCATTCCGGGAAAAGGTGGATTTGAAAGGAAGATTTGAAGGACAGGAGGTCACTTGGTGGATAAGAAAAGGGAGCGTGTCCGTGTTCCATACTTCACCCACACATAGCTCTGTCTGTTCACTGGTAGTGTGTCCAGACCTGCAGCCCTTTGCTAGGCCAGTCCTTGACTGCCCAATTCGGCTCTGCCAGTGTACTGCCAACCTGACATGGACCCTCTCCTGCTATTGCAGCCTTAAGCCGCTCCTGAGCAGAGACTGTCCACCGTGCCAGACTAGCACGTGGTGGTAGGATGTGGACATGTGTCCACCAGGGCTCATTCAACTCACCTGCTTTTCTGAGACTTAAACAGGATTTGAACCCAGGTCTTCAAAACTGCTTTGACTGTACCACTGAGCCCATTCTCCTCTGGCTACACCGCTGTCCCCATGTGTGCACACACCCCACACACCCTTGTGCTTCCTGAACCACCGCCAAAAGGAGCGACAGGACATTTTTATGAGGCCTGCATCAAGAAGAGAGACAAGTGGCATGACAGCATGTGTGGAGCAGGAGTGTGGGGCAGGTGGGCGGCTGGGTGTGCATAGTGGAGTGCATGTGGGGGTGGGAAGGATCACTGCACAGGGGAGGCACTAGAAGGGGTGACCAAGGAGGTAAACAGTGTGAGGTTCTTAAATGGTACAAGGGGGTGAACTCTGTTCAAACAACAGATACAGAATCATTCTTGGGCCATCCCCATATCAGCTCCAGGCGGAAAGCACACCCCATAGGGCTTCCCATCTAGCTTCCTGCCATACATCTCACAGGCCCATGTGTTTCCATATGCTCTATCTCCCTTCCTCTGCTCCAGGAAGTCAGCTTAAAGCACAACACAAAGCAATCACGCACGTCCTCTGCGAGTGCAGCTACCAAGCAGGGCTGACACTAGCATATTGATGATGTTGATTGTTCCATGCTGGTATTTGTGTGTCGGCACTGAGTGCTCACTGAGCCTGCGGGGGCTTTCCAGACCCTAAAGAGCCAGAAAACCTCCAGCCATCACAGACAGTGAAGCCACATGCGAGCCAGGTTTGCTAAACCCATACTAACTGCTGTGAGGAAAACGTGTCTGAGCCAATCTTGTTGTGACTTTAACCCTAACCCTGACACTTCACAAATAACAGTGAAACGTCAAAGCAAGTGGGCACAGTACAAGGCGCATACACATCTCCCATATGTTGGTCCTTGATTTCAGCACTGAGCTCATTCAGGAGATGCCCGTGACCAGCGAGGGGACAGCAGCTGTGTCTCCCCCTCCCGCACAGGGGATTGGCCTGCCCAGAGGAGCCCTCCCATACATACAGTGAGTCCAGTGATGGTATCTTCCACTTTATTATTAACAATAATAAAATACAGCAACAAGCCAGTAATGTCCCGGACCCCAGGGGCAGCATATCTGCCAAGTGAGCCTCCGGCTGATTGAGCAGCTAGGGTAGAAGTGGGCAAACTACAGCCCACGGGCCATATCCGGCCCATGGGACCATCCTGCCCGGCCCCTGAGCTCCTGACTGGGGAGCCTAGTCCCCAGCCCTTTTGCCGCTGCCCCCGTTCCCCGCAGCCACACTGCCGCCGCGGCCGTGCTCTGGCCCACTGCTCCCACTGGGCAGCTTGGGGCACGCAGCTGGCTCTGGCTAGGTGTCGCGGCTGCGAGCTCCTGCTGCTGGTAAGGGGGTGGGGAGCAGGGCAGTTGGATAAGGGAGCAGGCAGTCCTGGGGGGCAGTCAGGGAGGAGGGGGCGGTTGGATGGAGTGGAGGTTCTGGAGGGGGTGGTCAGGGGATGGGGAACAGGGAGGGTTGGGAATGGGAGTCCTGGGGGGCCTGTCAGGAGTAGGGGGTGTGGATAGGGGTTGGGGAAGTCAGGGGACAGGGAGCAGGGGGGTTGGGTAGGAGGCGGGGGTTGTTCAGGTTAAAGATAGACAGGTACTTAAGTGTTGTCCTGGACTGGGGAGTTTGCCTGAATCAGGGCCTGTATGAACCAGTCCTGATTTGTCCAACAAAACCTGAAGAAGGGCCCTGGGTAGCTTGAAGCTTACGTCTCTCACCAGCAGAAGTTGGCCCAATAAAAGAGATTCCCTCCTTCACCTTGTCTCTCTAAAGCCCTTTAAGCACCCCAAGGCAGAGAGATCCAAATAGCTGTCTGCTGTCAGCACCTGGTGCTGGCTCCACCCCTGGTTTCCAGCTGCTAAAGTCCATTAAAGTTACAAACACATGCCGTTCATACTAACCCTTTCCCATGAAAGCAATCGCAGTGGCTGTCAGAGATGTCATGCATGCAAGGGGAGGTAGCCAATGTGGTTGTGGGTGGAAGAGGAGGTTTTCCACAGGACACACACGCTGTTAAGATGGGAACGTTTCAGAACCCCTACCCTGAGAATAAACAAAATACTTCTGAAAGGAGAAAGCAAAACAGAGAGCTAATCCAAACTGGCCTGGTATTTCCAGATGCTGGATGCTGGCCTGTCACCTTCAAGCAATAGCTAGAGTCATGCTGCTTGTTTCTGATCAGGAAAGTTCATAAGGAAATAAGCAATTGCTCCAAGTCCAGTGTTTGAACAGAGACAGGGGCCGTTACTTAACAAGCCTTTCCAAAGGTGACCTTTACCCAGGCTCACAAAGACCCTGCGGAAGAGCAAAGCCTTCAGTAATTACTATTATCTGTATTACAGGCGCACTAAGAGGTCCAGAGCTCCCTGCTGCAAAGTGCTGTGCAGATGCACTGTGCTGCCCCAAACAAGTTACACTCTAAATAGACATGGTGGGGAGAAAGAGGGTTAGTATGATTCCATTCCACAAAGGGGAGTCACGGCCCGAAGCAAGTGGTGAGCCCATGGGCATACGAGCAGTGTCAGAACTGGGAACTGAAGCTAGACCTCCAAGCCCCAGGCCCATGGCTTAACCACAAGACCATCCTTCTCCTGTTTGCTTTTGGGGAGTGATGGAGACATGTATGCCCAGTGCTACTCATCCCTTCTCATTACAGCTCCTGCTCCACCCCCATCAAAATCCCAGCTCCTTTGGGGTTTTCTAAACGAAAGAGAAGGACCAAGAGAAGGTAAATGGGCTGTGATAGCTGTATCTCTGCAGCAAGCTCCAAGCCGCTGCATGCTGTTTGCCATGTTCTGGTATCAGAAGCAGCAGCGGAGTCCTAAGCGTTCTACTTCCTCTGTCAGGAGGAGTGCATCCTAAATAGCCCAGGCCAGCAAGTTAGACAGTTTAATGGCATCACATACAATGTACAGGATTAAATTCTCCTGTCTGTAATCGCTCATTCTCTGCAAAAAGCAAGCCTGTCCCACAAGGTGCGTCGGAATCAGAGCAAGGAAGGACTAGGGTGGGCAGGGGATAGCATGTGTCCCTCCGGGGCTGAACGGAGGGGGTACCTCATGCAGGTTTGGAGCAATAACTGAGTGATAGTGGCTGCGACACAGGGCTTTACATGGGTGTAAGCAAGGACCGGGGACTCTGAGGGCAGTTGGGGAACTCCCTCTCTTGGCAAGAAAGCACTGAGACAAGCTGACGAACACAGAAATGCCACGTTGTGCATAGACACAAAGTCCACTGTCCTGAGGCCAGGAGGCTGCTTTGGTGCGTGGATTTGAGTGTTGAGTGCTTGGGGAGCACTGCATGCACTGAACCCTACGATGGCAGCCACTGGGGTCAGCCCATTTCACGCATGCCACGAAAATACATGAACTGCAGATTAAAGGGCTGAACTTTCCTTTTCTAAATGGGATTTATTTTAAATTGAATCACATTGAACCAGGACTCTTAACAGCTGAGTTAGTGGCTGGGATAAGCCCAGTTCAGCGACTTCATCTAGTCAGCAGCAAACCCTGCTTAAAGCCCAGGTGTCAGAGGGGGCAGCCAGGGACATGCCAGAAGGCTGGTGCTGAGATGTGTGACCCCAGATCTCCCATCTCCCCCAGGGGCCTGTCAGACAATGTGACCCTGGTGATGAAGCACAATAATTCCAGCCCCTCTCCTGGTCCATCCCGGGATTGCTTCCCCTTTGTGTTTTATTGAACTCAGTTACCTAAGGGGCAGGTGCTGGCTGCCAGCCCTGGAGACTGACTTTTACCTCTCCAGCATGCACAGCCCAGCGAGCATCCCCTGCCCACTCCCCGCAAAGGAGCTCTGACATGCCCAGATGTGCCCATGTCTGCCCCACTCCCAGTCGAGAGGCCCAGCCCCACCCCGAAAGGCAGGCTTGCTGAGCCGGAGAGATCTGAACCCCTGCTGCTGTCTGACAGCTGAAGTGTCTGTGCCCAGGCACCTGATAATGCTCAGGAGCAGCGTGGGAATATCTCACTTGATCAGAGTGAAACAGCAGTTTCACAGGCCTGGGTAACTGTTACCCACCTTTCCACTGCAGCAGCTGTGCATCCCCACCTGTCCTGAGCTGTGCTGGCCTGGGCTCAGGACCTGGCCTTATCCCTTCAGAGGAGAACAAAGATGTCTGTCCCAGCTCTGAGCCGTCAATCACACCAGATCCACAATGGACCTTGCAGTGCCAGGGTAGGGGACAGGATCCACCAAGAGTTTGTGCTTTTCCGGGTTCATTTCCAATCAGTCACCTACAGAGAAATGGGGCTCACGCAGCGACTGATTCTGTACAAACCCCTTCCTGAGTCTGCGTGGAGGACGGGACACTGTGCTCCTGCCAGCCAGGCCCAGCCTGTGAATGCCTTGTTCCTCTTCCTGGTGGGATGGCAGCAAGATGGTTTATCCAGTGACCAGTAAAGCCAAGAGCAAGGTAATAACTGGGAATCACTGAGTGTGTGATCCCATGGCACTGAACCTCTGCCTGCTTCCCCCTCCCCCAGACAGTCTTAGGCCAGCAGCATCTGGCAGCATTTGCGGGGAGGGGGATGGCCATCGTAGGAGGGTCCAGTTATCTTCCTCCATAGTTTTAAAGTGTGTATGGCAGGGGATAGGTTAGCAGCAGCCAGAGTGGGGGCTGGATTCCCCCAGGAGCAGGGAAACGTCCCCTGTCAATCCAAACACCACACACGGGAGAGTCACTCCCCACTCAGCGCCCTCACTCCGGCACGACCTGTGGCTAAGACGTACAAAGGACTCATGGCTGGTAAAGAAATACAGCTCAGGCTTTAATAAAATACCCCACTTACATACACACACACCCCCACACAGCACTGTTTCAATGAAGGTAATTGCAGGACACTGGGTACTTAGTGGGACACAGAGGCCAGTGAGTCCAAGGGTGTGGGTACGTGCCAGCCTTTCTGCCACGCGCCCTCGCTCCCCCACAAACAGCCTCTGCCCTCCACGGGGCACTGTCTGAAGAATCCTCCAGAGAGCACATGCAGCAGCAAGCGCCCGGTGGCCCAGAGAATGCCAATCTCCTTCTCACCCCGTATGGCAAGGGGAGGCAGCAAAGCCAAGCTGTGCCCTCAACAGCTTTCCAGAGGCTCCTGCCTGCCGCACGCTGATTCCCAGGCCCCACTGCCGAGCCTGAGCTGGCTTCTCGTGTGCCCTGCACATCGGCGTGGTCTGTAACATAGGCAGCAGCTCTACTGCACAAGCCAGACAGGAGCACCCAGACCAAGTGAGCAGGAGCTGGGCTGGGCTGGTGTCCGGACAGAGTCACTCTCTGCAGACCTAGCAAGGAGAGTGCGCTGGAAAGGGCTTGTGCTAAGCCAGTACCTGCTGACTCAGGACCCAGTTCAGCACTTGGACCCAGAGACATGGGGGAGTCTCTGCTCCTGGGACATGTCATGTGCATAAATACCCAAGTTCCTTCCTTCTATAAAGCTTTTTTATCCTGTTGTCTCAGGACCTGGGCGACGCAGTAGGGGATGAGGCCGGCAGCAGCCACGGGCACGGCCGCGCTCTTGCAGAAGGACAGGACGTAAAACAGCAACTCCACCTTGGTGGGAGGCTTGAAGGAGTCGAAGAGGTGCAGGACGATGAGCGAAGCTGCGATGCAGCTCAGGCGGAAGGGCAGCTGCTGGCCCATTTTCCCTTTGCAGCTCTCCAGGTACATCTGGGAGTTGAGGGCCAGCCCCAGCCCAAACAGGATGCCCAGGTTCCTGAGGAGGCCGGCAAAGGGGGTGGTGTCAATGTGGACCCACTCTGGCCGGTCACACCACCTCTTGGCTTTCTCCAGGGTCCACAGCAGGTCAACACCGAGAGCCTTCAGCAGCAGGTAGAACCCCAGGGCGAAGCTGAACAGGAAGAGGGTGGTGCCTAGGTACCTCCGGAGACTGGTGTTGTAGATGGAGGGGATGTGCCGGAAAGCTTCAGCCACTGCCATGCCTGCAGGGAACAGAGTGTGAGAGGAGAAACAACCCGTCAGAGAGAGGAAACTAGTGTGTAGAGATGAAGCCGCAGAGGCTGCCACGGGGGTCCCAAGACAATCGGGCTGGACAGTTGTGGTGGAGTATCACTCCTGAGAGCAGCTGCCCCAAGGGTCTTCACAGCATCATCACAGAGCCGACTAATGAGTCTCTGCACTGACACCTCCCTGGGAATGATTCAGGTGGCAGTGCCCACCGTGGGCACAGAGAGGCAATCTTAACTCCCCATCCCTCCCTAGGCTAAGATCCCCTCCTCCTAGTGCCAAGCCCTCTGTGCCCACACCTCCAGACAAGGCTTGCTGGTAGTAAAACCTGCCAGTGATTGGAACTAGTCAGCTAATGTTCTGTCTGGCTCACCTGGGTTACTGGGGAATGCAAAGGCAAGTGCCAGGGCACGCTCTCTGGGATTACTAATGCAATCATAGAATCATAGACTTTAAGGTGAGAAGGGACTGTTATGATTGTCTACTCTGATCTCCTGCACAATGCAGGCCACAGAATCTCACCCGCCCACTCCTGTATCAACCCCCTGACCTATGTCTGAGCTACTGAAGTCCTCAAATCGTGGTTTAAAGACTTCAAGGTGCAGAGAATCCTCCGGCAAGTGACCAGTGCCCCACGCTGCAGAGGGGTAGTGCAGCACAGTGCAGCCTAGCCACAGCTTACATCTCAGGGTCAGTCCTGTGATATTTCCCTTGATGCAATCACTGCCCAGGACATAGGATATATAACTGGAGAGTGTTCAGAGACGGGTCACGAGAATGAGGAGAGGCTTAGAAAACAGGCCGGATGGAGAGAGACTCAGGGAGCTTGATCTATCTACAGTTGTTTGGAAGAGCAGGTTTAGGGGTGACTTGACCACAGTCTACAAGTATCTACATGGGGAACAAATACTCGAGAATAGGCTCAGTCCAACAGACAAAGGCCTAACATGATCCAATGGCTGGAAGGTGATGTGAGACACGCACAGACGGGAAATAAGGTGTACATTTCTAACGGTGGCAGTAATTAACCACGGGAACAATTTACCCAGGGGCACGGTGGATTCTCCCTCACTGGCAATGTTTAAATCTAGATTGGATTTTTTAGAGACTGGCTCTGATTCCAAAGGAAGGATTGTGGGGCAGTCCCATGCCCCGTGTTACACAGGGAATCAGACTAGGTGAGCACAACCATCCCTTCTGGCCGTGGCATCTAGGACAGCTGGCGGGTGGCCCCCTGCGCCTACTGCTCAGAGTGACAGTAACAGTGCGGCTTGTACAGGGAGAGGCGATGGTGCACGCCATCACTGACCTGAGATGACCCCTGCGATGACTTGGTGAGGAAAATGGGCAGCGATGAAGACTCGAGATAAACAGACACAGACCTGGACGGCCCAGAATCCTGCCCACAGCGCTGTCCGCAAGAACCTGCAGCAGGGAGACATTCTGGTTAGACGCAAAGGTCAGTGAAGCGCGGCTCTGCGCAAGGCCATAGCGAGGCTTCCTCGGGGCAGCAGGGAGGCTGGGAAGTCAGATGTCTCTCCCTGCTGGTAGTGCAGAGGGAAGGGTCCCATTATAAAGCCCTGAATGCCAGTCCCAGAATGGAAAGTGGCATTAAACAGCCCCTGTGGAGTGGGTAGAGGTTAGAACCAGGGATTTGCCCTCTGCCATGATCCAGGGAAAGCTTAAACATCCAGGAGGGGCCCAAAAGCGCTTGGAGCTGGCTCTGCCTCCACGGACAGCAACTGCAACACTCCCATTGACTTCAGTGGGGCAGAGCTCCTCTGATCACCCCACTCCCCTAAACCCGTCGTGGCCTCATCCAAAGACTCCCATCAACTGCAGTGGGCTGTGGAGCAGGGTTTAGTCCAGACCCTTCACTTCCTTCCCAGCCCCTAGAGCAGGTGCTCAGACTCAGGGAGGCATGAGATGCGATTCTCTTTATCTAGGCATTAGCTGGCTTAGCTGCCAGTGGGATTCATGCTCATGCAGTTATTCAACCCCTTCTAAAACCCTGTGTCTGTGTGTATGAGCCTGGAGCGGTGCCGGCCTCCTGCAGCAGTGAATTCCACAGCTCCACTGCACACTGCGTGAAGACTCATTTCCTTTGGTTCAAAATGCACCTCCCTCCGGCCTCAGGGCACCCCACTGACCCTGCAGACGCAGGAGCGCAACAGTCTGAACGCTGCTTACTGGTCTTTAATCGTTGGCTGCTTCTTCCCCAGAGCAATGGACAGAATGGCTGTCACCATCACATAGTAAACTCCAGCAGAGCCCATCGCATGGCCGGAGGGACTGCCTGGGGGAGAGAAAACACTCGCGTTACACCTTGCCCTGGTCTCTAACAGCAACCTCCTACCTGGTGCCGAGAGCACTGGGATCACCCAGACAAAAGGCCAAGAGGCTGCATCAGCTCAGCCTGGCACAGCTGGCTGTGCAGGGCACTAGGGAGTTGACAGGGAGGGGCAGGCCCAGAGAGAATCCCCCATGTGAGGCATTGGAGGGGGGTGTCCTTACCAGAACCAGGGGGGTGTAAGAGGAAAAATGAAGCTGCTCAGCAAGGGGAGAGACCCCGCAGCCACTCACAAGCCCAGCTTCCCACAGACACCTGGCATTAGGGAGCCCTAATGATGATACTGCCAGAATACTTAGCACTTGTGCAGACAGAGCCTCCCTCTACGTATCAACCTGCACACTAGTCCCCTGCAGAGACCAGCCCCAGCGCTCCACAGTCATAGGCCCTGTCTTCACGACATGCTCAAGCCCGTTTCTCCCCATCCCATGGTGCGTGTTCACTCATCCACACCCCGCTATCGGCACTGCCCAGTGAGGCAGCCACCACCCTCTGAGCTAGTGGGCAGCCCACCCGGTCCCCAGTATCCACCGCTGCCCAAAGCTACAGAAAGAGCAGTGGTAGAGGTGGCATTAGGCTGCAAGGATCCTACACTCGACTACCCGGCTTTCTGCGGTAGCCACAGATCGCTCCCTAGGGAGATGCAGCTCAGCAGGCAGAGGGAACTGATCGTCACATGGCGCTGGAGAGACAAGGCAGGGGAGGTAACGGCTTTTATTGGACCGACTGCTGTCGAGCTACACAGAGCTCTTCTTCGGGTCGTCGGCTTCAGAAGGGCTCTGCATAGCTTGAGACCTCGTCTCTCGCCAACAGACGCTGGTGCAATAAAAGGTATTACACCCCACACACACCTTGTCTCTCTACTATCCTGGGACAGACACGGCTACAACACTGCGTACACAGCACTGGAACAGTCCATCCAATAGAGAGCAGTAGTGAACGTGTGTGTACACACACACACACACACACACACACACACACACACACCCCAGCTGGCATGAACAAAGCCCCAGTGGTTGCAATATACACAGGATGCCTCTGATCTGGGCCTGAACCTGCACCACGCTGGCTTCCTACTGAGCTTTGCAACAAACTTCGAATTCCAGCATAGGTCAAGGGTCCCTCTGCGAACAAAATCTGCACAGGTACTGGGCTAGCCCACTCTTTTTCTGGAAGGAAAGACTGCCTATCTCCTGGACCGGTCAGACAGCCCTCTGTCATGCAGGGGAAGGTATCTGTTCTTAATCTCAGTAGCTATAGGGTCGGCCCAAAGGTTTCTTCTACAGAGCCGAAGTTTAGTCTAAGGCAGGTTTTGCATACACTGGCCTGTTTCACTCCAGCAGCAAGGCAAGATTGGCCTGCCCCTAACTGCTGGCAGGACAAAATCTGCCCTTTGAAAGTCTCCCTTTCCCCAGTGAACAGGTCAGGAAATGTTTAAGGACAGCGGCTGCGTTGGATGCAGCTCAAGCTTGTGCTAAATCACTCTGCCCCTGGGCTCCATATTTCCTTTCTTTGAAGGACTCTTCAAGGGCTTATCTACACTGTGACACTCAGGGAAATTCATCCAGATTAAACAAACAGGTGAGTTTAAAATGAATTAGTTACACTGCATTAAGCCCCTGTGTGGACACACTCATTCAGAATGAAAAGTTGCCTGCGTTCAATTTAATTTAATTAATTTTGGAAGTCAATTACGCTTAAACTCTCATTCAGAATTAGTTTACCTTAATTCAGTTTATGTTAATTTAATTCCAAAATTAACTAAATGTAACTGAATTAAGGCGATTTAATTCTGAATAGGGGTGTCCACCCAGGTTAACTAATTCAAGTGCTTTGGAGGACAGGATCAGAATGCAAAATGACCTTGAGAAACTGGAGAACTGGTCTGAAGTCAATGAGGTGAAATTCAATAAAGACATGTGCGAAGTACTGCGTTTGGGAAGGAAAAGACAAATACAAAATGGGGAATAACCCGACTGCGGAAAAAGATCTGGGGGTCAGAGTGGCTCACAAACCAAATGTGAGTCAGCAATGTGATGCTGTTGTGAAAAAGGCAAATGTAATTCTTGGATGTGTTAACAAGAGTGTTGTATGCATAAGATGAGCATGCGTCCCATTTTGACTGGGACAGTTCCTTCTTAAAGCCCCATCCGGGCCATCCCGACTTTTTTGAGACTTGATCAATTGGCAAGAGCCAACGGGACAAATGCCCAATTTTGTCAAAAAAGGAAGGTGTGGTATGGCAGAACATTGGGGCAGGGGGAAGAGTGTGAGTGGAGATGCCAGCCCTGCACAGGGAAGAGGCAGGGCTCCGGTGCGGGAACCGGCACAGTTCCAGCGACCAACAACTGTCTCACGGGGGGCAGGGCAGGAGGCTCAGGCCAGCCCCATGCAGTGTCCCATTTTCCCTTTGGGAAATATGGTCACCCTGCGTATGTACAACACAGGAGGTAATTGTCCTGCTTTACTTGGCACCAGGAGTTCTCAGCAGAAGCACTGAGTCCAATTCTGGGCACCACACTTCAAGAAAGATGTGAACAAACTGGAGAGACCCCAGAGTAGAGCAACAAAAATGATCAGAGGTTTAGAAAAAGAACTAGAAAAGTTCCTGGAGGACAGATCGATCAATGGCTGTTAGCCAGGCTGGGCAGGGATGGTGTCCCTAGCCCCTGTTTGCCAGAAGCTGGGAATGGAAGACAGGGGATGGATCTCTCGATGATTCCCTGATCTGTTCATTCCCTCTGGGATACCTAGCACTGGCCACTGTTGGAAGACAGGATACTGGGCTAGATGGACCTTTGGTCTGACCCAGAGTGGCCATTCTTATGTTCTAGAAGACCTGATCTATGAGGAAAGGTTGAAAGAACTGGGCATGTTTAGTGTAGAGAAGAGAAGGCTGAGGGGGAACCTGAAAACAGTCTTCACATATGGAAAAGGATATAGGCAGAGGACAGTAGTTCTCTGTGTCCCTCGTGGGTGGCACAAGAAGTAGGTGGCTTAGTTTGCAGCAAGGGAGATTTAGGGTGGACATTAGAAAAACATGTCTAACCGGGATAGTTAAGCAGTGGAGCAAGTTAGGACATCCCCTGCCCTTCTTCCCAGCTGGCCCCTCAGCGCTGATAAATGCCCACCACCTGCCCTGCTGCTGCAGTGGAAGATGCCTCCCCTCCTTGTGTATAATGTGAAGCATGATTCTGCCAAATTACTCCTCTCTCTGGATGTGTCTCACCTGGGCCGGTCTCACAGGTGAGGGGGAACTGCTGGATCGCAGGGCTGGAGGTGTTGCCATAATAACTGGTCTCCCGGACCCACCAGTAGGGTCTCTGCCCAAAGAGGATCCTGAAATACAAGAATAAAAGTGGCTCTAGTTGCCTTGGGCGCAAGAGCAGGAAAGCAAGGACACAGTTTGTCAGCTCTGGCCCAGCTTGGGGCAGGGGCTGCAAGAATCGGGGATCCCCAGTTCCAGGCCAGTTGTCTGTAGGCTTCAGTCTGAGCTTGGGGCACCCAGCTGGCTTCCACTCTGTGCGTACAGGCGCCTGCACATGCTACATGTCACCCAGGAGCCAATTCCCGCCTTTCCTTGATGGTGCAGCAGAGCACAGGAGACGTTCAATCTACTGACAATGGGCTGCTTCTCCCCGGGCGTGAACCAGAGCTACAACATGTGCCCTCATGCTGGCTGACCCATCCTCCCCCCAGCCCACCACATGCCCTCCTTATCTCCAGAGACAATTCCATCACCACACCCAATCTCACCCCTCCCCTGACGGGTCAGAGCCCCATGGTAACAGCAAGTCTGGAGAAGAGCAATCACCATAAATGCACCACCCAGGACCGGATGGGGCCAGTTCCCATGCTCACTCACACTCCGGGATCATGCCCCATGCATTCTCCCTGGAGCTTTCTGTCATGAGCTTATACAAAGATTCACGTGGCTTTAAAAAGGATTAAGATTTTAGATGGGACTCTGCACCCATCAACCTCAAAGGATTTTGTGTATTACAGAGGGGGAAACTGAGGCTACCTTGCCCATATCACAGAGTAGGTCAGCAGTATCTCTGTGTCGCAGGTAAGCCCCGTAGCCCCTGCACCACACAGCCTCTCATCAGAAAATAAAAGCAGTTAAACATAAGCCCCTAAATCTGGGTGCTGCAGAGCTGGAGGAACTTGTCTCTGGAAAGCTCCAGCTTAAAGCCGCCCTGAACCCACTTGGTAGGTGCCTACTTCACAGCCAAACAACCCTCTGAAAGCAGGGCGTGCGCAGGGCAAGCAACAGGAGCAGGTCCAGCATGGGCTACTCACCACTTAAATACCAGGTTGAGCCAGTCCCCGATCACAGCAACCCAGATCAGCTCGACGCCCACCGCCTCGCAGAGGTGGAACCAGATGGGGAAGAGGATGAAGAAGGTGTTTCTGAGGTCGGCAGCGAAGGAGATGAAGAGGAACCAGTCCTGGGAGCCCTGGTAGTTCTCCTGCAGGTATCGAGTTGCCTGGATCCCCATGTCATGCAGGACGTTCATGCCGGCCTCCATTCTCCTTGTCTATCAACACTTCAGTATCAGCCGAGAGTGCTGAGTGATTTCGGTCTCTGATGAGACTGCTCTGCTCTGGGGCTGCTCACCGGCTGGCTTTATACCCTGACAGGCTCTTGTTTGCAGCCTGTAAGTTGCTGGCTCCCACACTGATCTTTGGACCCAAAACACTTTTGTCAAAACCCCCATTGATCAAAGGTGCATCACGGGGGGGTGGGGGTGGTGTTTGCTCCAAACATGTTTAGAGCAATTTACGTAAAAGAGAAAAAGAGGCTGACAAAACAGCATGCTGTTTGCCATCCACTGACCGGAGGGCACCGTTAACCCTTTGCAGCACCATTCTACTGGCTACGGTACAAAAATAGCCTAGGAAAAATCACTCGGGTTTGTGTTTTAAACTGAACCCAGCCTGTGCTGTGCATAATTCCCGCTGCTTCCTGACTGTTGCTTACAAACCACAATAATACTGTTCATTTTTTTAATTATGAGTGTCGAGAACACTATTTGAACAGAGCCTGAAGAACTGATAGTAATGCGAGTGGCACAAAGCCCAGCGGCCTCAGGCCTGAGTCAAGGCTACGTTGTCCCAGAGATCCAGTGGGTCACTTTGGCATGTTACTGGAGTGTAGTGGGGTCAAGCAGGCCTTTTGTTGGGCTGTGCATTTTGGAGAGAGGTGTCACCATAGCATGGGCTTGATTCTCACCCGGCATTTGTGGGAACAGGATGAAAGCCAAGAGCTGGGTAGGGATGGATGGGCACCTTTATGACATTTGCACTACCCTGTAATTTAACTGGGAACCGGACAAGACTCCGCTTACTCAGCCAGTATCCCTCCAAACTCCAGAAGGACCTGCCAATGGCTCTAGATAGTCAGGCTTCCCCAGTGCTTGGCCTGCAACCATGCTTTTCTAGAGACACTTTGCTGGGTTTTGTGTGGCCTCAAAGGAACTTCGGCATCTAGATACCCTCTAGATACCCAAACACTCTTGTCTCTGTAACTCCCCTGCTGCCCTGGCACAGCGCACAACGGAGGAGGAGGACGACACAGGGCTGCACTCCCACAGGAGGGTGCGCACTGCACAAGGCCCAATCCTGCTCCCACTGCAGGAGGTGGTAAAACTCCCATGCACAGCAGTGGAGTCACACTTGCTGACACCAGCTCTGAATCTGGCCTCACCCTCTAGCTTGCTACATTAAGAGCTGAACTTCCCAGGGTACAAGAGATGCCCAGAGAAACAACCAATTTGATTCTACTCCTAATCACAAATCCCAGGCCGCCAGCTCTGCATCTGCCCTGGGCCACTGCTGCCCTGCCCTGGGCCCTGGCATCCTGCAAAAGCGCCCGGGCTGCCCCACTTGATGCAGCGCCAAAGAATATGAGACATGCAGCCCTGGAAATGGGTTTCAGGCAAAGGTGGAACCTGTTTATACTGGAAAATAAAACCGTGAAGGATCATTGGGATCTGAAGCAAAGGAAATATACTCAATTCTTGACACCTTTGTCCCTAAGTTTGGCCTCTCCTCCCCTGCAGCCATGCTGTCCCCGCGCTGTCGAGGAAGGGCAGCCCTGCTCCAATGGCATTATCAGCAGCTCTCCTGATAAGCATGAATTATGGATTTGGTATCTGCCTGGCGTGCCAGCCGCCTGGAACTACATGCCATTAGCATGCGGAGGACTCAACCACACGGATTCGCTTTCATGTGCTGAACAAGAAGAGCCTGCTTTTCTATCTGGTGACGTGGGTCCCTTGTGACTCTCATGAGCAGAAATCAGAACCTGTGCCAGCACCAGGGCAGCTTGTGCGCTCGCAGAGATTCCGGGCTTTTAACGGCAGTGTGGGACAGGGAGGGATGGATGAGGCTGCACACAGGTGATTGTGCGTGGCTCACACCGGCTGTGGGGCAGGATCCTCTCTTTAGCGGGAAGGCGGGGCGGGGGATGGCTGGGCCCCTGGTTGTGGCACAGCAACCATTACAGAGGGGCAGAGGCACAGGCAGGAGCTGAGCGATGTAGAGCCTTGAAGATAAGGGCCCGACCTGATGCACAGAGCAATGGGGAGCTGATGGCCCTTCAAAAGGGGGGTGCTGGGTCAGAGCCAGGAGGGAGGGAAACCATTTCAACAGCAGTGTTTCAGTTGGTGAGGGGTGGTGGGGCTGAGCACTCAAGGCAGGAGATGATTGGGGAGCTGAGCAGCAGTTTACATGTGTGAGTCCCCCAGAACCCAGGGGTTACAGCAGCACAGAGAGCAACAGGGCTAACGTTAGGGTGGGTCTGGCCCCAGGAGGGAAGGGAGAGAGGTCGGGGCTCTGGGTTTCAGGAAGCAGGCTGAGAGGTTCTGGGAAGTAGGGCAGTGACTCAGTGTTGACCATCCTGGGGTGATTGGCACCACCGGGACAGTGAGAGCTGCAGGGCTGCAGACAGGGCCAGGCCCAGGGTGGAAGCAGGTGTCACAGGCATCAGCCCCGCTGCACAAGACGCAGTGTTGCCCAACATCTCTGCTCTGTGCCTGTAACACAGCGCTCGCACTGGTGCCTCCTGGCCACTTGCCTG
Organism: Gopherus flavomarginatus; assembly: GCF_025201925.1. Classification (NCBI taxonomy): domain Eukaryota; kingdom Metazoa; phylum Chordata; order Testudines; family Testudinidae; genus Gopherus; species Gopherus flavomarginatus. The sequence goes on along the minus strand of NC_066641.1, from coordinate 15,007,317 downwards.
CAGGTTCCAGCCGGTTATCGCTGCTGTTGAAATTTTGTGGGGAGATGCTAACCAAACAGTGGGCAGCCAAACTCCGCTGCACCAAAACACGCTGGTGTACGCAAGCAGAGGAAACAGCCAGTGAAACGCAGCCCTTATCTCTGCTCACTGAGAAAGTTCAGGTCAAGAGCCTTGAACTGCGCAGCTGTGGGCAGCTTGTCCCAGACTAGGGTCACGTCCCCAAGAGCTGGGCTCTGCTGATAAACAATGGACGCTAAACCTCTGAATTCACCATCAGCTAAATCCCACCCGCCCTGCTCCCAAGCGGCTGCTTGTGCTCTTACAATAGCTGGGGCTTTTTTAAAGCCCCAGCTCCTGGAGTCAGAGGATCATGAGAGAATCTCAGCTTCTATGAAAATATAATGCAAGGTTCTAGGCCTCCTGATTACAGAGAGAAGCTGGGAAATGCGGTCCCCAAAGGCAAAGGGGAACGAACATGTGCACAGAAACAGGGCTTAGAAAATGACTTTGCTAAACACTCCTGGTCCGGAGTCCTTGTGTGAGAGCCTTTCTGGACAATGCCAGGGAATCTGGCTTCAGCTTTAAAAATGTCTCTTCTTGGAAACATCCCAGTAAGAGTTCTGCCCTGTGAAGTTTCCACATGGAAAATAGGAGAGGGAGGGGAGACCTTGAGAGTCACTGGGCAGCAGCTTCTTCCAGTCTTATTACGAGATCTCCCCAGACATCCTTCCCGGCCAAGCTGCAGGAGGAGGAGGGTGCAGTGGGTTGGGGGCGCTCCTCTCTCCCTCTAGACAGGGAGTTAGAGCTGAGAGATTCTGATCAGAAAACAACCAGCTGCTGCCAGGACAAGGGACTGATGTCCAGAAATGCCTCCTGCTCTCCACACAGCCAGTCCCCAAAGCACCTCTCGCACTCCACCACCACCCCGCCCCGTCCCCATCCCCAGAAGGCACCACTGCACCACCCAAGGCACCAGCTTTGCCCATACACCCCAGCATGGCACCCACCCAGAATGTCTGTCTACCTCCCAGCCCCGAGCCTGGCCTCTCGCTTCCTGCCCCTCTCAGACCACACAGCCTGGCCTGGATCTGTTGGGCACAGCTGGGGGAAGCACGTGACTAGGAAATTGACCCAGTGACAGTCGGGGCCTGGGTTTCATCAACAGATAATGACCGGTTGGAACTTTTTGTTCTGCTCAAACACCCCCGTGATGGAGAGCGTGCTGTGCCCAGGCCTTCCTTCGGCCGGCCACGGGTCGTGGCTCTGCCCACGTCCCCAGGAGCCTGGCGTGTGTGCCAGAGGGCAGCAATGTTGTACGTGCAGCTGCTCCTCGGTCAGGACCCAGCACTGCGAGGGCCAAGGAAGAAAAGCCAGAGACCCTGAAATCCAGCAGGTGCTTTGCCACTGCCGAGTGTAAGGTGTTCAGATACTGCACCACATTCCCTGCGTGTCTTTCATCTGCATCCTGCCTGCATGCAGACCTGCTGCTTGGATAAGGGCCTCCCTCCAAGAAGCCCCTGCCCAGAGAGGGACACCAATCAACCTGGGGTCACTCTGATCGCAACACAGCTCCCCCTGCCCCCCAAAGGACCCCTGTCTCCCTGGTAGCTGAGTCCAAGCCCTACACAGCCCCGCAGGGCAAAATGATGCATTTCCAGGGCTGGCTGTTCAGAGTAAGGAGTATAGTCTGGCCACACCCACAGCGCTGGCAACCCCTATGCCCCACCCTGTGGTGCACCCATGGGCAGAACAGCACCCAGCCTGGGAGACAATGCCATGCTTTGGCCTAGCCCTGACCCCCTCAGAAAGTATGGGACAGGCGCCTCCTCCAGAGGAGAAATGGAATCTGTGCCACGGTGGGCCCAGAGCCAACGTCCAGGCCCCTCGTCCTGCTGGGAGTTCTAGTGGAGTTTCTCAGCACTGAGGAACATTTGTCCAGGGCTAGGAACAGCTGCCTTCGAGAGAGCAATGCAGCTTCTTGCCAGGGTAACACAAGATTCCTCCTGGCCCTCCAGTGTGCTGTAATATCTGCCGAATCCAGCCTGGTCTCGCTCCAAGTTTCCTTCTGACTGCGAGTTAAGGAGACAGCACTTTGGGCTTGGGCTGCCTGGGATTCCTTGTGCTCTGCAGATCACCCCTCACAGCCTGCCAGAGCCGAATTCCTCCTTCACACGCCTGCAGAGAACTCCTGGCCTTCCCAGCACCAGCCTGAGTTTAGCCCTTCTCTCTCCACTGTGGCTGGGTATGTTGTGTACTCTCCCCAGGAGTCAGAAGCTGTATTGCAGCATGTTACGGGCCTCCTCATCTTTAATAAGACAAGTTGGCCGACACATGTTGGAGCCCCTGGGCCACTGACCCCAAACTTCCCTGCATTCCAATGAGAAATCATCACGGGGAGAAAATCCTCTGCTCCTACTGTTCTCCGGGGGGTTCAAACCCGGCCTTTCACAGGGTCCAGGAGCAGGGAGTTCAGGAGAGCAGAGCTCTGCTCCCAGCTCTGCCCCGACCTGCTGGGGAGCTTTGGGTGAGTCGATGCTTCCATTTCACCCTCTGTGAAGTGGGAGTGATGACACTGACCTTCCTTTGCAAGGTCCTCTGAGATCCAAAGGACGTGTTCTGGGGCCAGTACCCCCTATCTTTCTGAACCAGGAGAAGACCCATCCTGCTGGATATTTCACAGGAGCTGCATTCCCAATCCCAGTTTTGTTTCCTCTGTCCTGAGCGGATTCTCCAGGCATGAGAGATCCTGGAGGGGCAGTGGCAGCACAAGTTTCTTCTCTCTGTACACTCCTTGCTCCTCCAACTGGCCTCATCCTTGACCTGGAGCAAGACAGGCACTCCAACCCCATGGCCAGTTCAACCTGTGGCTCTCTGCTGAGGCTGCCACCGGTGTGCGTGGTTTTACTGGTGTGGACACCTCTCCAGTAGGAACTGGGCTGAGACCCTTCCACTCCATTCACACAGGCCCAGCATACACTGGGCCATGGGTGGAGGGGGTGTGCTCTAGGGGATAAGGGCAGAGCAGGATCTGGAGTAGTTTCACCTGGGTTACCTCTGTGCTCCCATCTGCTGGGAGCTCATCTCTCCTTGCATCTAAGGAAACTGGTCTTGGCTCAACGGTATTCCAAGTCTGACCCATGCCCCTGAGGCTGGAAAGGGCACAGAGTAGGAATCAGCCCATGGCTCTGGGGAAGGAGCAGGGGCTTTCATGCTTTGTTGTACCATCTGAGGATTGAACGTGAAGTTCCAGCTGCCCCAGGCTCTTCTCTGCATGCTGGGCACCATGGCTGGGACACAGCCCAGACCTGAACTCCACAGTCTTTGGGCTGCTGGGGAGGAGATGGGGCTTCCCACTAACATGCAGAAGGGAGTAAGGAGAGGCCCTGCAGCCACAGGATGGGAACCACTCTCCAGGTAAGCACAGCAACAGGAAGGAAGGGGGCATATGTGTAGCCATGTTTGATGCACTTTAACTTCTGCAAGCTGGGACTTGCAGGTCCCTACATGAGGAAGCTTGCAGCACCTCTGTGTGTAGCACTGGAGAAAGAGGAGAAGTGTCCCCGTCTGTAGACTCCTTTGGTGTGGGATGGACGTGCATCGTGGTGAGATTAATTTAATCAGTACTACACTACCATTGGTGGGTGAATGCTGCCTTGTCCCAGCTCTGAGCATCTCCAGTGATGCCGGTTCCTCAGCTGCTGGCTCCATCCTTTCGCAGCACTACAGTGTTTATAGGCCGCTGTGCAGGGCTCATGAGCCGAGGAGTGATGGCTGCAGGACACTGCGAAGCAGCCTTTGGGCAGAGGATGCAGAGCCCTCGATGTAGGCCAGGAAAGGAGGACTAACGTTCAGCCTATTTATAAAGCACCCACAGTTCCCAATCCATGGCATCTGAAACGATAATAAAGAGGGAGAAAAAAAACCAACCACATCAGAACCGCCAGCTCCTCTTGCTCCAGAGAGTTTCAATACGTAACAAGTTACGACAAAACTCCATTGCAGCCCCAGTGCCTCTCGCCAACCTTTGATCCACTAACCACGACAGCTGGCTTTGGGACAGCGTGTTCCCTGAGATTCCCAGGGCTCTGGTTAGTGTCCAGTCACACAATCAGTAATGTGGGCTCTGGGAAACGCTCCCAGCTTCTGCCCTTGCTGCGACATCCCCTCCGTCAGAGAGCCTGTCTGTGTCCTCTGGGCAAATATTTAATCTAAAGTGCTCCCGGCCAGCCAGGAACTTTGGGGGGACTAAGTGCTGGGGAGCGAGGAGCTAGTCTTGGCTGGCAGCAGTTAGCGCGGTGCACTCCCAGCCTTCACCTGCATCAGTGCAGCAAGCAGAGTCCAGGCAGGCCAATCCAGTAAACACACTGGGCAGATGGTGATGGATTTCTGAGAACCTGGCCTCCCCAGGGACTGGCTCGCCATGTGCGGAAGGCAGGGAACATTCAGGGAACAGCATCCCATTTATGGCTGTCACTGACCCCTCCATACTTCTGCTTTCCCAGCTCATGGGGCCTGATTCTGCTTTCGTCTACTCTGGCATAAATCCAGAGGAACTGCACCATCACAGATGGTGTGAAGATGGTGGAAGCATGAGAGACAAGGCCCATGGACATGAAGGTCTGAATGGATCATTGTGTCAGGCTAGCCCCACCCAGGGACCCTGGCAGTAGAGGCAACTATACTTCCCTCCCATGGGACAGGATTGAGCCCAGTAACCTGTGGTCCACCCAGAGAACAGCTGTTAGAGCAACCCCCTCTTGCTTTAAAGACTCCCAGGGGCTTGTGAGTTCAGTACTTCCCCTGGCACCAGGACCTCAGGGAGGAGGACGGGGCAGAAGGGAGAGCACAAGGCTCAACGCACTGATGTTTTTAAAGCCCGTTGAGATTCTCTGAGGCCAGAGATGGGGCAAAGGATACTGCTGCTAATGCCCCCCACCTGTGAGCGGTGTACAGCAGCCGAACCACAGACACAGGAGATGGAAAAGCCATAATCAGCTAGTCCACCACCTACCCTGGGGTTGAAGGCAGGATTGTTCCCTCCTGTGCAGGGAGGAGCCTAACAGCAAGGACTTTCTAACACGTCCCCACCACTCCTTGGCAGGTATTTTCCGCACCTTCAGTTTGCCGTTGTCTGGGCAGCTACTCTGGCCCACTCTCATCTCCTGGGCATTGGCCCTTATGTGGGAACCAATTCTTGGACTGTCCCACCGGATAATCTCTACAGACCCACTGTCAGCTGGCAAAGCTCCGGGAGGAAGATGCATCTTTTCCAGCCAGTCGGGAGTCTGCAAAGTAAACTGCTTTCCATATGGCTTTCGGTCTGTTCTTCTATTAAAAGAGCAATCATCCTAATACACTGAGGTTTCTGGGGAGCCCTCAGACAGGGCATAGACTGGGGATAACTGCTCTTGCCACTGAAATGCAACCACCTCTGGGATGGGACGTAGGAGCAAGCATCATGACACAGTCCTGAGCCTAGAGCTGGGGGAGACCCAGGTAACTTCACCGAGTGGCATTTTGGCCAGGAGAGTTGACCTGACATTGCTGCTCTGGGGAAAGGGAATCCTGACTGGGCCTGGTCAGGGCTTCGGGGTTGAACTAGCACCCAGGAGAGAGAAGGAGTCAATAACAGAGCAGGAAGGAGCAGACCTTGTGGTAAAGCAAAGAGCACAGAACCCTGCATGTGTCCCTGAGCGAGCACAAAGGAGCCTGAGAGGGGGCCCATCACTGTGGGCCCCGTGCACCAAGCCTGGCCCAGGCAGGGATCCCTGAATGCAGCAGCCATAAAACATCTCTCAGACAAGAGCAGGGAGCTCCCAGGGCTCATTTTTATGGAAAGCCTCCAACTCTGATCCTACAGAACCCACCTCACAAATGACATCCCCACCTGGACTCTGTCAGCCCAGGGACAGGGTCTTCAGCAGCTGGAGACGCTCTGCAGCTCAATGGGCTCTGATCCTGGCTCTGTTCTTGTTCAGCCCACAGCACAATACACCCTCCTACCAATCCTGACCTTCGACATCTGTGATCAGTCAGAACACTGAATCCCTTCCTGCCCTGGTCAGCAAACTGTGCCTGACCCAGCCCCTGGGTTCCATGACAGTCCGTATAAATACACTCACGCGGCCACTGCACTGCACACACATACCAGTGCTCCGCCGGCCCTTCACACCAGCTTCCTAGAGTCCAGTGCTGCCGTTTGACAGATGGGGAAAGCATTGCAGCTCCTTATGCAGACCACCAGGTTCCTTGTTAGCAAGCTCTCAGGCCAGGCCTGCTGCCCCAGTGAATGTCCCAGCCCCTGAGAGGTGCTGCATGAGGCAGACTCCCCTGCACTCCCATGGGACTGCCCAACCTAAGGCGCACGCGCGGTTTGACCAATGTCTCAAAAGCGAGGCCAAGCCCTGACCTTGGTAAAGCGTCTGTTCCTTGGGGCAGATAATGGGCCTTCCCCATCCTCAAGACACACAAACCCACCAGACTTGGAGGCCTCGCCTTCCAGTTTGGTGCATGTTCCCTGGGACAAGCCCTACTACGAAGAGGCGGGCACCAGGGCACATGGGACTTGCTCAGATGTTCTGTGCCCACGGCGCTGGGCTGCATGAGCTCTGAGGCCCTGCAGGTGTCTGGCAGGGCTGTGGGGCCATTGGACAAGGGTCCGTGTCTCTGATTCAGAGCTAGGATTGCTCTCCACAAAAGCCAAGGCCAGGGGTGATTAATCCCTGCTTGGTACAATTGTTACACATTAACTCACTTGTTTGTCCCTTATTTTCCAGCTAGTGCTTTGCTGTCAATGGACTGGGTCCACAGAGCATTCCCAGCACGCGTCTTGTGCGTGGAATGGTAGCAAAGGTATTGCACAGCCACGGAACACCTGGAGAACTCCTGGCTGGCTGCTCCCACAGCCCTTTAACCTGTCCCTTGCCCCGTGCACGACTGGGCTCCTTACAAATCACAATCAACTATTGAACAAATATTCCTCAGGGAACAACAGGCAATCCAAGGGAGAGGGAGCTGAGCCTCCCACAGATGTGCCACAGGCTGCCCCACCGAGCT